>NC_056624.2:191905631-192235631 GCF_002870075.4 Lactuca sativa
GTGAATCACATGTAATTTATATGTGAATTACATGTTATGTACATGTGAATCACATGTAACTCACTTGTGATTTATACGTGAATCACATTTAATTCATATTTACATGTGAATCACAAGTGAATCATATGTGAATTACATGTGATTAAAATGTGAGTCACGTTTGAATCATATGTGAATCACATGTAATTCTTATGTGATTCACTTGTGATTTACATCACATATAAATTACATGTGAATCACATGTAATTCATATGTGATTTACTTGTGATTTACATGTGAATCATATGTAAATTACATGTGATTTACATGTGAATCACATGTAATTCATATGTAATGTTTGCAACCAAAATACTTCAATAAAATTATATTTTCATTTATATATTATACTAATGGATTAGTTTATTGGTCACCAAATCAGAAATCAATAATGGAACAGAAAATATCCCAAAGATTAATTAAAATATACTTCTTTCCTCAATGTAAAATGACCAAAATCTAAACGAAAATGACTGTTATACTTTGATGAGGCATTTCATCTTATAGGAATTCTAATTTTTGGAGCATTAAGGTCAATATCAAGAGCAAATCTGCAAATGCAAGAAGAAATACATGAAATTAGCAAAAAAATTTTTGTAATAGTTTTATCAAAGAACAAGATATTAGTTTCTCATATATATAGTTGAATTTAATAAAATTCATCCAACTATACCTGCAAAGCAGTTGCTGTTTCATAAGCAACTTTTAGGGCTAACAAAATTGTTCCTCTTCATCAATTCCAAAAAATGGAAGGAATTACATTCATTCAAGATTCATCCATTCCAATGGAATGATACATTCTACAAGAAGAAATACAGGAAATTAGTAAATCTTTTTTTTTTTTGTAATAGTTTTATTACAGAGCAAGATATTAGTTTCTCATATATATATATATATATATATATATATATATATATATATATATAGAGAGAGAGAGAGAGAGTTAGATTCAAATGCTTTCACTATCTATTGTGTGCCTATATGATTGATTCTGGACCAATCATTTTAGTTATTTTAAGAAAGTAATTAATGCATATTAAATGCTGAAGATGTAATTAATACCTATTATATCTTCAACATGTAATATGCATTAATTACTTTCTTAAAATAACTAAAATGATTGGTCCAAAATCAGTCATACATGCACACAATAGATAGTGAAAACAAAATAACCTAACCCTATATATATATATATATATATATATATATATATATATATATATATATAGTTGAATTTATTAAAATTCATCTAATTGTACCTGCAAAGGAGTTGTTGTTTCATAAGCAACTTTAGGGCTAACATAATTGTTCCTCTTCATAAATTCCAAAAAATGGAAGGAATTACATTTATTCAGGAATCATCCATTCCAATGGAATGATACATTCCATTCCTTCTCCATTATACCAAGGCTGAGCTCTTTGAGGGTTGCATAGATCCTACATGGCATTTTCCTTACAATCTTCGTGATCATGTAGTATACACCTAAACAAGACCCCACTGCAGCCATTGTCAAAGGGGTGTCTTTCGTGCTCTGAAAATAATAACACAAGCCTCAGATATAAGCAAGTAAAACATAGACTTCAATAAATCATGAACCAATTTTGGAAATATGAGTTTAATTAATGAATATAGTAACCTACCAGGATAATACATGTGACTGTAACTCGAACATCAACTTCTCCATCTTCAGAAATAATATATTTCCTCACCAGCCAATCTCCGAAAACCAGCTCCTAACAAAATGTTCAAAACACAAATTTTATTTTTGTTACAATATCGTCAAAATTTATACAAAATCAAATGTTTTAACAATAAATATAAAAAGACACAAATAAAGTTTACTTGGAATCTGCCATAAAGGAGGAGGTTGATGACACAACATATAAGATAAAATGAACTCATAACGAACATTTCTATTTACTCTGATGACTTGGAGTGATTATACAAATAAAAAAAATTATTCTACCTGAAAATTAAAACTTTGTTTAAAGATTTTCTTTCATCAAAACATTTAAAAAATATAGGTAGAGCTAAATTAAAAATATATATAAAAATCAATGAAGACGACATTTTCCCGTTCTCACACAAAATGCACACTCATCTGCATCTCCATCAATATTTCCTACTAAGTGTACAACAGAATGTGTATTCACTGTTGAATATTTATATTTATATTAATATAAAATACTTTGTCCATATAGGCTGTGTGAATTCACTGTTGAATATTTATATTAATATTAATATTAATATTATATTAAAAGGAATGAGCAGGAATTGAGAGACAAAACATATAGTCAAATAACATTGCATGTTTTTAACGAGGAAGCGCCCATCAAATTAATTGCTCTCTTGCCTCTTTGAACTTCTTCCTGCCAATATTGTTTGACAAAAAAAAGATTATTAAATATTTGAGAAAGGAGCTCACAGACATTTAACAATTTTAGTTCTATATTAACTATTTACTAACAGGAAGTTTGTTCATCACCAAGTACAGACAAAAACCATCATTCTAACAAGTTCCTAATCTCTTTTACTCATAATTCTAACATCAAATAGATATTACTAATTACCATGAAGCAGGAGGATCTTTTGTTGTAGCATGTATATCATAAGAGCAAAAGATGACAACGAAAGAAGTAAATAAAATTAAAACATGTACCCGAGGAGCATGTAATCCATTTAAATTGTATTATGAAAATTTATTTGTGGAAGACGACTAGTTTCAGACATTATATTCTATGCTCAAAAGGTTGCAGTCTTCCACAAATAAAAATATCTCCTGCATTTCTCAATATATAACTAAAAAAATTCTTTAGAATCCTAAATTGGAATTAAATCATCATTCATGAAGTCAAAGTGAAGTTAACATGTGATATTTCTCATTGAGGCATTTCATCGAACATGTTGAGTGCAAACAAATCTCTATATTTTTCAATAACATAGGTGTCTATTTTTATACCTACAATCAACACAAGGATTTAACACTTTTAAAAACATATTGACTAAACAGGTTCAACTTAATGATTAGGCAGAAAAAATTCATAAAGGTCAAACAAAGGTTAGGAGTCAACAATAGAAACAGATGATACCTAAATTTTGATCGACAAGGGATCATCTTCTTCGTTCAGGTCTTCAATCCATAGTGGAGGCCGAGATGAAGTCGGCGATTATGGTGTACTCCAGGGAACGAATTGATGGAGGATAAAAGATTCAAAATCAAAGCATCTTTAGTGGAGTTTTTTCTATGAAGAACGTGAGATCAAGGAGTTCAGCAACAATGAACCTTCGATCATTCGTGGATTTCAGATTTCATATAGAATGATGATCGATGATGATAGTTTGATCGATTGGGATATGGAAATCGATCGTTTATCTTCATTGTGTTCGTGTGAGTAGAAGCAATTTCAGAATAGAAAGCAATATATATTAGATGGAGGATTAGAGGCAATTCGACGGAGGTGAGTCGTCGGAGGATGGATCGTAGGCTTGAGAGAGAGAAAGAGAGAGGAAAATGGGGAGGAGAGAGATGAAAATTTATTTTATCAGACATTAGATTTAAGAAATCATTTACGTATACTTTTATTCCTATAATACCCCTGACTGAATTAATTAAGATACCCCTCCTTCCTTTTTTGTCTACTTATTTACAAAAACGCCACCTTGCATCTCAACCCTTCATTTTTTTGATCCAACGTTCCACCTTTAGTTCTCGGGAAACTTTGAGTTCTTAAATGATCCTATATATATATATATATATATATATATATATATATATATATATATATATATGTATATATATATATATATATAGAGAGAGAGAGAGAGGGAAGGATCATTTGAGAACTTATAGTTTCCCGAGAACTAAAAGTGAAGCGTTAGATCGAAAAAAAGGATGGCCAAGATGAATTGTGGCATTTTTGTAAATAAATAGAAACTAGTAGGGGTGGAGGTATCTTAACTTAAAAGGGCAAGGGTATTATAGGAAACACAAATATTTCTCTATACGTATCGGCTTCCATCGTGTTCGTAGTGTCCCTATATCGCATCGTCATACCAATTGCCTCCATCTCATCCGATCGCCTCCATTTGCAAATCAAAATCGATTTCTCGCCTTTTTTCGATTTGAATGCTCTGTTCGATCTCTTTCCTCCAAATCAATCTAGTTTTTTGAAATCGGAAACACATCAATTTAGTGTGTTTTCAGGTATAGTGATTTGGATTATTCAACTGAAATTTTGTCTCTCAACACTACGTCTTCATTGTCGTTTTCACCATTGTTTTCATTAGATCAGGATGTCAAAGGAGATCGAGAGACAGATCGATACAAATGATAGATCTTAAAGTATTTTTATTATCGAGATATGATGAAGAAGTCGATGAAATCGATCAGTTTTGTACTTGCCTAGGAGGAAGCTGTTTGACTTATCACAGATTCATGTAGAAATTCAGGTATAGTGATTTAGATTATAGCATTAATTTGTTGCTCTAGTTGATGAGAAAGAAAAATTTTAGTTGTTCTTTTGATCAGATATGGAATTAAATATGTGTCTTTTTCTATGAGAATGTGTCACATTGGTGGAGCATTCTTAATTCGGTCACATCTGATAGGTGTATTGAATCTAATCATGCTTCATGTCAATTAAGGGGGTGTTTGGCTTACCTTTTGTGGGGCAAAAGTCCTTTTGGTAAAAGGACTTTTTGTAAAAGAACTTTTTACAAAAGTTATTTTTTAAAATGTGTTTGGATTAACTTTTGAAGGGAAAAAGTCAAAAATTAAAGTGTTTGGTTTAATTTTTACATGTAAGATGACAGAAAAAGACATGTTTAGGGTAGATGAGGGGTATATTGGTAATTTAATATTTTTAGCTGGTGAAAAGTTAGGAAAAGTCAAGTAATCGTGACTTTTCAAAAAGACTCAAATTACTCTATGGAAAAAGTCATTTATAAAAGTCATTTTCCCTTTGCCAAATATCTTTTGGGACTTTTTCTAAAAGATAAAGTCAAAAGTCATTTAAAAAGCTAAGCCAAACACCCTCTAAATCTCTCGGTGGATTTATTCAAGTATTCAATTGGATTGAGTTTATCGATATTAATTGTATCTCTTACCAGTTACATCGAATGTAATTAAGCCTATTATCAATTCATTTCATTGGCGACTTTTTATTTATCTTAATCATGTTTATCGACACTAATTTTGCCTCTTATTAGTTTCATTGATTTTAATTGTGCTGCTTATGAATTGATTTGATTGATACTTGAATTTATGAGTAATTAGTTTGATGTTTTTATGCTTTGTAGAAGATGATGTTTAAAACCAATCACTTTATCGCATTAGTTGGAAATATACATATATTTATGCTAATTATGAATGAGCTAAGATCACATGTATCAAGATAATTATACACTACATCCTTATCTAGTCATCGTCAACAAATAGGGCTCTCAAGAGTATAGAATTGATAATAGTATTTTAACAATTAAATGACTTGATTATTGGGTGACATCCAGAAAAGAAATATACATGAATCTTGTAGGTTAGGGAAAAAACTTAGGAATTTAATATTATAAGCTCAAAACAGTAAATAATGGATTTGAAAGTATATTCTTTTGATATGATAATATTATTTTTATATCTTGGTATGTGTAAACCGGTCTAAATTTGATTATTTATTATTATTGCAATACTTTCATAATTTGGTTTGTGCAAATCAATGTTTTCTTACATTTTAACTCATTTATTGTCTAACTAATGCATACACCCATTTGATTGTTTAAATGGGCTCGCATATGTCAGGTAATACCATCTGTGGTTTTTTGACCATTTTTTAAAATGTTATGGGAAATGGACCTTGTTGTGAGTTTTGAAAAAATTGACTTTTTTCAATTCTATGACTTTTGGGAAATTGTTAAAAATCGTTAATGTTTTGTTTTTAGTTTCGTTTATGTGCGCTACCCTTTATATATGTGGTTCATCTTACCTCAGTTTTTGTTGTAGAATTTAGTATTAAAAATTTGTAATTATTGTTATATTCAAACTCAGAATATGCTTATTATTAAGAAAATGAAACTCGATGGCATTTCACGAATTGAATGTAATGATCCATTTAATTCCCTTGTTTCATTCCATTTCTCTCTGATTCCATTCCATCATACTAAGCAAACTCTTAACTTTGTGCCTATTTTTCGTAATATATATATATATATATATATATATCTATTTTCTTATTTCAGTATAAGTAAGTTTTCCGAACTTCCATGAAAGGAGTTGTGTTTATTGATTTGGGTGTAAGATACAAGATTATGGCAGAAGAGATATTACAAAGATAGATACAGTTTATTAAATATAATTTAATGGAGGTAAATTTATTTTTATCTTTCAAAATTCAAATTCCCATCTTAGTTTTTTTTTTCTCTTAAATAATAAATTTTGTTTTTGTTTTTTTCAGACGATGGATGGGGATGACGGATTTCAAAATACCCATGAACCAAAACGATGTGAATCTGCAAAATTTAAGATTGATCAAGTAGTTTTTATACTGGGGAAAGTTCACATAATATGGAAAAATTCACAAGTGATTCACATATAAATCACATGTGATTCGCATGTAATTACAAGTGAATCACATATGAGTTACATGCGATTCATATGTAATTTACATATGAATCACATGTAATTTACATATGAATCACATGTAATTCACAAGTGATTCAGATATGAATTACATGTGATTCACATGTAAATCACATATAATTCACATGTAAATCACAAGTGAATCACATATGAGTTACATGTGATTCATATGTAATTTACATATGAGTCACATGTAATTCATAATTAAATCAGAAGTGACTCACATATGAATTACATGTGATTCACATATAAATCACATGTGATTCACATATAAATCACATGTGATTCACATATGAATCACATGTAATTAACAAGTGAATCAAATATGAATTACATTCAAATATAAATTATACTAGATGATAACCCGCGTTAAACGCGGGGGAACGTATTAAAAAAATTACCAAAACATTTATATATATTGTATAATAATTATAAAAGAAAGTTTATGGCTATTTTTATTATTGAAAGGTGAAGAAGAAACACTGAAATCGATAAATAACTATAAATGTTGCAGGACCTCTTTGTAGACAACGTTTTTTGTTTTATTAGTTGAACGACCTTCATCGTCACATATGAGTACCTTCAAATTGTTTTTTCTTGTTACACAAGAAACAACTACATATAATTGACTATAGGTGAAGACAGGTCTACACATGTATAATCCAATATTTGATAATGAGTATCTTTGACTTTTGTTAATGGTCAAAGCAAAACAAACTGCTATTGGGAATTACCTACGTTGAAAACAAAATGGAATTTTTTTATCGGATGGGGTGAACTTCATGCGAGGTATATAAGTAGTCTCGTTGAAAAATCTACTAGATATGATTCGTGCTTCAATGACGTGTCTTCCAAGCCTTATGATTTGTAATTTAGTACCATTGCATAGTCCTCTGGTTTGGTCGATATTACGAAGCAACATGATCGGAACACCTATTTTTAGTATAAGTTTATGGTTAGGAATTCCAGAGGCCTTAAAAGCGTTCAACATATCCGGAGAGTATACTAATTCCTCAAAAGAATCTTCTGTCTCAGTCTCACATAAGGAATATGAACTCAGATATGTTTTCCCTTCATCTTTCATCAATTCTAACATGTAGTCATTGATAGCATCAACTTCTTCATTAGTAGAGACCAAAATATCTTTATCTTGAAAATACGATGGATCATCAAGATTGTTCTAAAAGATGAATAAATGCAGTATACAATTGAATGAATATGGTCACCCGTAGAGGGAACAATCACATCTTTTGGAAAATTCAACTTCAACTTCGCCATCATTAGGACCACCGATAGTAGCTTCACCAATTTTAAGAATCCAATCAGCAAATGATTTTGTCTCTTCGAAATCATGTTTTGGACAACCGAACTGAAGCCTCATGTTTACAGTCAAATGTAAAATTGTACATTCACGCCATAATCATGATGAATGCAATGATGTCTACACAATATCTGAACGATTTCCTCTTTGTATTACTAGGAGAATTTTTCAAAAGTCACCTCCAAATACAATGGTCTTGCCTCCAAATGGTTTATCATTGTTCTTAGGAAGGATAATATCTCTAAGTGTCCTATCAACTGCTTCGAAACAATGACGATGCATCATTAGGGCTTCGTCCCAAATTATAAGGCTCACTTTGTTCAACAGGGCAGCTACATCGTTACCTGGCGTAATAGAACAAAACAATTTCTCATTCAAGTTAATTGGTATATGAAATCTTGAATGTGTTGTCCTACCACCAGAAAGAAAAATCGTCAATGATAAATGTCAAATAATCATAACTGCTAGATTTATTCGAGTTTTTCCATTTTTTGAATCTTAAGGGTATGAGGAGCAACACCTTCTTTTGAGGAAGACCATTCAAATGATTCAATGGTGGTAGCAATCTCAATAGGGCATTTCAGTGAAGTAGATGTCGGTGTCACCGCATCAAGATAAACAACATTAATATTGTCACCTTCAACAGAAACACTCTTTTCCTGTATATAAAATTAATAAAACAATGTTAATTAACAACATTAATATTGTCACCATATCAAGAATAAATGTTTATTAACAATGTTAAAATGCTAAATTATATGAATTTAATTTTACGTTAATAGACTTGTTGATAGGACTTAGGAGTACCATCAGAATGAATATTGTTTTCTTCGTATGCAGGTGAATGTTTGAAAACTGCACCAACTACAAGTTCATCATCAGTCATCTTATGAATAGTGTAGGCATGATAATTGTTCTCGAGATTAAACTTTGAAATTTGAACTTTAAAAACAAACTTCCTATTAAGCATTGTATTGAACTCATCGGGGATCTTTTGGCATCCTTGATCCTAAAGAATATTATAATAAAACGTGTGAGTAGTTAATAAATCCCGATTAAAATAAAATGCAATAACAATATACAGTTAACTTGTCGTGTGTACAAATTAATATAATAGTATAATATAACGCTACCTTTGATATCTTTTCCATCAACCAATGATTACAGCGGTGAATAAGATCTTTAACATGACGGTCAAACAATATAAAAGAAGCAGACCCAGTTTCATCTTGAACATATATTACAACCCTTACCCTAAATATTATTGTATGACACGTTAATGGACAATGAAATAAAAAATTAAACATTGTAATAAAGATTCATGAGACAATAAGTTTATAAATGTAAAATTATGAACTTACTTGCCGAATACATCAGAAACTACTCTGCAACCATTACAATTAAATGGTTCGCCATCACTATCATCACCATTTTTAGTTACATTTTTTGAACAGTCACGACAATAAAAAGAATACCATCCTTCTCCAAATCGAAACCGATTATAGTAGCAATGATAGACAAACCAATTTCCTGATTGGTAAAAATACATACATATATATATATATATATATATATATATATATATATATATATATATATATACACACACACACACACATTAAAAAAATTGTTATATATAATGGGAAAATATTAATAATATTAAGTATACCTCATTGTAATCTGGAATATCATCAATGTTGTTGGGTAGTATTAATGGAAGACTCAACATTCAAATCGATATCAACAATGCTACATATAAGAAGGAAAAATGAAGAAGATCAACAATAATAATGATTATTAATTAAGAATAAGTAAAATAAAACAGTAAATAATTATATCATAGTCATCAAATACATACGCCTTTTTAAATTCTGAAATATGATGCATATCATCATTAATATGCAATCTCGACCCAAATAAATAGACTTGTAGCTGACCTATAAATAGCAATTGAAGTAATAGATTATTTCTTATTATAAATAAAATATTAATGTAATGAGCATAGACATCTAAAAATAATTATTCTTACCACCCCAAGTCTTGAGCTTTGTCATACGTAGGAGGATGATCACATGAGCATTTTCATTTTAATGTTCAGTATGTAGTTGTTCAACTTCAATGCAAAACCATCCCACAAAGCAACTTGCATTTTCCTACCACTATAATTGATTGTTTGGGTTATATGAATAAAATATTAAACATGATAAATTAATGAAAAATAAAGAAAACTACCTCAGATCTTGTGCAACAATACTCATTAGCCTTGTTTCCCTTGCGTTCTCCTTAATCACTCTCATGGGTTCAGTAGATACAACATGACCAATAAAATCTACAAAAAGTAAATTTGAATCAATTATTATAATATAAATTGGTTTAAAAAATATATAATATAATAAATGCAAAACTGTTAAGGGAAAAAAGCTCACCAAATGCAACACGAGTGTCAAAATTTATGGCTGTCAGATCTTGAAAACTCACAAAATTAAAAGGATTGATCCTATCAACAAAAGGAGTTGATACACGATTGTGGTTGTTTTGTAGTAATTTATCTTATGCTTGTGAGCAACCAACATGTAATCTCCTTTGTTTCTTGTCATACCAAAGTTAGTGATTTGCCTTACAACTCCTTATTCCAGGAGGGCTTGAAATACATTTATGAGATTTTTTTGATTGTTGCATGTATTCTAGTGCCATGTAGGTGATAAACAATATTATTATATGAAACAAAAATAAAACATAAGCTTTTTTCATATTATTTTAATTTTACCTCCTAGTCCATTAAAATCATGTCCAAGTTGTTGATCATGTTTGAGTTGTTTTTGTATGTCTGTTTCCAAATCATGACAACTTGAACACAAATATTCCATGATTCTTTGGAGGCATTCATGCCAGCCAACTTAACAATGACGATTTCACTGTCACTGTTATGTACCATTTCGCTTATGCTATGAGAAATAGAAAAGTATTAGAGATAATTATGAGATATAGTGAAAAAAGTAATTCAAAGATTTACAAGGTTTTTGTTTAATGTAAATATGATGTTGTTCTTTTAACATAGACATTCTTGGTTCGCATACTTAACCATGAAAAAAAAACAAAAATAAACATTAATTGTATTTTGCAAAATAATAGTTTGTTGCAATTATGGATTAATAGAAGTAGGATGGTATCAAATCAAAACATACATAGTATGTTGATATATTTCTTAGGTTCCACATTTAGTTCTTAATACGGTGAGGTTCAATAGAGAACCATTAGTAACAAGGAACCAAACGTAAGCGTTGCAAATCATAATGATCAACGGCCAAATGATTGGATGTACACTTCTACATTGAACGCACATACATCAGATTATGCCATAAAACTCACTTATTTACCAAAAAACCCAACTCTTTTTTTTCATTTAATTTTTTTAAACCACGTTTTTTATCGAAAAAAAACGAATATACCGTTGTTCACGATTTTTCCTCCTCTTTCCATAGAGATCCATGTTGTTATATAAAGATCAAAAAAATTTGAAAAAAACACACTTCGTTTTGTTGTTTTTTTCAATATTTAAGTTTATTTTTATCTAAAAAGACTAATTATACCAAAAAAAATCTCAATTTTTATCCTCTATTAATAAACATCATCATCGATAAAAAAAATAATAACAAATCAATCAATTCAGATTCATACCGTGAATCTAAATTATAAATATTTCAATTTTAATATTCACAATGTAAATCTGACTTACTATTTCAACTCTTTGATCATTGACAAATTAAATGAAATTTACATATAAATTGAAATATATTTCTATGTAGTTTTATATTATTTTAACGTTTTGATTATTCATAAATTAGTTTTGTAAAATCAACAAATAGATTTATTCATATTGTGAATCAAAACTGTATATAATTTAGTTTTTAGAATTTACAATGTGAATCTGACTTACTATCATTCACATTGTGAATCTAAATTGAAATTTCAATTTTTTTAATTGTCAATAAGAATCTATGTTTAAAGAATACCAAAAAAATGAATTTTGATATATTTATTAATTTTTTCAATAAAAAATAGACTTTAACTTTTCAAAAAACAATGAAAATGAAGTGAGTCTTTTTGGAAAAAAAAAAGTTCTTTTTTTTATATATCAATATGGATCTCTATGGAAAGATGACGAAAATTCATGAACAACGGTATATTCGTTTTTTTCCGATTAAAAACATAGCCTAGAAAAATTAAACTAAAAAAAAGTTGGTTTTGTTATAATCTGGTGCATGTGCGTCTATTATAAAAGTCTACATCCCTTCATTTTGTCGTTGATCGTTTTAAATTGTCGTTTTGGATTAGTTCTTTGGTTCAGTGGTTAATAATGGTTTTTTATTTAACTTATATATATATATATATATATATATATATATATATATATATATATATATATATATATATAGGTTTAGGTTCTATGGAAATCAAAAAACCCTATAAAAAACCCTAAAAATCATTAAAATGCATAAAAAAAAATACTTAGAGATCACAATTTTTTTTATCAAAAAATCGCAACTTTTAGGTCAAAATCCCTGAAAAAAAAATTTTGAAAATTTTATTTTTTACAAAAAAAAAATGATGTTTATTATTTTTTTCAGCGAAATTGTAAAAAATGCTGCGATTTTTTGATAAAAAAATTCAAAAGAAGGTTCTGTGATGTCTTGGTATTTTTTATGCATTTTTATGATTTTTAGAGTTTTATATATATATATATATATATATATATATATATATATATATATATATATATATATATATATATATATAAACTAATATTATATTTTATGATTCATTACTAAAGTTAAAACTAAAATTTCATGTTCTGGTTCTTTGATCGGATCTGTTTAGGGGTATTGATTGGAGGATCTATGGTTGAATCAGCAGGAATAGTTCATCAGCGAAGTCGGGGTTCGGAAGTGATAACATTCGTCCAGGTAGGATCGACAGTCGTCTAAAGCAGGACCTTTGGGTCCAATCACTACCGTTGCTAGGGAAGGAGCGGTAGCAAGAAGATGTGGATGGCAGACACATGAGTTTGTTTAGTCATTGGAAGTGCCAAGGGAATTTTATAATCATAAGGGTTGAAGATCGTTAGAATTCAAAGATTCTTTTTGAGGATGGGAAGTTGGAGTGAAGATTCTTCAGTTGAGGTCAATGGTTATAGTCTTTGTCACCAGCATAAAGGACTTAAGGATTTTGTGTTGTATCATGGGAAGCGATTAGGGTTATCGGACTTGCTGAGATTTCGGAGAGTATTCATCTGGATTTTAAGAGTTGTGTGATCATCGGGATTGACTAGTAATGGAACGTTAGTAGTAGTAAGAACAGGTCATTGGCGATTCAAATTATAAGGAGGTAAGATGGGTTGAGAATCCATCAAATTTTGTGGGTTGGGAGAGCTTCGACGAATCCAAGTGGGGGAGAATCGTTCAGATTTCCGGGAGCTAAATCAGATGTGAAACTAGGGTGAGTTTCACATCCTAGTCGGGAGGGAAGACAACTCAAGTGGTTGTTTGGATTGAATTTGTGTAAGTCGGGAGTTCAGGAAACTTCCAACAGCTGGTTGGCATTTTCTTTGTGGTATAGCAGGCATGTGGATGGATCCAGGTGTGGGTTTGTTAGAGTCTTGCTGATTATTCTTGTTTGATGAAGGCTTTGGGGTTCGAAGCATGACCCGAACACCTGATTGGGATTCATTTGGATGTGGGTTCGACTCAAGATGATTGGAATTGATGTGGTAGAGATGTGGTAAGACCATGGGTGGTAACAGTGACGGGATAGTCGTGTCGTAAGACTGCGGGGTAGCCGTAGCATTGACTAGACTGGTAGATAGCATGGAAGTGTTGTAAGTCTGCGATGGGATCTTAGCATTCGCCAGATTGAGATAGACCATCATTTGGGGGTCGTTGGTATAAAGAAGTATCAGTTCGTGCCTTGGGCAAGTCTGACAAGATTATCGGGGATCATTTCTCTGTTATAGGAGGGGGACCATTGGGGTCCGAGGCGGGTCTGGGCATGTGTAGCTCTCGATGGGGTGAGACCCGTGGGCGAGCCCCGTGTGATTATGGCAATGCAGGAGGGATATGGTAAAGATCGGTGGGGTCAAGGTATTGGATCTTGGTTTTAGTAGGGATGATTATATGGTCAGTGAGTGGAAAAGGGTGATACATAGGCTAGGGTAGCCTTATCGGCTCGACTCTCAGGAACCTGGTGGTTGGACCAGGTGTGATACTGGCAGTCTCAGCAGTGGTTTGGGGATCTTTATATCCTGGTTTAGTGAATGGTTGTCTTGAATCAGAAGATTTCGGGTGAAATGCAAGTGTAAATCCTTGGATCTCCAGTTACGAATTATGTATCGTGATGAGTTTTGGTTGAAACTCGTGTTGGGAATTGTGAGTGTATATGTACAAGGTCTTTATTTCAGTAAGACACGAATTAAGGAATCTGTCTGCCAAGGGAATCAGCTGAAGGGTTCAAGGCAAAAAGGGATTTTTTCAGCGTTGATGGTATAAAAGGCCCTTGTGATCATGCTTTGGAATGATTCTACCTGTGCGTAGGTATGGGACTTCAGAATTATAGCAGTAGCGTATCGGTTCGGCAGTTAAGGAATCATTGACTTGTTCAACACTAGAAGGTTTAACTCCCATATTGTCCCTTGTTGTGCATTATGTTCATAGATTCGTTAACTTCATAATGGTCTTTTACTTGAAGGATTATCTAAACCCTTTTGTCGAGTGAAAAGTTTTAAGCAGTAGTGAATGGTCAGTGATTCTGTTTTCTAGTGGAAACAACAGGTAATCAGAAGTTGGGTAATCATTTTGGAATACAAAGTGGATTTGAATTAGTAGTGGTTCAGAATGGATTTGGAAGTCGTAGGATAAGATAAGAGAGCACTACCCATAGTTATTTGGAGCAGCGGACTTTGAGGACGAAGTCTGATTCAAGTAAGGGGATTTATAACAGTCGATTCTAGGTATGAAATTATTTTCGATTGTGTATGATATTTCCTTTTGAAGGCCATGTCGTGGTGAAGCCTCACCACGACGTGGCAATAAGCTTTTGGGTTGCGAGAGTTTAATGACCCACCACGATGTGGTGTTTTTTCCACGACATGGTGGCAGCTGTTGGAGAAAACCCTAAAGTTTAAGGTTTGATCCCTATTTAAACTCCTTAACCTCTCATAGCCTCCCTCTCGTCAGCCTCCATCTCTCCAAATCGTCCCTTGAAAACCATAGATCCCTTGTGTGGGTCTTTTAGCCTTAAAGTGTGTGTGTTTGGTGCTAGTGAAGGAAGAAGGTGGTGGAAGATCATATTGGGAGTCCAAAGCAACGTAGATCTAGGATTTTATCTTCCTCAAGCATCTCAAGGAGGTATAAAGTCTTCATCTTGATGAGTTAGTTAATAGATCTTTGGATTTTGTCCACTTTTCTCTATGCCTTGTTGCTTTGGAAGGTTGAACTTCATAAATCTTGCAACTTTATGAATCTCCGGGCCATTTGGAGCATTTGAATCTTTGGATCTGAATTAGATTTGAGTTTCAAGGTCATGCATAGAATCTTGGCGTTTTTTTCCCTATTTTGGCCTAATAAGATTTCAAGACGTGATTATTGCTTAAGCCATGTAGTGTTTTGGACCTTAAAGTTAAGATCTATACACTTTGGAGGGTTCTATTGGATAAAGTTGGAAGCTTTATCCATCTAGACCCTATTATGGACCATATATGAGTTAGAGACCCTTTAGAAGTGAAGTGTTGAATGTGTTAAGGTGCTGAAAACCCTATTTCCATGATGTGGTGGTGGGGCTGGTCGCGATTATTTTGTCGTTTTCGACACCACGACGTGGTAAAGGGCTACCACGACGTGGCGGCCAACTGAGCTGGATCTTCTTGACTTTTTTACCGTTTAACCTAGTTTGACCCATGGGGTATTTTGGGTATTCTGGATTATGTTTGAGAATTGGTCTTTTTGATGGTTAGGCGTCGGTTAGAGTTAAGATTCGGAGTCGAGACATCATTAGCTATTGTTCAGATTCAGAGGTGAGTCTTCCTCACCATGTTTAGTGGGTCAAAGACACCAATGCTGACCCATGGTTTATTATGATAGGATGCTAGATTTTCTGTGTGACTCTTGCATGTGTATGTGTTTGTATGCTTAGTGGGTTGGGCCCAATGGCAATTCTGAATGTTAGTACTTGTTATACTTGTATGTTTATATGTTGTACAGGACTCGTTGTGCGATTTAGGGCGATGCATGTTATACTCACTGGACGAGGCCCGTTATACTCAATGGGCATGGCCCGTTATGCGAGTCAGGGTGGGGCCCATTACACTCATCGTGCGGGCCCATTATATGTTTGATATGTGTGATATGCAATATTTAGGGGAAACTTACAAAGTTTCGTGTAATAACCTGTTCCAGGTGATTCTGTGATCCAGGGTCCTGGTTTGGAAGTCGATTGTATGAGGACATTTAGCCTTAAGGAGGCGACGTTAGACCTTGTAGAAGGAGGCAATGAAGGTTATGAGACCTAAATCCTCTAGATTGTGCTTCGGGCGGAAGGGTAGAATGGGAATAGTCGCACGTCGGTTTCTTGCATGCAAAATGGATATTTTGTTTGAAGAGTCCTTAGTCCAAGATAAATATATATTATTGTGGGGCCTTTCAATACCTTTCCGTGGATAAAAAGAACATCGAAATCGAAGTTAGAACAAAAAAGTTATGGTCGTTTGAAGATTTGAGTATTCTTAGGTTAAGCTTAGTATGTTGGGTGTATAGGGTGTACGTCGGGCATACTAGGCAAAAGATGATCATGGAAGTTGGACCTAGTACACTGGTCATACTATGAGTACGCATCATACGTGATCTGAACCTAAACCCTAATTTTTAGGGTTTTACCCCTATTTAAAGGCATTAACTCTCATTTGGACCTTCCATAGTCAGGCTCCACTCCCTATTCTGCCTCAATATCGAACCCTAGACTTGAGTATGAAGATCTTGGAGTTTTGTAGGTGGTTTTGTGCACCTTTTTTGTGGAAGAAGGTCCTTGAAGAAGGTAGTGTTTCATGCAAGCTTAGAGATCTAGGAACTCCTCCATCTTGTGCTTCTTTTGAAGGTATAAAGTCCATACCTTGCTAATGTTCTTCTCAGATCTCTTTAGATGGGTTTTTATGAGCTTGTTGCCCCAAAGCTTGGACCTTTGTGTGTATGAGGTACTCCATAGCATTGTAGTTGTCCTTTCAAGTGTTTTAAGTCATCTAGATTCATAAAAATGGTTGCTTGATGGTCCCTTTTCCAACCATGCAAGAATTTGGTGGTGTTAAGTATGGTTTAAGTTAGGGTTTTGAGGTTTAAGCTCATTTCAGCCATGCAAAGGCTTAAAGCTAGAGACTTTATGGGTTAATTCATGATTTGGAATCAAATTTGAGAAGTGGATTTAGTGACTTAACCACTTAAGCCCTTATTGATGAGTTTGGGTTGTTGTGGAGTACGTTAGGTGTACCCATCTCGTACGCAACATGTACTGGCCAAAGGAGGCGTAGATCAAGTACGCTGGGCGTATGCAGGCGGTTAACCGCCATTGGCTTTTGTTGACTTTTGGGTTTGGGCCATAATTGGACTATTAAGTTTGTCGTCTTTTTCTTTGGGTCATTGTTTGGCCTTGGGCCTTCTTGGATTTAGGCCCATAGTGGGATTTGGGCACCAGACAGGATTTCGGGCCATTGTAGGCTTTTGGGTGTCTTTGGGCACGACCCGATTGTGGTTTTTGACCTAATTATTAATAAGGATATTGCCTGATGATATTTAGTGCAGAGGTGAGTCTTCTCCCGGTGCTCGTGAGTCGAAGGCACCAATGTCAGATCACTAAATTATCTATGTAGGATGCTAGTTGTCTTTGTGACTCTTGCGTGTTTGTATGAACGTGTGTGGTAGAATAGTTGTATCTGTGATGACCAGCTAGGTCTAGATGTTGTTATTGTGGTATGCTGTATATATGTGACTGAGATTGCAAATTGTCTCCAGGGTTGCTGATAACCCACCGAGCGTGCTGTTAGCCCACTGGGACTATGGATAGTCCCCAGGTTGCTGATAACCCATAGTTGTTTAGTTGTGTTGTGTTGTATGTGATATTTTGGGGAACTCACTAAGCTTTGTGCTTACAATTTGCGGTTTACATGTTGTAGATTTTTCTTATATTCACGAAGGGGCACGACTCGATTGCATCGCATCAATGGGGGACTTGTGTACATGATAATTTTTAATGATACTCTGATAAATATTTTAATATTTGTCGTTGTGATTTGACCAAACACTTAAAGTTTTAATTGAAAATTCCATGTTGAAATTTAGGGGGTTATACTTCGTCCTTACGTTTCAGTTTATGCTTCAGGTACTTTTGGTGCAAAGGGGAAGAGCTCAGGGTGATTGCAGTGCACACACGATATTGTTCCACATTTTTATGATAACTCCGATATCCCATGATGTATTGTTACATTTGTTCCATTTGGAATTTATGATGATGTTTTGGGATACCTAGTTTATTTATTTAAAAAAAAATGAAATTTTTAGATCTTATTTTGGGATGTTATAGTTTTTTTTTCAAAGTTGACATTGTGTTTTCTAAATTTTTTTACAATTTTTGCCACTTGACCGGTCAACCAGGTTACCTGTTGACGTGACATATCAATTTTGATGATTTGACATGATAACGTGTCAAAATTAAAAAATTTTCCCATAAAAAACACTAATTTTTCATTTTTTTTTATCTTGACACTAAGTTTATTCTTTTTTTTTTCAATTTTGACACTATTTTTTTTTACAAATTTTCATTTGAAACCGTATAATATATTTTTTTTATCAAATTTTAAACCGTATAAATATATTTTTATCGTTTAAAAACCACATTTTTATATAAATACAATGTTTTTTTTTTACAATCAAACCATAATGCCATGCATAAATATACATTAGTTATATCATGAGAACCAAACTAACCATAAACTTCGAATAAGATGCAAAAATTTCACGGGTTGCAAACATGACCTCTGGGTCTTGATCGACTACATACCTCCAAACCTTCATACTCATTTTAAAGTTGTGTATTTAATATTTAATAATGTTTTTATATAACTAATACATATGTATACATAAAATTATGGTTTGAATGTAAAAAAATTGTGTATTTATACAAAAATATGGGTTTAAAATGATATATATATATATATATATATATATGATTTAAAATGTATTAAAAAATATTTATACGGTTTTAAATGGAAAATGGTCAACACTGAACAAAATTGAAAAAAAATGATGTTCGATTTGGAACAAAAAAAACATAGTGTCAAAATTGAAAGAAAAAAATAAACTTAATGTTAAAATCGAAAAAAGTGAAAACTTAGTGTCTTCTGTGGTAAAAAAAATCTAATTTTGACATGTCAGTATGCCATGTCATAAAAAATGAAATGTCATCATGCCAAGTCAGCAGGTGACCAGGTTGACCAATCAAGTGGTCAGGATTGTACAAAACTGGAAAACACAATGTCAAATTTAAGATAAAAAAACAGTGTCAAATTAGAATTTTGATGTAAACTTAGACCCTGTTTGATATGCGTCTGACCAAGTCAGGTTAGACATTTTTTGCTGACTCGGTTAGCTGAAAGTGTTTGATAAACAAAATTTAGGCGTCTGACTCGGAAAGTAAGGTATGGTCGAGAAAGAAGTCGGCAGGCTAAGAAAGGAAGTAAGGCTTTCCAATAGTACCTCTGCCATCGGATAAAATTCACAAGGAAGTAAGGCTTTCCAATAGTACCCTTGCCCTCAGATAAAAATTTACAGGAGGAAAAATGTGTACTAAGAGGTTACAAGAATCGAACTCAGCTTTCCCTTATACAAACAATGGTGTTTACTAGCAAGTTGAGAGATTTTGTGTTTTAATCCCTAAAATAATATATTTAATGTCTATTATGCTGGAAGTTTTTGTATTTATTATCAGGGCCGGTCCATAGAATTTTACTGCCCGGGGCAAAAAAAACTTAATAATCCTCCAATACTTGTATCTTCAAACTTAATTGTTAGTATATCCCACAACTAATGTCTTTTTTCAAACAAATTCATCTTCATATAATTAAAAGTTGCAAACATCAATAAAACATTGTCTTCAAGCATTCTTTGAATCAAAAATAATAATTACAATATCATAGTTAACATTAGTACTTTCAACAAGCTCATTAGATTTACATTACTCCTCTTGTAATTGATTTGCAAAAAAAAGTAAAAACTACAAAGCCAAAAAATCCCTATGTAAAATGTAAATATAGAAAATTAGAAAACAAAAATGTCATTCTCTTCATTATTTGTACTATAATCATAAAATTGAAACAAATACTCATGGAATACACCATCGAAATTGGGAAGGAATTTAAGGAATTTCGACAGCAACGCCAAAACATTTTAGAAATGCAACATAACCTAATTAAGGCAATCAACCTAACATGGGCTTCAACTCCAAGGGCATAATCGTCCAACACAGTTATCCCTTAATAAGCTTTGAAATCAAACTTCGTATAACTTGAAATCAACAATATAAACTACATACACATCTATAAGAAGGGGCTAGAAGAGCAACAAGGGCATAATCGTCCAATTTGGCAAAATTCAATATGTACAGGGCCGACATCTTTAAAAGCCAAATCGACCAAAACAAGGAAAACGTTATCCTACACCTGGGCGAAACTCCAAGCCAGAACAATAACATCGTATGAGAAAGCATGACATCAAGAAAAGCTAACAAACAAATTGAGAACATGGCAATTCAGTAACAATAAGGGCACAATTGTCCCAAGCGATCGAGAGAGAAGGCGAGAGAAGGCTGAAGCGGACGAGAGAGCGATGAGAGATCGATAGAATGATTTTAAATTCTAATAGAGTAATCGATCCACAGTCCATCTCCATTCTCCAGAAAGGACGCCTCGTGTTCTTCATCTTCAATTTTTAGGCGGTGTTTTAGATTGAAGAGTCATGCGAAATTGATAAGTTGGCGCTAATTAGGTCTCCATCGACCCTGACGTTTTGACTGGATTTTAGTGGACTAACTGAACAGATGTAGCCCAATATACAATAATATCTATAACAGGCTTTAAATTGATGCCCCACTATAATTTGATGCCCTAGGCCATGGCCCAGCTCGCCCTGGGCTTGGGCCGGCCCTATTTATTATTATTATTATTATTATTATTATATAGAAGATCATGGTAAAATGATTATTTTGCATCAGTCAACACATTCAGTCAGATATACAATCAAACAACATGGTTTCTTACTCAGTCAGAATTTATTATTCAGAAATATCTTGCTCAATCAGCACTTTTTCAGTCGGTAACTTTCAAACGAGACCTTAATGTCTTTCTTGTTATTTACCTATTAACGAATTTTAATAAAATGACTGAAATGCGAATCCCCTTAATTGGGAATGTGGTGAGGGTAATAAATAGGGATGAGTATATGGACCGGAGAACCGGCCGGAACCGGTACCGGAACTGGCACCGGAACCGGTCGGGCCGGGACCGGGACGTTATTTTTGTGGATTTTTGGAACCGGGAACCGGTAAGAACCGGAACCGATATAACCGGACCCGGTAGAACCGCCGAAAATCGACAGAACCGGCAAAAACCGGTATCGTATGATGCTATTTTTCAAGGAGCGGTTCCAACATTTGAAGACACGACAAGAACCGGTAGAACCGCCGGGCCGGTTCGGTTCTTGATTTTGGCCGAAGCCGGTTCCCGGGTCCGGTTCGGTTCGGGCCGGTTCTGGCCGGTTCGGTCCTTTTGCTCATCCCTAGTAATAAATTATAACACTCAAAAACAAGACAAACCTTCTTGTCGCCCTTAATTAATTAAATATTCGCAACTTGTGTACGTGTTAAAATGGAGGGGATCAAACGGATGATCTAACTTTTAAAATTTAAAGTATGAAAGGAAGATTTAAGTCTTAACAATACTTTTAGATATAATCAGTAAAGTAAAAGAATAAAATAGTAATAGAATTTGAAAAAATGCTTATACATGTATGAGTAAGTTGAAAATGTTTAAAGGGCGACGTGACGCGTAATTTACTATGCTGTGAGTTTTTTTCTTTTTTTTTTTTTTTTTTTTTTTTTTTTTTTTTTTTTAAATCCAAATCAAACATCATTTTATTAAAGCAAAAATGAAATTGAACATCTTTTATAAAAAATTAAAATTGAATTAAATATTGTATTTTTTTTCGGAATCAAACATCACTTGATGTGTGAAAAACTAGAAAACCGAAAAGATACCGGTAAAATGATAGGCCTAAAAAAATATGTTTGATCATTTTTTTATAAAGTGATATTGGATTTGAAACAAAATTGCAAAAAAATAATAAATAAATAAACTAATAGCATAATGACTTTTATACAACTTGTATATGTTTTAGTAAAATAATAAAACCTTCACATAGTTTTTTGATTTTGTTAAACATGTTAAATACACAAAACTTTTTTCACATAATGTAAGATGTCTGTAAGACCACTTGTTATGGACAACGGGCCTCAACGTTATTCCGATGTGACAATCAAATAACGGCGTTATAACGCCGGAAACACTGCCCATGGGTGGCGTTTTTTTAGTGTTATGACATTAGCTGTGTTCGCGGTAAAGGGAGGGAATGGTAGAAATTGACTTGCATTTTCGTCACAACGTTCGTTTTTTAGACCATTGTTAAACGGTCATAAACCCAATAAAAAATCTCATTTATATCTACTATAAATACATATATTTTATCTCAATTTTACCTACAAAATTCATCAATTTCTCTTAATTACACATTTCTTTCACTTTCTTTTTCTTTTCTATTATTCTATTTACAAAAAAAATTGACCATTTTGATTTGTTACATCCATACAACAATGATAACGAGGACGATGATATATTTGTGAGTATGATGTACCGATATTCTACGGACATGCTACCGCCAGAGCTAGTTCCACTACTGACAAGACATGCGGCGTCAAACAAAGATCGTGCAAAATGGCATAGACGGCTAGTACACGATTATTTTGCGGATAATTGTGTCTACTAACCTAGCGATTTCAAAAGAATGTTTCGTTTGCGAAAAAATGTGTTTCAATGGATAGTCAATGCATTGGAAAGCAGATATCTTAAATACATTTTTTAGATAACATAAGTACACATTTTTTACAAATTAAATATATGTTTAGTAATGAATTTTTCCAAATGAGGTATTTGTCGAAACCTTCGATGACAAATACTTGCGCAACCTTTCATTGAATGACATGCAACAACTATATGCAGTGCATGAAGAACGACATGGTTTTTTTGGGTATGCTTGGAAGCATTGATTGCACAAAGTGGATATGGAGAAATTGTCATGTGGAAAGTGTTGGGTTTTTATTCAAAAACTAGTTTCAAAAACATAATATTTAGCAACGGAAGATTTTATGATTTGAATAACATAAAACAAGTTTATAACCCACCAGAGATCATATTGCAAAGTGTAAAAAGATTTAAACACAACCAGAGTCGGTTCTGAGGATTCAAATGTCCGGTACAAGGTGGATAAAAAAGGCCCTTAGGCCTTAACGTGTAACGAATTAAATTACATAAACTAATTTTTTTATTAAAATGACGATAAATTTTATAGCAATAAACAAAGCAAAATCATAATATTCTAATGAGTAATTACATATCCTAATAGCTAACTGACAAACCCTTAAGCTCTTCTAGCATTCTTGAGTGCAAATTTGTTGATCAACTCTTCATAGTGTATACTCTCTAAGATTTCGTTCTCGAAAGATGTCATCGCCAAACCGGTAAGTCTTTCTTGGGTCATTGTGGAGCATAAATAAGATTTCACAAACTTCACTTTCGAAAAACTCATTTCTGCAGATGCAACCGTTACTGGAATAGTCAACAATATTCTATATGCAATGCTTGCATTTGGGAAATAATCAAGTTCTTTCAAAAACTTCAAAACATCTATAGGCTTGCTAAATTCATTGGTTTCCAATTTCTCAAATAATTTCAACTCCGTATAAAGTTCCTCCGCATCAATATCCGATCTTTCTTCAAACTTGAGTGATTTTTCAAGACGATGGCAATACGACTTAAGATCTTTATCTGTAATTCCCCTCAAATTATGTGGAAATAAAAAAACCAAATACTATTGCTCAAATCTCATCTCAAGAGAAGAAATATTGACTCTGAAATTCTCTTCAGGTGTAAATGAAACTTCTTCGCTAGTTGAACTCTCATCAAACCTTTTTTTCCTTTCAATCAAACGTTTTTGTGGAAATACTGGATCAATACCCATTTCAATAGCAATCTCCTTAGCTTTAACAATCGCTTTTGAAAAAACAGCTTCAAAAATCTCTATTTGGTGGAATTAGAACAAAAAAAATTACAATTTATAGTTACCTTTTTATACAACTTTTCATTGGATCCACGAAATGCTAAATTATTTTAGCAAGAAACTTCACTACTGCAATGATTCTTAAAATGACTTGTTTCCAGTAATCTCTTTCTTTCTTGAATTGCTCATAATGAACTTTATCAATCGTTTCATTCAAGTTCAATCTTTTACGCATATCAAACCACTTATTCCTATTTGTAAGATGATCCAATGAAATTTCGTGTTCTTTAACCCTAGTGGTAACATGATGCCAATCTGCATAACCTTCACCATCCGATCTACCATTTGAAATCCCTTTTCTAAACACTTTACAACAGAAACAAAATATCTTGTGTAGCTCTTTCGAATATACTAGCCATTCTCTATCACACTTCTCCAAATTGGGTAAAGTTCTTGTATATAAAGTTGTAGAAAATCGTCTACCAAATTTATCATAGGGAACATACATAATACTATTATCTCTTTTAGGACCTTTCTTGACCAAAAGTTTAATCTCCTCAAAATTAAGTTTTTCCCACCTTCTTGGATCATATATCTCAACAAGCTCTTTAACGGGCTCTTGCTTATCTGCCTCTTCTACTTCTATATGCTCTTGCTCTTCAACATGCTCTTCAATATATGCTCTTCAACATGCTCTTCAATAGGTTATCTATGGATAAACTTAACTAGAGCACCGATGTCAGCCTTCCTCTTTTCTTCATCTAGTTTTTTTTTTTTTACGTTTTTGACTACCGGATGGTTTTTAGACTTCATCTCTACAATTTTCCAAACAATAAACATAATTTTATTCTTTAAACACTTTGGTTTCTGAATTCCGATTTCTGATTAAAAAAATATATATAATAAACATAATCTCATAATTTAATTTCACTTTCTAATAATCTATTTCAGAATCATTCATTCAACATTGTGAATCAGTCAATCAGATTTCAATCTCATAATATGACAATATAACATAGTGGTAAACAATTAAATTAACATTCTATGAATCTGAAAAATTAAACAGCTAAAGATAAACAATTAAACAATTAAACATACCATGAATATGAAAATTTGATAATTTATCTATTCTATAAGACTATAATTCATTCACACATTTAACTATTCAAGTATGTAAATGAATTGACAATTATAATTTACAAAATCATTATCCTTATTCCTCATTAATTCCTTGATTCTCATAATCTATTACATATTTACATTATCTGTATTGCTGATTAGCACCAAGAATCAAGAACGAATATTGAAGAATCATTCATAAAGTGCTAACAGGATAAATGGATAATCGATCCTCACCTATCTGTTGTCTCGAGCCGATTTATTGGGGTATCTATTGTCTCACAGTCTCACACGCTGAGGCTTGATGTCTGATGCCCGTTGATTTGCTGATTGTTGTCGCTGCAGTCCGTAAGGCTACAATCGATTTTTTTTTAATGAAAATGAACACAACGATGATTGATCGAATGATCGCTGCTAGGCACTGGCTTCAGTTTGACACAAGTCGTTTAATCTTTCCAATGATGTTAAATTGATTGGGCAGTTGGGTTGAACGATAATACAACTAAAAAAATGGGCCCCTTAAATTTTTGGGCCCTGTTCCATTGCCCATCTTGCACTTTCCTTAAATCGGGCATGAACACAACCAAAGTGAAGAACAACAAATCACAACCTTTGTAGTTCTTTGGATCCTCTTGGGAGGCTTGGAAGTTGATGAAGAATGATGAACTTAAGAGACACCACCAATGACTCAACTTGATGTAGAATGCTAGTTCTTTTGTATAAAACTCTTAACCTCTTAAGCTTGAAGTTCATAACTAATATGAACTTCAAGAGAGCATCAGATATTGAGTAATCTTCAAGACTTGAGAGGAAAACAGAAAAAAAAAACATGCTAGAGAGCATGTTACGGTTTTCATCAAGTGTAGAAAAACAAGAATGAAAGCCTCGTCTCTCTTAGTGCATAAAGTGAATTCATTATCCAATAGTTACTTCCACTTTTTACAACAATGTCCCTAAGTCTTAATACATGCATACATAGGCCTAATGCTTTTAAATAAACAATTCAAGAAGCCATTCTTTTTTATTAAACAACTAGAAAAGCCCATACTCTCTTTTGTCTAGCCAAAATTCGAAATTATGAAGCAAAAAAAAGACAAAAGCTTTTATATTTTATAAACCAAGTTTATAAAATATAAACTTTAAATTTTTAGTAAAAGACAAGAATTTATCTAGTCCAAAATGTTGTGCATGACTTATTAATTCATACCATATGAATTACATAATGTTACTTACTAATGAAAATAATTATTTCCTATAAATAAATAATTTTCAATTTAGTTACAAGAGTTTATTGAATATTTATTAAAATCAATTTCTAATAAATAATCAATTATATCAGGTTCTTGTTAGTGTGACCCATTAGGGCATCTACAACTCACCCCTAAACTCCATTTCTTCCCCCATTTCTTCCCTTATTCTTCTCCAACCCTACCCCATTTTCACCTTCATTTTTAGAGATATGAATAGTATTCCCCCATATATGGGGGAACACTATTCATATCTCCAAAAATGTAGGTGAAGTTTGGTTGCCAATTTTAGTCTCTCTCATTTTTATTTTATACATTTCTAGTTTATTTTATCTACTAATTATAATTTAAATGCAATATTTAATATTTATAATATCATGTTATATACTAATTTATATTAATTAATCATAAATATAAAGTTTAATTAGTAGAGGGGTGTATTTGACAATATAAATAAGTTATAAAAACGAAATATTCTAGGAATATACTTTTTTGGGGTAAAAAATGGGGCAAAAAATGAAGTAGGGTTGGAGATGAAACACTATTTACTCCATTTTTTACTCGATTTATAGGGGAAAAAATGGAGATGAGTTGGAGATGGTCTTAGTATCATACGTTAATTAACAATTTTACTTTAATATAATTCTTGAGCATACTAGATCTTTCAGAAAGGTCAATCCACAAGTGGTCATCTTGGATCGACTTGTTGGTATTAGAGGTTGTTGCTTTACAAGACTTATGGATTTGGCATGCTTTTTTTGGAGTTGCGAGTTCTAACAACAATTTAAACGTTCTTGATCAGTCACCAATATTTCAGTACCTTTTGTCAAGAAAGGCATCGGATGCTCATTTCACAGTGAATGTAAATGAATATAAGTTTGGGTATTATATCACAGATGGAATATATCCACCATATTCCACGTTTATGAAGGTGTTTCGACACCCAATAGAACCAAGAGACAAATTTTTCAAGAGAATACAATAAGGAGCATGTAAGGACGTGGAATGTGCTTTCGGAGTTCTGAAAACAAAATGGCACATACTTGAACATGCGACACGACCATATCACTTTGAAACTCTATGAGATATTATGTATGCATGTATCATAATGCATAACATGGTGATTGAAGATAAATGACGAAATATTGTGGAGTATTCGCCTACGCAACGTAGACACATTATATTTCAACCAGAGACAACATAATACTTAAATAGAGTCGTTGATATTCAAGACTAACGAAAACACAAGCAACTTCTAGAAGACTTGGCAGATCATATCTATAATGGTACCGAAGATGAATAATTTAAGGGAAAATGTAATTTTTCTCATATTTTATTGTTTTTTAGGGTTTTAAATGTTTTTGTCCTTTGTTGTAAATTTTTTTAATGGTATTTTTAATTTAGGATTTATTAAAATTTTATTTTTAGTTTTTAAATGTTATTTTTAATTTATGATTTAATTTATATGATAATTATAAATATTATGACATAAATAAAAAAACAAATGGGACAAATCGAAATTAAAAACATCAAAAAAATATGAAAAATAAAGGTGTTATTGTTGGATTAGTGTCTAAGGCCATAACTATATTTGGTAAGTACTTGACCCGGTTGTGCATGGTCCTTTTGGGTTGCCTTCACCATAGCAACTTGACAGGATGATTTGTTAAGAGAGAAGAGATATTATTGTTAATATATTATGATAATAATAATATATTAAAGGAATAATAATGTTATTTGATTAATATAAGTCATATATTAATTGAGAATTAATTTGGTGACTTAAAGAGGTTAATTGAATAAAGGGGCATAAACTGTCAAATGTGTGATAGTTGTCTTTTGGGCTATGTATCCTTATGGATATAAGGGTGGACGGATTTTAGGGTTAGAGGACCATAAAATCGTCCAAGCCTAGTATCTAGGAGGATCTTGGATTGCTTAGGGCCTAAGTTATTCAATTAGGGTTAAGGGTGAAACCCTAGTAGCTCATAGTATAAATAGATCCCTTGGGTGAGGGAAATCGGCACTCATGCAAGGCAAGGAATCCTAGAGTCGATTTCTCACCCTCCTCTCTCTCTCTCTCTCAAGATCATTCTCTTGCTAGTTGGTGTTTGTAAGCCATTAGAGGAGTGACAATTGTGACTCTAAGCTCCAAGAAGAAGAAGTATCAAGCAAGTAATCCAAAGTATTGTTCTAGATCCTAATTCATATGATTAGAATCAATTGTTTACATTAGATCTAGCATTGTAAGTCTTGGATACAATGCATGTTCAATTAGAGAAATCTAGATCCAAGCAATTAGGGTTTGCATGTGCACATAGGAAAGTTCTTATGGCTCAAACCCATCAGTTATCATATGTTATTTTGTATTGCTCATTTTCACATTGAATGTTATAACCCAAAAGTATGAATAGGATAATGATGTGACACCTTTTAAATGTGATAACATGTAATAACATGGTGTTCACACCCAATAGCCTAAGAAATTTCCATCGGGTATTTGTCCCCCTTTGGCATGGATAAGAAATATATAGCAATTGGGTTTGGTTGATCATAATATTTTTTGTTTATTTTTTCATGATTATTTATATACAATACATAGCTGATGTGGGACTAGCCCACTTGGTAGAGGCTTTGTCTCTTAGATTGGAGGTCTCGAGTTTTAATCTAGGCGTTGACGATTTCATGATACTAACTTCTAACCATAAACCCGCAGTTATATATATATATATATATATATATATATATATATATACTAGCCATGTACCCGCACAAAGTAGCGGCCACAAATATATCTTCCGACAATTAGTTCCATTCGGAAATTGTGCTAGTTAAAAGATTTACTATATATGTCCATCGATGTTGACAGTTTAGACGCAGAGGGGGGACCTTTGATGGAGGGAAAAATTTTGCGATGGTGTAAAATGCGATGTTGACAGTTTTGTTTCACAGTTAGTTTTATTTTGTTTAAGTTAGACAGAGTACTAATGGGTTAAGATGTTCATTTGTTGATTTCTATTTCTGATGTCTAATCTTTTATTGCTTAGTATGCCACATCACAATGGAGTTTCTTTTGGCGTATTTATATTGTTGATGAATAGTTATTATTGGTGTAATGCAGCGGGAGGCGGGTAGGGCTGTGAATAGTTATTTTCGGTGAATAATTTCCCTTAGGTGTGTAGTTTCTTTTAGAGTTTAGGTTTACAATTTAGTGATTAGGGTTTTTAAGGTTTACGGTTTAATAGTGTCTAACGGGGAAGTTCTATTAATATTATAAGTAAAAATTCTAATTGAAGTCTATAAGTGTCTTATTAATATTTTGTCATGCAAAATATCATTTTGGTTGTAATGTCATCTTTCTTTATTCGAATAAAACTTTGAGCAATGACTTCAAATAGTTTTCTTTTGACGAATTATGTCCAAGTGACGATTAGTTCTTTCACAGTCGGCTCTAAAGGTTGATTGTGTTGCGTAGGTAGATTTTATTTTAGGGTTAAGCTTCTTGAATATAATAATAAAAATAAAAATAAAAATAATAATAATAATAATAATAAATTGAGAAAAATATGATTATTTGATAAGAGGTTAAGATTTAATCTAAAAGTGTTTTAGGTACCAAAAAGCTTGTTTTTATGGAATAGTGCAAGGGAGTCATTTAATATCCCCACGAATTTGAAGACAAGTTACACTGTACTCATTCTGAATCGAAATTGCATTATCATTTTTTTATTTGTTAAGTTTCAAATAAATAGTTTAGGATGCCATATTTGTCATAAAATAATGTTGGAAAACTTTTGACATGGCATCTAATATTTGGTCTAAACACTTGAATAGCACTCTTATGTCTTATATCTTCTTTAAAACCAACATCCATAACTCTATAATCAACTTCATTAAATACTAAGATCCAAAAAAACTATGTTACATGTCCATTGATTTCATTTTGCGCAAGTCAGGTCCGAAACAAATTTAAATAAAGATGAATTTGAAAACCTATAGTATATCCTAAACAACAATTGTTTCCAATATAGTGTATAACTAAAAATATCATTAATTGAGAAAAACACACAATTAAATAAACAAATATTGTAAATATAGTTATTTAGGACATACATAAATTCACACAATATGAATGCATAACAAACATCCATGACTCTATAAATAAAAAATATAGTTTTAGTTTTTAACTAATATAGATTATTATAGACAAAGTATAAACTTACACCGGTAAAAAATAAGTAATCCTTCTCTGAAACTAAATAACGTGTCAATAGTGCCAACTATGAAGATGAAGCTTACAGATGCAATTTTAAGGCCCAAATTCGCCCTATCTTGCCCCTTCCTGTATATCTTGATCCCTTCCCCTTATCTCCCCTAAGGTTTGAAAGTTTCTGTAATACCCATGTTCTCTAACTTGCAAAACATCATTCTAAAGCGTTCTAGGAACACCCTTTAGATCTTGCAAGTAGTTCCCTGGACTCCTTTGAAAACACTACAACAAATAGTAATATCATGATTCATTTAGTTATAAATGCCTAAAAATACATGAAATGATGCTAATTTACAAATACCTTTTCATCTACCATGTAACTATCTCAAAATCTTGTCATTGTCTGCACTTTGTTTGTAGAATTCTTGAATCCTCCTTATGTCATCATTTTGCATCCAAAACTTTATATTAATGAAAACAAAACTCATGGAGTTTCTTTGTAAAATCATTCCAAAAGTAATATTACAAATAATTTAGTACCTGATCAACAATTGTGCCAATAAGCTGCTGCTTGGAAGTTATGGCCTTGGCAGTTGAACTGATACATTTTTTAACATTTCTTTATTTTTTGTTAAATTAATCCGTAACTCGAATGTTTTCTACAAAATAAAGGTGAATGTTTTGGGCTTTTCTCATTTATATGTTCCATAATTGAAACACTATGATCGATCTACACATTGGAAAAGGCAAAAAAAAAAAAAAAGATATAAATGGAGTAACCGTCGCAAAATTCAAGCAATCAGATTCTGAGAACATGCAAAATCCAGATCCTATGGATGAAAACATAAACAAAAACTAAGGGTTGGGATTTATTGGAAGTCAAACCATCGATAGACTTCACGCATCAGATCATGTATGATTGTGGACGCATTCCAGTGAGAATAATAAGAGGAGCAATGATTTTAGGTAGAATAAGAAGAGGAGCAGCGATTTGAGGGAGAAGAAGCTGTTACGGAGATCATGGATGCTTGAATCGATAGATTAATGGATTTGGAGTAGTATTTGAATTTTGAATTTGATTCGAATGTGGGTTGATTAATTCAAATTTTATCAATAAACAAAGTACCAATATACGGGGTGGATAGAACCGGATAAAAAAGGTTAAAAAACTTATGATGTATTGTTCGATTATACTAAAAGCTCATAAGGTTAGACATTTAAAATTTAATATTATTTTAATGATGATTAGTTGTACTATCAGCATAATGGTTTGGATGTCTTAAAAAAATATTATTATTATATTGAATCTATTTATAGAAATAGTTAGATTTCTTTTATAAGATAATATATATATATATATATATATATATATATATATATATATATATATATATATATATATATATATATATATATATATATATATATATAGAGAGAGAGAGAGAGAGAGAGAGAGAGCTAGATTCAGGTATTTAAACTAATTATTGTATTATTGTATGCATAAATATGGACCAATCAAAATTAAATAAACAAATTAAATAATTAATTAAATAAATAAGGGTAATTTAGTAATTTTATTAATAACTTCCACAAATACTCCCTATAATCATGGTATTGATAGATTGACTTTTAACCTAATTTCACCTTGTATATTTACAACCGTTTCCTCTTTCTCCAAAAACTAAAGGATCCTCACCTCTCGTCTCCTATAGCCCTATGTCGCCGTTTGCGTTCATCAACTACAGACCACCGTCTTGAGACTCCAAGTTGCATTCCTTCTACAATCGATCATCAAAATTCTAGACAATAACCATTCATAATTCTCCTTCTTCAATAAATTTGTAAGTTTCTTTTTCCTTTATTAAAATCTTTTAGTTTTTTAATTGATTTTTTATTTTTGATGTTGGGTAATCATATTTTTGCAATTGAATTGATTTATGAAAAGCTATACGAACTCTATTTGCAAACTATATATAATCGACTTGAAATTGTTTATGTTCTCCATGAATTTAAAGAAAAAAACTTATTTGCAGTAGATTTATTTTTCCTTTATTCACATATACTAGAACTGATCATAACCCATTTAATGCTAGTTTTTAGTGCAAATGTGTTTTTAGTGGGAGGGTCCTACCTTGTTTATTTTTGGGATCAAAATAAATGAAAGCAAGCTTTATGTGAGGGCACTAGTCGAATTTTTTTTCTTTTGAAGTAAAGAAGAAACAAGCAATATGGTTTTAGTTATTTGTAGTAATGACATTCTTTATAGATTACTTTTGATATTAGAATTATATTTATTTCATGTAATTAAACTTTATTACTTTATTATCTAGGTTTTTGATGCAATTTGTTTTCCTCTTATTTTATTATCTAGTTTTTTTCGGCACATAAGGTATGTGAGCATCTGCAATTCAAGGGTTGTTATTATCTTCCTCAATCAACGAACCCACATATATATGTAAATAATTATTTTTGGAATTTTCGTAGTCGTTTTAAATAGAAGTTGATAATTTTTTGATGTTGATTATTTTCCGATTTTATGTTATTCTGAATTTCTAATTTCATATGTTTGCTAAATTGTTATTATATTACTGTGATTTAATTTTTGATGTGGTATTCGCTTTTATTTCTTTTCAAATAGATTATGCTTTTGATTTCTGTTATGATTTCTGAAACAGACTAGAAATTGTCATTGGATAATTCTTGATGAAATTAATCTCGCCCTTTCTGATGTTCTAGAAGCATTAAATCGTTTGTGTATTTTATACCATTTTAATTCTGTCAGAATAGAATCACGAATTCAAATTTATCGAAATGGAAACACAAATTCTAATTCTGTTGGAATGAAATATGGATATTTTTCCATTGACTATACATGTTCTATAATTTTTTGTTATTGGTTTTGGTGCAGTTAACAAGTCCGTATATTTTTCCAAAGGAATATAGTTTTTTATTTATTATTTGCTAATGAGTTATTGGATTCTAAACTACAATTGAATTTGTTTTCATAGAAATTGATGTTTAAAGAACGGACAATAAAATTCAAAGTGTTTCTTAGCAACATTATTTTTTAAAAATAAATTAGTGTATTTGTTAGATTTTGTAGTTTTTTTTTCTCGGTTTGAAAGTTTTTTAGTTTTTATTCTTTAACAATAAATGTAATTTTTAACAATTGCTACATGTATTTTATAAGAATTAATGTAATTTTTGTTTTAATTCTTCAATTGCTGGTTCGAGAATTTGTTATTCTACAAGAAATTTTTAAAGTTATGATCAAAAAATATGTTCAAAAATATTTTTATTATTTTATTGTTCTAGAATATTTTTATTTTTGAACATACTCAAACATATTGTGTCAGAATGTCCGAATTAAAAACCTTATAATTAGTAAAAATCGGATTTTTAAAATAAATAGAATTTATGATCCTTTAAAATATGCAAATTTCCTTTATTAAATCTATTATAATTGACTAAAATACTCTTCTAGTTAAATTGGATGGTATTTTTTAATTATATTTAATGCAATAATATGTATTAATCATTTTCTTAAAATAAGTAAAATGATTTGCCCACATTTGTGCATACAATAACATAATAATTACTTTGAATAAAATAACCTATATATATATATATATATATATATATATATATATATATATATATATATATATATATATATATATATATATATATATATTACACACACGATACATAAACAAGATCGAACAAAACCAAGTTAAACAAGACTAAATTTCTATACTAAAATTCTAAATTTTAATTTCACCTAAAAACACAAATTTGAATAAGTAAGACTATACTAAAATACCCTCAAGTTACAAACCCACTAGTTTTTTGAAAAACATTAATAAGACACTTGGGTGTGGGCAACGCCAAATGGGGTGTTATTGTATGTTATAACGGCGTAAACACCGCCCCACCTCCCCGTTATTGCATGTTATTAGCTTCCACGTTATTTTTCGTTACCACCACCACGGCCTTTAATGCCGTTTTCTTCTTTTTTTTCTTAAAACACGTGAGTGGGCGTTGCCCACTCCGACCAGTCTAATAATCCAACCTATATTATATTCCTTATCATCCTTTTTAAAAGTTAACCCAAATCATCAACCTACAAGACAGTATAGACTTATATTACATAATTGTTATTGTTTGTAATATAAGAATATTGCAAACTATTAAATAACAATAAAATCTTTGATTTAATATAAATTATGTTTCACAACGAATAAAATATTTGGACGCAAAATATGACAGGGAATCCTATCTCAGAAGCAACCTCAAATACTTCCAAAATTGCATCATTATATATATATATATATATATATATATATATATATATATATATATATATATATATATATATAGAGAGAGAGAGAGAGAGAGAGAGAAAAAGAAAATGAAAGATTCAATCCATATCACCAAAAGTTTGAAAACATAAAAAGTAAAAATAGTTATTTGTTTGATAATTACTGTTATGACTTGATTGGATTTGAAGCTGTGACTTTATTTGTTTGGTTGTATTACTAACTACAACTATATTGTTTGATTACACTAACTACTAAAAATGACCATATATGTTTGACTTTTACATAAATCTTTAACCTTGGAATATTATTCCACTTAATAATTTCAATTTTACACAAATCTTTAACATTTGAATGTTACAAACAGTATATATGAATTCTATACTACCCTAAAACTACACTTCTTCTGTTTATACCAAATGAATTGGAGCACTACCATCTTCAATTAGTCTTTTTAATTTCTTCACAAACCATTCGTCATCCAACAAAAAAAGAATTTTGCAATGTAACGAAGTATGAGTAAATAAAGAGTAATTAATTTATCCGATAATCATATAATATAATTTTATTTATTGATTTTTTTTAAATACAGATTTATTTTTAAAATTTTCAAAAACTAATAAAATTGTCATTTAATATGATTTTTCTGCAAAAAAATGTTTTTTGTTTCTTTTTTTTGTTTATTTGTTTGTTTTTATCAATCAAATATCATAAAAATTAAAAAAAAACAAAAAACAAAAAACAAAACAAAATTCATTCCATCCGAATATTTATAATCATATATGAATAAAACACATTTGTAGACATATACATATATAGTTAGATATGATTGTAATCCAAAGTGAATAAAACACAGCTACAATTCATAATCCAATACAAAATAAATGTCTAGTTATAAACATCACGGAATTATATCCTTCGATGTTTTCATCAACATCAAAAATATCTCACAACTCTTCAAGCTAAGTTCATCATATCTTACCTCACATACATATCGAAAGAGAAAAAGTTAGGCATAAAAAGCCTAATAAAAAAATAAATAGAAAAATCATATTTCAAGTTTCAACCCACTGTTGGGTTGAATTGGAACTTCTTAACTCGTTTACTTAAACAGATTAGATTGAGTTGAGATTTTCAACTCGTTTGGTTAAAGATATCAATCTGAAAAATGACCCAACCTTACTAATCTACCCCTATATTTAACAAATACATGGTTAAACGCATAATAATTCATCTTCTCTATCTTAAATTGACCTTTTTTGCCAATACACAAGTTCTATTCTGTTTTTATATAACTTTATGTTTTACAAAAAATACATGCATTTTATCTTTTTCTTTATAAGATGACATGGAAAATGTCATTCAAAACCCAAATACAGTTTCCCATCTTACATACAAAACATCACCAAGTTAAACGAGTAATAACGAATATAGATTTAATAACTTGGCTTTGAAGTGTCGTTAGTCTCATCAAGTATGAGTTTGACTCCATTGTTCTTGAGGGAATTGATAACAGCCCAGACCTTTGTTCTGTTCTTAAAATCTTTTTTCTCAAGTTCTTTGTTGACATCTACATGAATGCCTCTTCCTTGACCAGATTCAAGACCTTCTACCTTTAGCCTCATAGCCAACACCTCACCCACAACTGTTGCAGCTTTGGCATTACATGTTCTACCACATTCAAGTGATGTTTTTATCGATTGTTCAACTGTTGAAGCTGTTGCAACTATTCTGCCATTGTTCCTGTCCACTATGTTTGCAGTAACGTATTTCAATGACATGAATAACCTTAGCACGTATCTCTTTAACACTGTCATACTTAGAGACTGCAGGAACAACCAAGTTCAATTCTTGATTTTCAATGTTCTCGTGAGTTTCTGAAATAGATAAAGAACAGAAGAGAAGAGCAAGGAGAGAATCGATAATTGTTCAAAAACACAGAAAGCAAAATGCTGATAGAAAAACATAATTGGACTTTCATCGAACACATGGCGTGCATCGGTTCACTGCCCGGTTTCAATCCAAAAACAGGCATAATCCGATGAAAGTAATGATCAAATCCAAGATTTAGAGGAACCATACAATGTCACTGCATTCATTAACATATGCAGTTTTACAAATGAACAAAGAAAAATCCATTTCGGAAAAGAGGAGAAGGAAGAACCTGAGTTCAGAAAAGAGACGATTTTAAGAAGAAAGCTTATTTAACAGTTATGACCAGTAGACAGCAATTGAACAGATACACCATTGCAGTGACAGCAGGCAACAAACACATGATTTCGACTTTACTGAAATCAGGGGAAGAAAAGATAATCGAGAACGAGCAAAATGGAGTTGAACGAAAACAGTGGCAATTGAACACATATATCTAAAATTAGCAGAAATCATACATATTTCGATTTCAATAAACACATATGATTTCGATTTCAACTGAAATCAGGGGAAAAAGGAAAATAAAAAGCAGCAAAATGCAGTTGAACGAAAGCAGAAAAAGATGAAGAAAATCGTACCTGAATCCGTATCTGTGGGTGCGACGGTATCCGATGATGGAAGTCGGCGGCGAGCAATCGACGGCAAGGAATCGGTAATCGCCTGAGGAGGCGACGAGAGAAAATGGAGGCTGCGTTTTTACTTGTCTGGTGAAGATACGAAAAGAAATATTAAATTGAAAATTTTAAGAGAAATTAAACATCCTCCGAAGTTTTGTTTCTGAACATTCTGGTACCCTGGGTGACATGTTTAATATTTAATAATATTTTAGGATATTAATATGACTCATGTCACCATTTCATTGGATATGTGGATATATAGGAACTAGGAGGATATTTAATTTCTCAAATTTTAAACATTGAAGATTTCTAAAAGACAAAACTACAAAGGGGGTGTTTGGCTTAACTTTTCAAACCCCAAAAGTCCTTTTTGGAAAATTTACAAAAGTCAGGATTTCCTTACTTTTCCAAAAAGTTCATTTTCCTTGTGTAAAAATTTTAAAAGTAACTTCTAAAACTAGTTTGCCAAACATCTTTTGTTTTTTCTTCTTTTCCAAAAATAACTTTTGGCTGTGAAAAGCTAAGCCAAACACCCCCAAAATTTGTCGCTGTGTATTCAAAAAAACTTTGTATAGGATCCAAAAAGTTTTCGACTTACATGGATGGTCCAAAATCAAGATTTTTCTTTGGTTTTGGTCCTTAAACAATTTGAAATGACTCTTTTATGCTTTTTATTTGTTTTTTCTATTTTCTTTATTAATTTAAGTATTTAAATAATTAGAAAATAATAAAAAATAAAATCCTACCCCACCCCACCCTATCACTCCACCGGTAACCTCTCTCCCCCCCCCCCCCCCCTCTCATGTTGACATAAACACATACATACACAAATCTTTCAAACAACTACATCGAAACCATTGAAGCCCTTCAAATCGAAATTAGGAGGAACACACATACACAGCCAAAAATAAAATCAAACTAAAATTGAAGAGACAAATATACACAACCAAAATTGAAATTGAAATAAGAAGAAACCCATGATTTACACCTGTGTTTTTGTTCACCGAGTCAAAATTGAAATTGAAGAAACACACATAACAATAACAATATGAAGATTGTTTATAAAAAAACAAGATTTGCTAAACCTGGATCTGTACCATCCATGATTTCTCCTTCACGGTTCTCTGACTCCATTGATTGAATTCTGGATATGTACGATCTATTCAAAATTCTTCTTTCTTATAACTTATAACTCTCGTCATGACATTTTCACAAAAACATCTTAATGATCGAACTGTATTCCCCTCAACAATCCTCGTAACCTTAAAAGAATCAAGATTCCTTCTTTGGGTTCACCCCACCACCATTTTCCTGTCAAAACCTTGAGTCTGTCATTTATTACCACAATGTTCAATGGTGATACTCCCCATTCTCACATTCTTTCACATACACAGTGTGAAAAATGATGATGGGTGCGTCCAATTTGATGATGGGGTTAACCCTGGTCCTTGTGGTCTGTATTGTTATGGTTCTTGGCTTCTTCTTGGTTCTATTGGCTAAGCTCCAATGCTTCATCCTCGTCCGCCGCCGTCAACTTCAACAAATCACCACCACCGTCACCACACCTCTAACCATATTAGACAACAACAACAACTCATCTTCTCCCCCTCCCCCTTCATTCATCGGTGACGACATAGAGAAGCAACAACAACTTCCTCAACAGCCGAAAAATCAAGAAAATAACCAAGAAGGGCTTCAATGGTCTCTTAATTTTAAACCCACCACCAATTTAGGGTTTTCTCCTTGCATTTCAGGATGAAGTCGATTTGGGGTTATTTTTATGAAGGTGGGATTTATGTTCTCTGTTGGTTTATGTGTGTGTGTGTGAGAGAGAGAGAGAGATGGGGTTACCGATGGAGTGATAAGGTGGGGTGGGTATATTATTTTTTATTATTTTCTAAATATTTAAATACTTAAGTTAATAAAGAAAATAGAAAAAACAAATGAAAAGGGTAAAAGAGTCATTTCAAGTTCTCCAAGGACCAAAACCAAAAGAAATTCTTGATTTTGGACCATCTATGCAAGTTGAAAACTTTTTGGACCCTATCCAAAGTTTTTTTGAATACCACAGGAACCAAATTTATAGTTTTGTCTTTCTAAAAGGATATTTCTCTAAAATTGGGACATTTGGGGATAAACGGGAAAATTAGATAGTGGATATGTGGATGACATTTGTTTGAAAATCCATTCAAATTAGATACATCATACGTAAGTATTAGTAATATAGGGGTCATACAAAAAGAAATACTATAAAATACCATTCAAATTGTTAACTCTTTTCTCCAAATCAGTGTTTAAAATTTTTTTAAAAAAATACTTAAGTTTTTTTAGTATAATGCAAGTAATAGCAATGGAATTTCATTAAGTTTTATTATAGTGACATACTTTCAATTCTTCATATTATATGAGTTTACTTAAAAATAATATCAATGTCATCCAAAGATAAAGAAAATGTTCAAATCTATAACTGGAGAAATCTTCAAAATATGATGTATGAGTAAGATAGAGTTCAAAGTATAACACTAAAATAGAAAAAGTAAAGTAGTTTATAAATCACAATCGGAATGGAAAGATAACACAAAACCAGAAATACCACTTGAACCTTCTTTTTGGTACTATTCTTACCAAAAACCAAAAACTGTTTAAAAAAACAAAAGAAAATAGCTTCCGAGTTTGTTAGCCCGACAATTATCAAATAAACTTCTCACGGTTAGCAATTAGCTTCCTTTATTTCCACTTTTAAATTTCGAGATTGTTGTTCTTCACCCCTACTTGAGCTTTATTAATGTCATTTGTTGCAAAGTTGAAATAGAAAAAGTTTGCAAAAGCAAATTTAGTTTACATATAGAGATTCGTACAATTAGGTCCCTAGCATCTTGCTAGGGTCCCGTTTTAATATAATTCGTCGGTTAAAAAAAATACAAATAGAGATTGCAAAATGTGTCATAATTCATTCATTAATCATAAATTATGGCAAGCACCAAAAAGGTTTAAGACTTAATGAGAAAGTCTCATTTTTTTATTTTCTCTTTCTTTCTTAAGTCATTCATTATACATTAAAAAACACTCATATTTCGTCATTGTATTACGTAATTGACAAATTAAAATAACATAAATAATAACAAAAAACATAATATATTATTTTTATTTGCGGTTTAAATGGGTGAAATTAAGAGAAAGAGAAAATGATAAGAATGACCAAATTGAACAAAAGATCAAAATGGTCATTTTGACTAAAAATTCATCGACTTTATGTGACATAAAGTTCTAAATAAATGTTATAATTTGATATTTTACAAACCACAGTGTTTTAATGAGAAAAACATTATAAGTATAAATGTTCTAATTGAAAAACAATGAAAATAACATATCATTTTACCCTAGACATACATGTACTTTGTCACCTCTAATTGAAAATATAATAATAATATACTATTTATTTTTACATATATCTTGTTTAATATTTTCTGCTATAATCGAAAGCCCATAGTCATTCAACTTTGCAACCCCATATTCATTTTAACATACTATTATTTTCTTTAATTGTGCCATTAAGATTTGTTCCTTGCTGATTGAATCTTTTCCTATTAAGGTAGATCATGAAAGTTGTTAGTGGCTTCCTTTAACTCTTCAAAAGAAACACACTGTGAAGTGGGATTCCTTATGTACCCAGTTTTACAGCATCTAAAACCAACCCTAATTAAAGATGAGAAAATGTCATATTAGCCCAACAAACTTGTCACGTTTGTTTTAAAAGGTCATTGAATTATTTTTTTTGTATATTACGGGGATGAAGTCTTAATTTTCCGTTTTAAAACCTTCTTAGTAACTTGATACCGATTACCTCTTCATGATCAGCAAGTTTGACTGGCATGTCAACATGTTGTTGTTGTTGTTGTTATTATTGTTATGTTTATTCATAAAAACTCCAACCCTACCACAAAACCCACTCCACCATACCAGGCTCCCCTCTAATATCGTCGGAGAATCAACACTCCCTCTACTCATCGAAAAACTCATCTTATATCCCTTTAACCATTTTGAAACCGAGCAAATCATATGGAGTTCATTTTACAAATTCGTTTCACATAAATGTCTCTTTTAAGCATTTCCTCAAACACCTTTCGTGCAACTCAAGTAAACTCCATTTTTCAGTACCAATAATGAAATTATGTCCAGAATACCATGTATAGTTAATACAACATCAAAAATATTATACAATCAATACAAACATAAGAGACCTGAGAAAAGGGAGAGAACCAAGATGTAATGTCCCAAAAACAATGATAAAATTTTTCATTTTAAAATCAATAGTTTCAAACATCAAGTAGTTCCAAAACATTCATAATATACAATATCAAAATCATCAGAGTAATAATATCCAAAAAGTACATAATTCATGAAGGGGTATATAACACATAATCGATAACATGTATATGATCTAATATTATTAATGATTAAACCATAACATACAACGATTGTATTAAAAGAATCTAAAACCCAAGAAAAATATAAAAAATAATTTGTATATAACAAACTTATAAATTAAAACCAATAACCTAATAACATATCTCGAAAAGTGATCATAAGACCTTAAAATAACATAAAATCCTTTAAGCTTGTTTTCTTTGTAAAGTTTGTATGTAATTTGTATGAATATCTACCCAATAGACTGACCTTTTTATACTAAACGTTTCATTAAGTGCTTATTAAACATAATATAAGTTATAAAACCTTTGATTGTTAAATCGTTATTAAGAAGACCTTTGAGTTATATTAGTTGAATGAGGGGGGTTTCAAATGAATGTGGTTTGAGCAAAAATGTCTCTATTATAAGATACTAGGTGAATGCCCGCGCGTTGCGCAGAAACACCTGTATAGTTGAAGTCTTTACAATTTTTTTTAATATAGCAATAACGTTGTTGTTAAATTTGATATAATAATTCGTATACTAAATTAGTATAATGTATTGATTATTTTGAATTATATGATAATATATACATCTATTATAATTGCATAATATCAATCGTTTGAATGACTTTTACCCGCGAGTTATACATGAATAAAATTAAATATAATATATGGTTTAATGTTATTTATATTTTTTGTTATTGATAATTAATTTTATAAAATTTATTTGCTTAATGTTTTAGTTTTTATCATTATAATTATTTAAAACATCAAACATTGTTTTTTATTTTTTTTATTTTAAAGATAACAATATAATCATTTATATAGTGTTAATATTTTTAACTATTGTTATTGTAAGTTATTTTAAGTTACTTATTTGAAAACTTTTAACGATTATAAAAATATATTTAGGAAATATTTTAGTTAAATTGATATTATAATTTAGTTTTTGAATTTATCACTAAAATCTATCACTTTAAACTATTTACAAAATATTTTTAGGTTTTTAAGTGGAACTGAAATTTATATTTAAGCTGACATTGTAATGTTATATTTAAAATAACAATTTAAGTATTTTGTCCAAACTGTTCAAAAGTTATAGCTTTAAACTGATAATGATTTACATAGAACAACATATTAAATCTAATAAATTAAGTATAATATATTAAAAGTTAAAGACATAACTTTATAAGTAGAAGTAAATATATTATTTTAAAATTGAAGTTTTGTATATATTTATGATTACACTTTGGTTTGATATTTATTTAACCTTATTAACTAACTTATAAATATTATTAGAAATAAATTGAAAAGTCATGGGAGTTTCAAATGAATATGGTAAAAGGAAAAATACATGAGAGTTTCAAATGAATGTGGTGAAAGGAAAAATACTTCCTTTATAATATGATATATATATATATATATATATATATATATATATATATATATATATATATATATGAGGATATCCTTTCTAATAAATGAAGATGTTTTTTGCCACTTGTCAAATTCTCAAGAGTTTTGACACATGTAATTTTATGAGAGTTTTAGAATTATTATTTTCCACTTGACAACTTTTAGGAATTTCTATTTTTTAAAATAAAATTCTACAAAATTCTAACGAGTTTTATAAGTAAAAAAACCATTATATTAATTTGATAATAAAGTCCCATAAAATGCTCTAAAAAATATTTGATTTCTTTTATAAATGTTCTAAAAAATTAAATTATGTAATGTAAAAATGTTATTTTATAAAATATTTAATGTTTAAATATTGATATTAAATTTTTATTTTTAATAAACCAATATAGTATACTAGTCTCACACCTAAAATATTACATGGTTTATTTTTAATAAACCAGTATAGTATACCAGTATAGTATACTAGTCTCACACCTAAAATATTACATGTGTTCATGTATATAAAATCATTATTCTAATAAAAGAATAGTTTTATTCTCCTTTTGACATGTGTCACCTTATTAGGTCTTTTAATTAATGCATATTTTATTCTTCTTTTGCCATGAATCATCCTATTAAGTTTTCTAATTAATACATGTCACTTGTCAATCTATTAATTTTTCATTTCAAATTTCAAATTTCAAATTTTCCACTCTAATTACATTAAATTAATAACATTAGAATAAAAACTACAATAAAATTAATACAAATTATAAAGTGATGTAATTTCATATATTTATTTAATTTGATGATTATAATTTTATATAATAAAAAAAACTCTTAATTAATAATTTATTTAAAATAATTGATTAATAATTTTGAATTTTTATATTATGAAAGTTTATTTAATTTTGTAACCATGGTTCCCACAGTAGGGGTGAGCGCAGTGCGGTTCGGTGCGGTTATTAGCCAAAACCTCACCACTAACCGCAAATGCGGTTAATCCAATTTCAAAACCGCATGGTGCGGTTATTTTTGTGGAGCGGTTAGGCGGTTATTTTTGCGGTGCGGTTTTGTTTTTTCTGTGTTGCGGTTATTAACCGCATGGATTTGGTGCATTTATTTTGTGTAGTCTTTAACCACAGTTTAGAGCTCAAATTGTTTTAAGAGTTCAAACATATTACTTGTAATAAAAAAAAACCATAAGGTATAAGACAATTAACTATTTAACTTAAACCACAAACAACTAATATCTTAAAAACGTCAAATCAATTGTAAATAACAATAAATATCTTAAAATTGTCTAATTTCATCCTTTTTTCAAAATGAAACATAAGAAAAAACCAACATTTTTGTCTTCTAGTAATGTGTACGTCTTCAATTCATTAAACCTGTCTTATTTTTAATATTTAACAAACTAATAATTGATAAAAAAAATTGTATATAATATATGCGGTGCGGTGCGGTTTTTTTGTGGTTTTTGGAAACTAATAACCGCACCGCACCGCAAATTTGCGGTTTTTGAAAAACAGAAAACCTCACCGTCGGTTTTTATTGCGGTTGCGGTTTTTCGGTTGCGGTTTATGCGGTTTTTACGGTTAATTTTAGTTGCGGTGCGGTTTTTGCTCACCCCTATCCCACAGGTACCCCTATCCCACAGGTTATAAACGGGTAATAAAATATGTAAATGTTGGAGAAAGAATAAAGGTAAGTAATATTAAATTAAATACCGTGACAGGGCCAACTTAGAAATCTTCGAACTTAACAACTTAAGAAATCTTTTCAAAACTCACCAAACAAGATGTCGATCCAAAAAACCCTCCAAAACCTCAAATGTATCAAGAAGTATGGCAACCTTCCTACCAACACCCACCGGAAAGTTGCCGAGGTCGTCATCTCCTACGCATCCAAAACAACCACAAACACTGAAACCCCTGCTGCCGTTTTCTCCACCCTTACTTCCGACACAGTTAGATTGGTTCTCTCAGACAGGCGTATAAAGACTCGCGAATGCCTATCGTTCTTCAACGTCATCTCAGAAAACCGATCTTTAATCCCGTTCACGATCGAAATAGAACACTACGTGACACTAATTCACAGGGCGATAAACTCAAGAAAGTTTGAAGATGCCGAGACTCTTATAAATTCATTAGCAAATGATGGAAATCTCAGGTACCCATTTTCAGATGTAGTTTCCCTTGCCGAGAGCCAAGGTTTTGATTCTAGGATTTTGTCAACATTGTTTAATTTGATGCTAAAAGTTTATTCGGATAGTGGGAAGTTCTTTGCGGCTTTTGAGACTTTCAATTATATGAGAAACAACGGGATTACAATTGATGAGAGGACGTGTGGTATTTACTTGACTGCACTCCTGAGATGTGAACATTTAGGATTAGGTTTAGTTTTCTTTTACAAAATTGTGGAATCTGGTATGGATGTTTCGATTGTGATTGACGGATTGTGTCAAAATGGGGAGATCAGAAGGGCTAGACAATTAGTTGAGGCTGTGTGCAGGAGTGTTGAACCTAATGTGATTACTTTCAATACTTTAGTCAATGCATGCTGCGAAAGAAAGAATCTTAAAGAGTTGGATTTGGTATTACTGTTGATGGAGAAGCAAGGAGTGGAGCGTAATTTGGAAACCTACAAGCTTATAATAGATGGGTTTTTGAGCTTTGGGAATCTGGGGGGTGCTGAAAGGATGATTGCGGAGATGCATGACAAAGATTTCCACGTGGGGATCTATCTGTGGAATTCAATCATTCACAAGTACTGTAAATCAGGTAGGATGGAGAGTGCATTCCAAGTGTTCGATGAAATGCTTCATAGAGGTGCTGCTCCTAATGCACATACATTTCATATCATGGTTAGTGGGATTTGTGGGATTGAGAAAATGGAGGCTGCAAAGGAGTTAGAAAAGAAGATAGTGAGGAATGAGATTGAGTTGGACCATGATATTTTCAGTGATTTGATCAATGGGTGTTGTAAAAAGGAGAAGCTTGATGATATTATTGACCTGCTTTCAACAATGGAAAAGAAAATTGACAACCTTCCATCAACCTCCCAAGTAGCTTACCTGAAAATTGCTGAGGTCATCATCTCCTCTGCCACCCAAATATCCACCGCCACTAAAACCACCGCTGCCATTCTCTCCACCCTTACTCCCAACATTGTCAGATTGGTCCTCTCAAACCGGCGAATCAAGACTGGAAGATGCCTATCATTCTTCAACATCATCTCAGAAAATCAATCTCTAATCCCATTCAAGATCGAAACAGAACACTATTTAACACTAATTTGCAGGACGATAAAGTCATTTAAGTTTGAAGATGCAGAGACTCTTATAAATTCATTAGCCAACGAGGGGAATCTCAGGCACCCATTTTCAAATGTAGTTTCTTTTGCTGAAAGTCAATGTCTTGATCCTGGAATTTTGTCAAAAATGTTCAATTTGATGCTAAAAGTTTATACGGATAGTGGGAAATTCGTTGCAGCTTATGAGACTTTCAGTTATATGAGAAACAACGCAATTGCAATTGATGAGAGAACATGTTTTATTTACTTGATTGCCCTCCTGAGATGTGAACATTTAGTGTCAGGGTTAGTTTTCTTTTACAAAATGGTGGAATCTGGCATCGATGTTTCAGTTTATTCTTTGACAGTTGTGGTAGACAGATTGTGTAAAAATGGTGAGATCAAAAAGGCTAGAGAATTAATCGAGGCTGTGTGCAAGAACATTGAACCTAATGTGATTACTTTCAATACATTAGTGGATGCATGTTGCAAAAGATGGAATTTTAAAGAGCTTGATTTGGTATTGCTTTTGATGGAGAAGACAGGGGTGGAGCTTAATTTAGAAACCCACAAGTTTTTGGTAGATGGGTATTTAAGCAGTGGGAAGCTTGGGGATGCTGAAAAAACAATCATGAAAATGCATGATAAAGATTTGAGTGTGGAGATCTATTTATGGAATTCAATCATTTTCAAGTACTGTAAATTAAGGAGAATGGAAAGTGCATTCCAAGTGTTTGATAAAATGCTTCAGAGAGGCGTTGTGCCTAATGCAGAGACATTTCGTATCATGGTTAGTGGGATATGTGGGATTGGGGAAATGGAAGCTGCAAAAAAGTTGGCAAATAAGATGCAAAGGAAGGAGATTGAGTTGGGGCATGATGTTTTTGATGATTTGATCAATGGGTGCTGTAAAAAAGGGATGCTTGATGATGCAGTTGGACTGCTTTCAATGATGGAAAAGAAAGGATTGTTTGGTGATGCGCGTTTGTATAACATGGTCATTGTTGGTTTATGTGAGTTGGATCGTGTTGAAGAAGCAAGCAGACTTTTGAGCATTGTGGTGAAATGTGGAGCAACCCCTGAAACAAGTTTTATCCAGTTTTTGGCAAATGGTTAAAACTTAAAAAAGTATTGTATGCTTTTGATTGAACCATGGTCTTTATACACATTGGAATTGAGCCATGTGAAATCGGCTCACCACATGCCATGAATCCAGAAGGGTAGGTAAAGATTGTGGAATGAGTGATGCCGATTCCTCTGGACAACAAATACAAGAAGCTCAAATCGCATGATTTTGAACTAGAGCTCAGTGCATGCAGACATTTAAAAGATGTGTGCTTTCTGCAAGTTGCATCAAACACTAGCAAAAAGCCTTTCACCCAAGGTCATGACCCATGGTATGCAGTATGCACCAAGGCTTGCTTCTTTTATTTAATTGGTGAAGTTTTGAGGTTTCTGGTTGCTTTGTATGTCTGATGGTTCATTGTAGATTGAGTATCTGTTGTTAGATGTATTATTCAACACATTTCATTATGATTTTTATCGATGACATTCCTATAACAAGTAATAATAAGTATATGCTATGTGAGACATAGTTTCCCACCAAGAAATTTTGACATGTAAGATCCCAATGAAGCCTCTTATGTTATTGGCATGAGATACACCCCAAAAGGACTTATTGAGAAGTTAACAACCCTGGTCCCATACGAATAGGGTGACCGAAGGTAGGATGATTGGTAGCCCCTAATCCCTATTATTGGATAGAGAGACTACTTTCGTAGAAGACCTCTGTAAAAAAATAAATAAATAAATAAATAGATAATTTATACACATGTGTCCACACTAAAAAATCCCTCTATAATATTACTATATGTAAAAATATCAACTCATGATGAAGAAACAATGATGCGTGTTTGAGGAAAGAACTACTAGAGGAAATCAATCTACGAATAGATGATTAAAAACAAGTCAAACATGAATGGACACACAAATAATTATAGTAGATAGGTAAAGTGAGTCGGAAGTAGATACTAAGAGCACACGTTAAACTTATAGGAACCATGAGTAAGTAGGTGAAAATTTACTAGTTAACAAAGAAAAAGAAGTTAGACCCTAGACTATAACACTAGTACTCTGGTACCCTAATTTTAAGGCTTCACTCTCTCTTATCATAGGCCATGTCCTTGGTAAGAGTTAGTTCTTTCAAGTCTAACATCACACTATTTTCCCACTTTCTTCTTGGTTGACCTCTACTCTTTGCACCCTCGAGTGTGATCATCTCCACTCGCCTAACAACGACCGATGGTTGTTTTCTATGGACATGTCCAAACCAACACAATCTTCTTTCCCTTAATTTGTCAATGATCGACATCACTCCCAACTCATTCATAACTGTTGTGTTTGGTATTTTGTCCAACAACGTTCTACCACATGACAACCACAACATTCACATTTCTGCGATCTCCATCTTCCGCTCATGTTTTTTTTTTAACTGACCAACATTCATATTCATCCAATAAAGTTTGTCTAATCGCTATCCTATAAAATTTCCCTTTATTTTTAAGAGCACCTTCTTGCCACACAAAATTTTGCCCTCCATTTTAACCATCCTGCCTTTATGTGGTATGTAATATCATCCTCAACATTCCCTTCCTTATGGATAATAGACCCCAGATACTTGAAACTTTATTTTGGATGTAAAACATGCTCATCAATGCAAACTTTGATTCTTTCAATGTTCTGCTCCCCACTAAAATTACACCAACTATGTTGTCTTAATAGTGTTGATATGAAACCTTTTTCTTCTAATGATGTCTTCCAGGTATCCAACCTAGCATTCAACTCAACCCTAGACTCTGCCATGAGAAGCATGTCATCATCAAAAAGCATACACCATGGGGTCCCTTCTTGGGTCTCACAATAGATATCGTCCATAATCAAAGCAAATAAGTATGAGATAAGAGCCGATCCTTGATGAAGCCCAATTTCAACTGGGAAAGACTCTGTCACCAATTGCAGCTCGGACGCATGTTGTAGATCGACAATACATATCTCATATAGCCCTAACATGGCTCATCGAGACACTATCATATGCTTTTTCAAGGTCAATGAACGACGTGTGGAAATCCCTATTTTTTTCTCGATATTTCTCAAAGAATTATATTAATCTGTTTCTCAATAAATACATCATGCAAATCTATTCCCCTGCTGCTGCCCATGTAGTAAAGGTGGAAGAGTTTGGTATATCAAATTATCAATAAAATCGCAGTGAAAGAGGAAATTTACAAGGCATAATTCGATAACATAGGGGGAAGAAAAGAATTAAATAACTAAAACATGATTTTAAGACTTTATCTATAGTCTTATATAAAGAATTCTAAAGACCCTAAAACTCCTAAATAAAAGAAAATAATGACATAGAACTAGTAAACTTGGAAACATGTAAACTCCCCAGTTAATAAAAATTCGGCTCTCTCCCATTCAATAGACTCCAAAACCATCAATGCAACATAGACATGATACCAATCTAACCCTGGTTTAGACCATTGGAAAGCAACCATGAAGGTATTATACTTACAATGGACAAATGAGTACCAATTGACTTATAGGCAACAAAAACCCTTGAAGTTGGTTATTCCGGACTAATTTTGCGAAATGAATACATAACAAGAAATCAACTTGAGTGTACTCATTCATGCCATCACGAGGGCCAATATCTTGTCGGAACCTTATGGGTGGACTAAAATTCATTAACTCCATCAAGTCATACTTTGATAATAATGTCGTTATCAGTTTTTCGAACAATACTAGTTCTAGTGGAAATAGCCTTTTATGTAATGTCATGATGTATATTAATATGCTATGAAATTACTATGACTATTTTTTATTCATACCAATTGTGGTTGCATGTGTCACATTATGTTTTACATTTTGTCTTGATCTACTGAATATTGTCAGAACATTTATTAGAATGAAGGACAAATTGCATTATTTGTAACCATGTGAATTGTGTTTTGTATCGCCATGACTTCATACCATATTCATACTATGTGGACTTATGCAATCTTTAATTTCATGAAAGCACTAAACATATATTTGACGAGGTCTCAACTAACCATATCCTTCCTACTACAAAGTACAAAGTACAAACACAAAGTTACATTCTTAAATTCCAAGTTAACAAAGACAAACAAGCCACAAAAACTAAAGTTAAGGATGATCAGGAGATAATGTAGCAGTAATCCTCGACAATGTTGGGCTCAATGGCCCATCCTTACCAAAGCACGAAATACTATGCGATCTTCTCTTAACCTTAAAGCTTCCAGAATACAAGAGCCTTTTCTCCTTGATCGCATAACTAGGGTTTGGGTGTCCTGAATAAGGGTTTGGCTCACTTTTGGCTCTCAAAAACCGGTCAAGATTTTGACTATACTTGTCCCCATAATGGTTGTTATTAACCGCATTATGTTGCTTAAGTTCATCATCAGTAAAGTAACCATTTTCTTGAATATCTTGCATTGCCAGATCATCATACTCCTCATCTGATTTAGTCGACTCTTCATCCACTGAACCTTCCATCTATAAAACAATCCCATCAACAACCAAAAAACAATATGTAAATGCATGTGTTATGTCATATGTGTACCTCTTCATGCATATGTTCTTTAGCATCATCACTAAGATCTTCATCACTATCTACATCCAGTTGATCATCAACCTCTTCATCGCTTCCAAACACCGATTGCTCCTCCTTCAACTAAAACCAGTATATCAGTCAGAAAAACATAATCAAGTGAAAGAGTGAGAGTTTTGTTCTTGTTTGATTACCTCTTTAGATGGTCCATCAGAGGCCTTAGGCGAGCTGCAACATGAAGAATGGTATCTACTACCATTGTCAGTAAGCTCGCCTCTTGACTCATCAACACTACTTGCATGACTAGTGCAACCAAGGTCACTAGGCCAAGCACTGATTCCAAAGTTACCAAATTGGAGATTCACAGGTTCCGCTTTTCCAATCTGCAATGGTCCATACATCGGAATCCCAATTCCTATTCCGTTTCCGTTTCCTATTCCTATTCCATTACTCTCGTCAGTTTGATGTCCTAAAACCGGCTTCCCATCAGCATCTACAGAGCAAACAGGCCATGCTTTTGCGACAGATCCATCATCATTTAACAGAGCCATTAAATTCCTTGAAGAGCCTTGTCTTTGGATCAATTGAAACATTCCCTTTGAGCTGAGTGAGTTAGCGACACATTGATTCCTATATTCCTCATCAATTACAAAAACCGTGTTAGTGGTAGAATCATAAAGTTGTTCTCCAGCTTCACGTCTTCTTAAACAGCTGAAAACTGTCGCGTGTATAGCTGCAACACTTTTATCAACATTGGTGTTATTTACTTTTGGAACTAGATGTTTGTCTGCTCGATTGCAAAGGTACTCTTGGATTGTTCTGATGTTTCTTATGTACTTTACATATTTGTTTTTTGCAGGGTCTAAAGTCATGTACTTTGCACGAACTGCAAATCTTTCCATGTGTTTGTCCTCGTTCGTAATGTATATCATGAATGGTATGATTGATGGATGTTTCTTCATTAACCCCATCTGCATTTTTCATAAAAACTTAAAAGTTAGATGTCCAAAGTGGAAAAAGATTCAAACTTTTTTTTTTTTATCATACCACAAAGTTAAGGCTCAAGTGAACACCCTCAACAACAACTGATTCTTTTCTCTCTTCCCATGCTGTGATGAGTCTATCAAGACTATCAATGACCATCTCACTTTGTGCTTTAAAGCCTTCGATTGCCATTTGTTTAGGGCTAATTAAGTCAATTGTAGTAGAACCACCTTCTTTAGGTAGTGGAGGTAGTGATGTTGAAGCATCAGAAGGACCTGTTGTCTTGAATTGTGATTGAGGAGAAGATGTGGAACTTCCTTGTTTTTTTGCTTTTCTTTTGGCTTTGGCTTCTGAAACAGCTACTGGATCTAAATGTTCTCCTGCATGGTAAGTAGATGACCATAGAAGTGGATTTTGCTTTTCATCAACAAAGCTCCTCATCATGTGTCTAATCGAGTCTGTAGATACAACTGTTGTGATCCCTAATCTGCTAGCCTACACATTTCATTTCATTTCATGGGTCAACATCTACATACTTCAAACTGTAATAACAAATCAAGAATCTTGAAATTACCAACAAAGCAGACAATGTAGATTTGCCACATCCACTGGTACCACAGAGTAGCACTGTCACAGATTCCTTTCTTTCTCTGATTCTGTAAAAGAAGAAGAAGAAGAAGAAGAAGGTAAGAGGCTATGTCTTCATGATTGGATTTGGATAACATACATTATATATTTAAAGACATACATACCTGCAAGCTAAAACCAAATCAGCCCTCTGATTGGGACCAACATACTTGTATTCAGCAAGAGCATCGCAAACAACATCTATGAACCTCTTCCTTTTGACAATAACTGTAGTACGCTTTTTGTAAGATTCAAAAGGTATGCTTCTTATGTTATCATCATTCTTTGAAACCGTGTTGCTGCTTTCTCCTTCCTTCTCTGATCGACTATCAGTCACACGGCTGTTTTCTTTACCAGGGCGAACTTTTAAGAAATCTTTTCCAGTATTGATGACACCCATGGCAGCTAAATTGTCCCCTAAGCATTCAGTTCTCATGATTTCAAAGACCCTCTGGCTAATCTGGTAAGAGAGGCAGGTCGTATTCAGTGCAGGTGTATAAGGTTATTGCATGAAGTTGTTAAATGGAGAGAAACAGAAACAGATATATGCATGCACAACAGGAGTAGAATGCATCAGAAGTATAGGCTTTGATCTACGAAGTGAAAATTTTGGATGTATCAAAAGCTTAAGGTTTTAGTATGAGATCCATGGATCATAATACTAAAATTTCATAAAGATCCAATCTCCTCTTACGAAAAGCATTAGAAAAAATGTGTTCAAATGTGTACAAGCTTGCACTTTTTTGTTGCAATAATTGACTTTTCCTTACAACAGGATGTCATCTTAAGTTTATGAACTTTCATTCAATTTCATAAGAAAGAAGAATAAAATAAAAGCTGCAAGTTCCAACATAAAAAGAACGGATGAAATTGGCGAACCTTGAAGGCATGACGTGCTTTACAACCCATCAACTGCAAAGTGCTCTGAAGAACATGACGTGTGTACCTAAATGTCAATTCTTCATTTCCTTCCTTTTCCTCATTGCCACCAAAATCATCCTCCACCACTATGTACAACAATTTCGCCACCTCCATCTTCTATGTAAATTCCTCCGTTTCCTCTGTCAATTTGCAAATAAAAAAGCAAAAATAAAAATCAAGTCGGATCGAAACATCACAATGCGGGTTCGAAAAAAGGAAAGAAATGCAGAACAAGTGCAAAGCTTCGTTACGTGAGAAAAGGAAGATCGTGTGATATAGTTGAATCAAAAATCACAGATCAATGCAACCCGTTCGGAAGGGGTAAGGAATCGGCATTTGAACAAGGGAACCTTCTTATTATAACGATAATGATCAGTAGTGGAATAAGAAGAAGAAGAAGAAGAAGGGGGGTTCCAGAGCGATGTGGTCATTGTTGGTGTGTCTGGCACCTGCATCCACGCATCAGCGTCTTCAACACTCCACGAGTCGTCTCCCCCTCCACTTTCTCTTTCTCTTTCTCTTTCTCTCTCTTTGTTAAATTTTTTTGTCGGAAATTGTTTGACGAATTTGGGCTGAACCTTTCAAACAGAAAGAAATGAGAAACCCTATTTAGTATTATATTTATTATGAGAACGCGATTTATTGCCAAATATTTTATATCGTGTAGGTCCTTCCCCTCCCCCCCCCCCCCCCCAAATTATTTATACATCTTCCTTTCCTACCTACCTTTATTGTTACATATACAATGAAATCACATTTGGTAGCATTTTATAGGGTTAATGACGTAACAACCTTTGTTTGTTTTTTTTTTCACATTTAGATAATCATATTCAAAATAAAGTAATATGACTGGTAATTACGATAATATTATCTTATTATGAACAGGTCAAATAAGCTTATTGGTCAAATGTGTACGAAAAAAACATGATTACCTAAATATGGACAAAAATCAAAGTTTCTTATCCGTTTTGATAATACTAGACAAGAACCGTCTCAGGGACTGTGCCCTGGAATCAGGCTCCAACTCTCAATGAACAATTAGGTTAGGCTTGGTCTAACTCAGTTTAGTCCCGACTAGTCATGGGCTAGGTTGTGTTGCTAGGTCTTTAAAGCACATACAGTCTAGCCCCTTAAGCATATACAACCTAAACCCTAACTAGCCGGACTAAACTAGGTTAGCCTAAGACTTACTATCTCCTCATACACAAAGACCGGACAACCTAATTTCATGTCACATCAGTTGATCTTCACTTAACATAAAGAACCCAATATTATAAAAAATAGGTAAGAAACTTTGGTTTTTGCTCATATTTAGGTAACCATGTTTTTTTCGTACACATCTGACTAGTAAACTTGTTTGACCTGTTCATAATAAGGTAATGTTACCGCTAATTACCAGTCATATTACCTTATTATGAACATGTCAAACAAATTCAATGGTCAAATGTGTACGAAAAAACATGATTATCTTAATATGAACAAAGACTAAAGTTGGTTATCTTTCTAGTTCATTAACCTCATTTTATACGGTAATCGAAGAAGTAATAAAATGAAACGATATAATAGAAAAAATATTTTTTAATCCTATATATATATATATATATATATATATATATATATATATATATATATATATATATATATATATATAATAAAGCATTCATCATATAATATAATTTTTTCTAATGAGTTGATTTTTATTACATGGAGAATGAGTATATTTTTATTAACGTGTGTGTGTGTATATATATATATATATATATATATATATATATATATATATATATATATATATATATATATATATATATATATATATATATATATAGAGAGAGAGAGAGAGAGAGAGGACAGTTCACTTTAGATTAAAAAAAAGTAGAGATCTTGAGATTCAAATTGAGCCATACATTTCTCATTTGCCGCTCTAACGTTCTAGTATACCGACATCAATAGTGTATGTGTAATCATAAATGATTATACATATATGTATATTCACAGACTGAGTAATCATATATAATTATGACAGTTAATGGTAGAAAATGTGGTGGTGACAGAGATAGCAGTGGTATAAGTGACAGAGGTGACATTGGTGGGGTCGGCTGGTGTCAGAGTTGGTGGCGGTTATGGTGGCAGAGGAGAAAGGGACGGGTAACGTTATATAATCATTTATGATTATAACAGGCTGCTACGCCGGTATGCCGAAGGGTTAGAGCGACATACTTGAAATATGTGGCTGATGTTGAATCTCAAGATCTCTATTTTATTTTTAATCTCAATGGAATCTCTCTCTCTCTCTCTCTCTCTCTTTCTCTATATATATATATATATATATATATATATATATATATATATATATATATATATATATATTCACACTAGGTGCGAGGCCCGTATATTATACGGGTTGATTTAAAAAAAAAAAGATTAAACATTAAAGTGTAAACAGAAAATATTTATTAATGTATAAGTTTAAAATAAGAAATGAATAAATATATTTATTGCAATTTAATATCACATATATGATATTTAATACTTTACATATATAAGTATATGACTTTAATTTTAAAAATCGAAACACACCTTAAATTGACAAGTGGATAATATTTATTTCAAAAATACTACAAAATGAAAAGTGTCAAAACTCATGAGAGATTGATATGTAGCAAAAAAAACCTTCATTTATTATGGAGGATATATATATATATATATATATATATATATATATATATATATATATATATATATATATATATATATATATATATATATAGAGAGAGAGAGAGAGAGAGAGAGAGAAAGAGAAAGGGAGAGAGAGCTATGTTCAAATGTGGATTGACATCTATTGTGCGGACGTGTGGACAATGCTATTTCGTGATAATGTCAAAGAAAATATGTTGTTTGATAATGTGAATACGTTTAATCTTATATAACTATTGTCATTATCATGTATTTTCATTAATTAAATCGTCTATAAGATTATTAGACTTATTTTTATTATTCTTATTTTGGCAGAATGTTATCACGATGTTTATCGAGTCGTATTCTGTAAGAATGAATGTGACATCCCCAATTTCTCGGCCAGAAAAGACAGATTTGTTTATGTTTATGTTTTTTTTTTTTTTTTTTTTTTTTTTTTTTTTTTTTTTATAAATCAAAGTAATCTTTAAAGAAAACAATTGCGGAATTTGTTCCCAAAACAAAATATGATAAGAATTTATCAAAGCATTTCTTTAAAGAAATGTATTTTCATTAAATAAAAAAATCTCGGGATGTCATGTTCCGATGCAGACCAAAAGCATAAACAGTATAAAATAGACCTTACAACAGTTATTTATAACTACTGATCTATAATCCAAAATCTCTCATCAAGTCCACCAACTTATACTCTTGTGCCATTACCTGTAATGCAAAGAAAAACTGAGTGGGTCATGCTTGGGAGCCTGGTGAGCGTACAGGGTTTTCAACCCACAATAATATGATTATTATATTTAATCATCAAACAATCAACCCAAACACTCATCCCCATATCTCCTTTATTTCTTAAGGGTTTACCCTAAGAACCAATTATCCTTCATTCATTCATTCCTAAGGATTTACCTGAGGAATTGACACGAAGTCCATTGCTGCCAAAGTTTATCTATCAGATACTAAATCCATAGCTATCAGACGCTAACTTTATAGTCACAAAGGTTTAGTCAACAGGCACGAAGTCACATCGTCACCAAGGTTTATCAAATAGGCACGAAGTCGCATTGTCACCGAAACTTACTCAATAGGCACGAAGTCACATCGTCACCAAGGCTTACTCAATATGCACTACGTCTCATAGTCGCCACTATTTAATCTACACATGTTCCACCCAACATATTTGTAGATATAAAATACTTATACAGATTAACTCATTTAACACCCGTATAAAAACATCAATTCCAAGCCCATCTCAAATAGACAAATAATATATAACACATAACACGTACTTTATAGCTAATATTTTATATTTATGTGTTAGAAGAAAGTAACTATACACTCACTTGATAAGAAGATGATCGGACAAGACCTCGTCTCTTAAAATAATCTTTTCCGATAAAACCGAGATGTTTCCTCCAAAACCAGGCTTTACGCGGGCAGAGCTTCGGCTCGGAAACTTTACTTCTCGGGATCTTCGGGGCTTCGGGACTTGCTTCGGGGCTCGGGAATGATAACCGGGCTTCGGGATATTTATTGCACGAAAAACGAGGTAAAACGGGAGAGAGAGAAGAGAAAATGAGCAAGAAGGTCAGCTGCCCTCGCAAGGTATTTATAGGGTTGAACCCTCGCATTACGTTGGGCGTAATGCTTAGCTACCCGCGGCGTAGTATCAAAAAACGTCATCACTTACGTATGCGAGGCACTCGAGTCTGAGGGGTTCATGCACCGGGGAACGCTGGGCGTACTTCGGATAAGATCAATGACTCCTTCGGATATACATCCGAATTAAAGATTAAATATATATTTTAATTATTTAATAAACTTCAAAAATTCATATCTTCCTCATACGAAGTCCGTTTTCGACGTTCTTTATATCCACGTGTAGGTGAGACTACGTCTACAACTTTCGTTTAGACTCCGACGGCTAATTTTGACTTTATTTTTATTATTTATTTTTAGTAGGCCGGGACACGAAAACTCCGTTATAAATTCATAACTTCTTCATCCGACGTCCGTTTTCGTCTGTCTTTTTATCGTTGCACTACTAATGACGAGATCTTCGATTCTCGTTTAGATTGTTTCGGCTAAAAACCGTTCGATCTCAAATCGAGTATTCGGGCTGCATACTGCTAAGTCGAAACTTCGGAAAATCATAACTTCCTCATACGAAGTCAAATTTGGGCGTTTTTTTTGCACGTTCACGGTTTAATGAACTCTACGACTTTCATTTAGATCTCTAAGGCCAAATATTGCTCTAACGTAAATTCACTATTTACGTCGCGTTATGTCGTGTCGGTTCTGTCGCGAAACTTCGACAGGTCATAACTTCTTCGGTATAACTCGGATTTCGGCGTTCTTTATATGTACGGAATCCTTGTAACATATACTACAACTTAGTTAAGATTAATCCTTATAAATAATCTTCCATCAAAAAGTCATTTTCGATGTTTGTCGTCTCTAAATTGACTAGCCCGGATCTACGGACGTTACAATTATCTCCCTCTTAGGATGATTATGTCCCGAAATCATCAACAAAAATAGAGCTTGGATATTGATTCCATACGTTACCTTTTCGTCCTAATTAATAACCGTGATGCTCAATCTTTCATCTGCTCTTCATACTATGTTGGACTTTCAATCGTAACCTTCAAGTTACAAAATAAATCCTTATTGTGGACCCCTTCTTCTTCTTAGGATAAATACATTCATTTATCTATTGTAACAGACCGATGGGTCGTGTCCCGGTGACCTCTCATCGTAGTCGGACTCTATTTAATACGACCACTAGGGTCGGAATACCCATCATCCTACTAGCCATTACCGGAACAAGGGTAATGGCATACTTGAATAAAATGGAATCAATTAGTAGCTTCTTGATAACCTTGTGACTTTCCCTGATCCAAGTGTGAGTAAATGACAATAGTTTTGTAAATGACAATAGTTTTGTAAGGTTGAACGTATTCACATTGTTAAACAATTTATTCACTTAGTAATTCTCATAGAATAGTACTGTCCACACGTCCGCACAATAGTTGTTCATCCACATTATAACACACACACACACACACACACACACACACACACATATATATATATATATATATATATATATATATATATATATATATATATATATATATATATATATATATATATATAGAAAGTACATGAATTGTTGTAATATGTGGCGGATAAAGTATGTCTCATTATAATATATAAAATTATAATCGTAAATAGAAACATAAAACATGGAATGAATAAAGAAACTCTAGTTAAAAGTTTATCTCATTGACTATGATTAAAGCCATAAACTAGAACATGGTTATGTGGTACGTATTTTGTACGTATTCTATTCTATAACAAATGTAATGATTGAAATCAAAATTATTAATTTAAGACAAATAAACTAAGTGATAATTACAAAAAGGGATAATAAGTTGAAAGGGTAACGGATTTTCAACTAATCAACTTTGTTTATATTTAGTCATTGATTTTTTTTTCGTGTTTGATTTACCTATGAATTATTTGAAATTGTTCACATTTCACTCTTATGACCGATTATAAAATGTGAAGAATTTCAAATAATTCAGGGGTAAATCAAACAAAAAAAAATCAATTACTAAATATGAATAAAATTTAAAAAAAAAATTATCCTCTCAAGTAATTATCTCATTCTCTTATTGCTCATTAATGTCAGAGTGGTCAAAATTTTCACATAAGTATACAGTTCAGGTTAAAGCTTTTCGAATTCACACCGAGGTATTTGAGGATCTACGAAGAGACAAAGACTATTGTACATGCTCCAGAAAAATATGATGGAAAGTTGTGTGAGAACACAGTAACGCAATTAGAAAAAGAGATCATATTCTTGAATAAGTTGAAGAGAAAAATATCCGGTTAAGAAAACAAAGAAATAACCCATAGTAAAAATTGGTTAGCCAAATCCATATGGCGCACTAATTCTCAAACCCCTATTTTATGTATTCCCCCGTAAAATAAAAAGAATATCCATAATTCAACATAAATAAAATAAATGACTTTGTTACTTTTTTTTTTTTTTTTTTTTTTTTTTTTTTTGGTATCAGTTTTAAATATCTATTGTATTTTCTTATAATTTCAGTTTAGGTATTTTTGATTTTAAGACACTTTTTGAAAATATTTTCAATTTCAGTTTAGGTTTAATTGTCTAATCTAAATAAATAATATAACTCTATTTTGAAAATAAAACAGTTCGAAAATGTAATCTCCAACTATCTTATACATAAAATTACTAACTATTTAAAAAGTATAAATATTAAAACTTTTAACTTTTCTTTGTGTTTTGGAGCTATTTTCAGATCAAATAATTCAAAATTTTCAGAAACTACAAATCTCTGAAAATCGTAGTCATCCAAGGAAATCAATAAGGTAGTATTTGTTTTTTGTTTGCAGATCTGCGTAGCCTCTTCTGTCTGCGCCGCGCAGACTACGCGTAGACATTAGCCTTCGCATACTGTTTGTTTTTTTGAAGACTGCAGACTTAAAAATGTCTGCGCGCCCTTTTCTTGGCTCAGATATGGACCAAAGTCTTCTAACATCTTTAGAAATCTTCTAGCCTAAAAAAAACATATATATCTTTATTTTTTTAAGTTTTTTTTTTTAATTTATGTTTTTTCCAACTTTATTAATGATAAACAATTTGAAAAAAAAATACAAAACTTAAAAAAAAAAATTCGACGATACAGACATGATATTTTTGACAAATTTATAAATAAAGATTTATTACAATAATAGTTGTGTTGTTTATATAAATATGAAAAAAAAATCATAATATATTCTTATTTTTTTTTGCCAAATTTTGTAAAATATTATTTAATACAGTATCGTCAATTTCTCGAAAAAATATTTATGGTAAGTTTTTAATGGATTTAATTGAAAAAATCGAAGTTTATTTCCATCGATTTATGAAATTTTTTGATCACCAATTATAATATTTAGTTATAACTTTGCAACAAAAGTTGTTGGTTTTTATTAAATATATACGTTAATTCTATTTTTATTTTTATTTTTTATACGATAATACATAAAAGTTGATCTAGTTTCGTTAATTATTTATAACAAAGTCATAAAAATATTAAAAAATCACTTTGAGGTTTAAAAAAATTAGTTTATTTTAATAAACTGCAGACGTTTGGTCCACCTCTTTTACTGTAGAGATTTACAAATATGATTCGCAGACTGCATACATTTTATCTAAAAAAACAAACAACACCTAACTTGATAAATATACAAACCGACCAAGTCCAAAAAGTACACATTAATTCTGCATGATATTGATATCAATCGTTGGAGCCTGAGGTAGAGGTAGGGCCAATTTGGTTGTCGCGAATTTCGAAAACCCCAATTAATGAAAAGCGGTTTTGCCCCGTCAATTACCTCAAACCTTGTCCCCATTCTGTACAAAATTTGGAAGGTTTTACAGATTGATGTGTGTGTATTTCTGTATATTTAATACTAGGTGTGAGACCCGTGTATTACACAGGTTTATTAAAAATAAAAATTTAGTATAAATATTTAAACATTAAATATTTTATAAAATAATATTTTTATATAACATAATGTAATTTTTTTGGAACATTTATAAAAGAAATCAAATATTCTTTAGAGCATTTATGAGACTTTATTATCAAATTAATAGAATGATTCTCTTTCCTTATATGAAATTTTATTTTAAATTAATAGAAATTCCCAAAAAATGACAAGTGGAAAATAATAATTTTAAAACTCCCACAAAAGTACATATGGCAAAACTTTTGAGATTTTGACAAGTGGCAAAAAAACCTTCATTTATTAAAAAAGATCAGCATAAAAATATACTAAAATTGTGATTTGACCACATATAGTTCAAAATTATCGATATTTACTTAACTTTGTTGAAATATATATACGATTTTCTTTTTTATCCTCAAAAAAGTTATTTTTCTTATTAAAATATAGAATGTTCCTTGTTTAAAAAAAAAGGTAATTATTTAGCAATTGTTATTGTTATTTGAAAAATGTAATTATTTTTCTTATTAAAGTTATTTTTTGCTATTCGTAACACTTTTTAGTCCAACAATATGAGGTGTTGCTTTCTCCTTTAAGTTGAGAGTTCAAGTTCTATTCGAGACATATGTGAAATTATGAGTAATGTAGAAGTATATTAGATTTATAATTTAAAAAAAGTTATCGGAAAATTATAAATTTATATCTATTTTTTTCTTTATATTTTATAGTATTTTTAATTATAAATGATTTTTGCAATATATTTTGGATGTGTTAGGCAACGAGTATTTGACAGGTTTTTAAAAATTTTATTTTTATCTTTATAAAAAACTTAGATAATAGAAAAACTTGTTTAGAAGTATGACGTTTAAACTTTTGTTTTAAATAAAGACAAAATTGCAAAAATGGTCACTATGGTTGGCAAATTTATGCGATTTTGGTCCAAAATGATACCTTGGTGTACCACTGGTCCAAAATTAGATTTTTCTATTGTTTTTGGTCCCTCACACTAACTTCCGTCCATACGTTCCGTTACCTGCAATATAGACAAGGGTATTTTCGTATTTCCACCTCTATGTCATTGATTACCGCCATATTGAAGGATATACATAGTTCATGACCCTTCACTCTCTACCCACTAAACCCACTTTATTGATCAAAAAACCCTAATCGTTCCTTGAAATCCTGCATTTGATCATCAACTTCAATTGTAAGTTCGAATCCACGAGTATGCTCCAAATGTGGGAAATCAGTCCAAAAAATCAGTGTTTTGATGCAATCTGGATTTAAGGTAACGTACTCTGTTTCTTACATATTTCTTTGAAACAATAAAAAGCTTTTACAATACGTATAAAGTAATGTTTTTTTGGTTTGGTTCATGATTTTTACAGAAGGATATCCCGCGATGTTCATTATGGAGCTCCATCATGGAGGGAGGTTCACAAAATTCCCAAGGATAAGCTACATTGAAGGAAAATTAGACCAAGTCGACCTGGTAGACATAGATGAGTTCTCTGTGCATGAGTTAGACGAAGTGATGCTAAAGCTTGGTTATGAGGAGCCACAAGTCATTTACTACCACTATCAACTTCCAAATGGAGATTTGGAGTTTGGTCTTAGAGCTTTAGGGAATGATGTTGATGTACTTAGTCTTGCATAGTACATTGAACATCATAAGATCATCAAGGTATACACTGAACATAATGAAACTAAGTTACTTACATACTTTATGTCTCCAAGAGTTAAACCTAGGGTCATAGTTAAGGAAATAGCAGATGGTGTGCCCTTACCAAAATCAAATTCAACAGTGGTTGATTTGCATCCAATAAACCAAAACCAGGAAGATGTCCCAAATCTTGAATTGTGTTTGGTAAGGTATGAGACACCAGAATACAATAAGAATAAGAGATTGCAGTTAGTTGAATGGAGTCAATCATGTAGTAAGAAAGTGTGTTTCAACTTGGAACACACTACAACTGTTGGTGATCAAGATGCACATGTTGAAATTGGTAATGAAGGTGCAACTATTGGTGATCAAGATACATAAATTCATGATCAAGGTGCAACTATTGGTGATCAAGATATAGAAGTTCATGATCAAGGTGCAAATGTTGGTGATCAAGAACTAAATACAGAAGTGTTTGATACCTTTGATGACCAACCATTTTAATTTGAAGACTTTGATCCTTTCTTTGATCAATATATTTTTAATGATCGTAATCATCAGAGTATGGGAGTTGGTGCAGAACTTGGTGCAGGACTTGGTGAAGTTCAATTTGAAAGTGGGGGAGTTTGTGAAGGACTTGGTGAAGGGGGTAGTGAAGGGAGTGAGGAAGATAATGACTTTCTTGAAGATGAAGAAAATTATGTAAGTGATATTGAGGTGGACATGAGTGAGTTCTATATGAATGTTGATATAGATGTTGAGTATGTTGACAGAGGAAAGGGTGTTGAGACTGAAAATGAAGATGTTGATACTGAAGATGTTGAAGTAATTGATAATGATGAATGGTACCTTATGAAGAGGATCCGTAATGCGAAGAAAGTGATGTCCAAAGCTCTAGTCCACTCACTCCAACAACATCAAAGTTACTTGAGAGAAATAGGGAAGCTTCAGTCCAATACAGGGCTAGATGGAATGGGACTGCAAAGTATGAAGTTTATGGTCCTTGGCATGACCAGCATGTGGTTGACATGAAAAATATGTCACATACATTCAAAAGGTGGGAGTTGAATGGGATTCCATGCATACATGCCATAACTACAATACATGAAATGGCTGATAGTGGAGATAAAGTTGGGGAGCTTTACACTTATGTCAACAAAGTGTATTGGCTTCAAACTTGGAATGAAGCTTACTCTTACACAGTGGACCCTATAATGGGTAGATCCATATGGCCAAAAAGTACCTATCCATTTCAATTAACACCACCACCACATCACATTCAACATGGGAGACCAAAGACCAGGAGAAAGAGAAGTGTAGATGAAAAATATGATAGTCAGATACGTAAGCATGGTGCAAGTGAACCTGAAAAACTTACCAGAAAGATTTTTAGTGTCAAGTGTGGGAAATGCAACAATAGGGGTCTTAACTCCAGGACTTACAAGGGTGAAGGAGGGAATGCAGGAAGCAGTCAAGGAGGGAATGCATAAAGCAGTCAAGGAGGGAATGGAGGTGGCAGTCAATACAGGAATTAGTGTATTTTGTTTAAAAACTTATCTTTTGGTTTAGCATGACTTTTGTGCATTTGGATGTAATGGTTTAGAAGTAGTTTGTTGTCATGGTTTATTTTGGTGTTTTATCCCTTTTGGTCATGAAACTAATGTCTACCTTTTGTGATTGTTAAAGAATGATGTAATGGTTTAGAACAACTTTGTGATTATTAAAGAATGATGTTTATGGTTTATAACAACTTTATTGTCATGTTTATGGAACCACATTTATGGTTTATAACAACTTTGTTCTAAAACAACAAATAAACATTAGCATTAGGTGATAACTGCATTACATTGTCATTACAACCAAGAAAAGGGTACACATTTCCGAAGTTGTCCAAAATAACCATAAATTGATATTACAATATCAAATAGCAAAAAACTACCACATTCCCCTACTACAACATCATAATCCAAAAACACCCAAAACTACATGCAACTATAAGGGTCCCTAATTCCTTAATCCTAAATGAAAAACACCCAAACCACCACAAATAGTAACCAACTTGCAAACAAACACATCTTCATTCTTGCCACTTGATAGTTTGCATTGTTGATATTCCTCAATAATCCGAGTATTATCAACATAGATCTTGCACACACTGGAGGATCAATCCATCCTAAGAATATGCATTTGGAACCCTTCAAGTAAAAAAAACCCTAAACATGAGGGTGATTATCCAAAATGATGGTAAAATACCAAAATGTAACACTTACCTGTTGAGGGCGGGAAAGAAACCTCCAACCAGGGTTTGGTGATGTTTAGGAGGTGCGAACCACCGCAACCCTACCACAGAAACACATCACCATTTGAATTTTTGATGTCTAAGAAGTTGCGAACACAGAGTAGGAAGAATATGAAGCTCGTGAAGGTTGAAGATGGAAGAGTGATGTAGCTCTTACTTTTATTTTGAATAAGGTTGCAAAAAGGTCCCTGTAGGTGGAAAGATGAAGATACCCTCATCAATATTGCAGGTAACGGAACATATGGACGGAAGTTAGTGTGAGGGACCAAAAACAATAGAAAAAATCCAATTTTGGACCAGTGGTGCACCAATGTATCGTTTTGGACCAAAGTCGCATAAATTTGCCAACCATAGGGACCATTTTTGCAATTTTGTCTTAAACAAAAGATATGTAACCCCAAAGCTATTGGAAATATCCTTTAAGAAAAAGCTCCCATCTAAATATAACAATTTACTAGAATACCCTTAAAACTATAACTTACGTTTAAGAAGTATGTTTAAGATGTATGACCTTTAAACTTTTGGTTTAAACAAAAGATATGTAACCCAAAAGCTATTAGAAATATCGTTTAAGAAAAAGCTTCCATCTAAATATAACAATTTACTAGAAAACCCTTAAAACTTTAACTTATGTTTTTTTTAACCGACTAATATAAATATATAATCTATTCCTAAACTAACACCTAATTCCACCTATGTCTACGACATGACTTGAACCCTCGACCTTAAAAAGGAAGGGCACCACCTTATACCGCTGAGCTAAAAGTCATTTGGTAGAAGCCTAACTTATGTAGTTATCTGTTTTTTATTTTAGGAGCCTACCTTATGTAGTTACGGAGATAAACCAAATATAATAGGTGTTGATCATAATAATTATCATAAAAAATATTTATCACTTGGAAAATGAAGTATAACTTTAGAAACACGTAGCAACTCAAATGTGGTGTCTTTTTAGCCAACTCCAACCTTTATTATGGTTGGGATGTCTATATTGTATAAATTAATTAGGGTGACTATATGGTAAAATGGGATGTTTTTTCAGCCAACCCCAACCTTTATTATGGTTATGTTATATTAGATTAAACTCAACTTCAAATAATCAAAAATACATATTGGTAATTTTTAACAATAAAGACAAATTCCAACATTACAAACAAATATAGAATTTAACTTAAAGTTACTAAAAAACTTAGGTTTGTTTGATAGTTGATGACCGAGTAAGATCTGATTAAGTCAGAGTCTGACTGGGTCTGAAGTCTGACTGAATATACATCTGAATGAAACCATGTTGTTTGATTATGGGTCTGATTGGCTATGCTGACTGTTGAAAATGACAATTTTACCTTTCTATTCTATTTTTTTAGTGGTATGACAAAAGAACCAAAACACACAAATACTAACAGATGCCTAATATTAGGGGGGCATTTTAGAACTCTAATTGAGATGACAAAAACACACAAATACTAACAGATGTTTGATAGAGAAAATCAAAACTAACATATCAACGAAATGCAATCTAAAACTACTGGTTTCTTGTCTAATTAGGCTACAAAATTATATTTTCAAAAGGCATACAATATCTTAGTCCCAAGGTACTAAAAAGAGACACTGTTTCGCTCGAAATGTTTTCAACTCGCACCTCATGGATTTAACTCAATTCATAGATCAAAATGTTTAAAAGAAAGAAAACTCTAGAAACCACTATTTAGCTTGTTCACTATTTGTTTGACTTTATCCATATACTTAATAATGGTTTTTTAATGAAATTCAATTAAAACAGCAAAAAAATGGTCTTTTAATGCAATTCAATTAAAAAACATATTGATAGTTTTAATAATCTATAATCCAACTTGCTAGCTAGCCTTAAGAAATCAGAAACATAATTAACATCAACCATTTTGAAACATGCTTAAATATCATATGGCAAAGGTTTATAAAATATTTAACAATCAAGTAATTTGATATCCTTGCTATCCATACAACAAAATTACATAAATTAAACCCTCAAAACATATAAATACATATGAAAGGAAAAATCTAAACCAAAAGAATAACCAGATGAGACATTTTGTCGAAATCCTCTTGCATAGCTGCCTGGACTTGCATACTGTACACACTATGTAAATACATCATAATCAAATCTCATCTCAACTCCATTCTTGATTTCGTACATATAATCTAATATACACGCATGGTTTGATTTCATATAGATGAAAATCATATCATCAACTGATTTAAAAAAATGAAAAAACCAAATGCATACATGTTGTGGGGAGGTCGACACTGCCAAAGGCTGAGAAGGCATTGGAGTCGCCAGAGGAAGCTGCTGATTTTAGGTTTGTGTGGAAGAGCAGTGGTGGAAAGGAAGAAGCGTTGTCGGTTGTTGAGTAGAGGCGTTTGTTTTTGTGTTTTTTCTTTTAGGACACACGGGCACAAAGGGAACAATGGCTTTTCTTTTTGGGTCAGCAACAACTTCATTTGGATTGAGTCAGGAGATTGGTCAGCTATTGCTGACTGAATCAACCAATTTGGGGCTCTAACAAACGGCCTGATCAGACCGAGTCAGCTGAAATTTGCTGACCGGACCCAGTTATGTCATTATCAAACAATCCCTTACTCTCCCTGAAACAAGTTATTTATTACATTCAGTTGTGTCCATAACAATATTACAATTTCTATATGGAATGATACTAGTGTAACGTCCTAAAAATATTGATAAAATTTTCATTTTTCAAACACCCAAAAATACATCCAATTTGTTCCAAAACAACCATAGTATATTTAATCCTAATATCAAAGTGAAATCAAATAATAAGTGGTATAAAATTGAGGGGATGTGTGATCACAATGGGTCCTTACTATTAGAATTGGAAGTACGTGAAAATGTTAAACCATAAAACCATAAGCACAAATTTTAGTGAGTTCCCCAAAGTACCGTATATCGTACATATCAATGGGTCCAATCCACATTATTGAGAAGAAGGAGGTTAATCTTTGAATGACATTGAGATAAATGTGGAATTAATGGATCTTTTAATGGATGAGTTATGTGGGGTCAACCGGCCAGTTGAGGGATGTTTCTTTACTTGCTCCTGCCCAACTTACCATAGGGTCAAGTGCGCTCTGAACCTTCTTAGGTCCAAAGTGAAGGATTAGTGGAGACTGATTACTACTTCATACACTCCAGAGCAGAGGGCTACAATATCATGGGAGCAGTTCTCTAAGATGTTCCACTCGAGATATGTTCCATTGGTGGAGCGGTAGAGGCTGGTTTAGGAGTACTTAGATCTGAGACAGGGGACTGATTCGATAACGGAGATCACCAAGATGTTTACAAAGTGAGCCATGTTTTGCCCTGAGTTTGCTGCTTCTGAGCAAGCTCAGATGACCCGGTACTTGAGCATGCTCTAGACAAATATTTGTCAGTTTGTGTCTACAAAATTCTAAGGTTCACTGGTGGATTTGCAATAGGCCGCTAGGCGGCGGGAGATCAAGATGGAGCTATAGACGAGGGAGCAGAGGCAGGCCCCGACGCAGTCGTAGCCTACGGAAAAGCGGTTCAAGGTCGCTGATGTGAGATCTAGGAGTCAAAGGGGTCGTACTTGTAGGAAGTGTGAAAAGGTTCTTGATGGTCCTTGTCGATCTTCTTCTGGATGCATCAAATGTGGTTGGCAGGGCAACATTGCAAGGGGTTGCCTTCAACAGGCTCCAGTATCCAACACCAGGATTTGCTATCATTGTGACCAGGTGGGCCATGTGAAGGCCATTTGTCCTTTGCTTGTTGCTAGACCGGCGCAGGCTCTAGTGCCATCTACTCTGAGGATCACTAATGGGATCCAGGGTAGGGCGGAGCCCCCGTGGGCTCGAGGTTGTACTTTTCAGCTCACGGCGGGGTAGGCCAGGGCGGCGCCAGACATCATGACAGGTATGTTTCTATTTGTTGTTATGTCGATTATTTTATGATATGCTTATATTTATGATTTTGTTAGGTACCTTCCTAGTGAAATCTTTTCCCGCTCTTGTACTTTTTGACTCGGGTGCGAGTCAGTATTTTTTATCACAGACGTTTAGTAGGGAATTTGATATGCCTATTGGGGAGTTAGAGTGTCCGTTGCGGGTTTCTATCGCCAACGAAAACGGGATAGTGTATCAGGGTTGTGTATTAGAAATCTTTGGTGTGCCTTATCCTATATATTTGATCCCTATCCACATGGGGGATGTATGCGTGATAGTGAGGATGGACTGGCTGAGCAGTTTTGGTGCTATGATAGACTGCTAGGGCTAGCGAGTAGTAGTTCGAACTCCAAGTGGGGGAGAATTGGTTATCTATAGAGAGGGTACCAAGGTTGGATATGGGTTTTATTCGGCAGCCAAGGCCCGACAGTATATTTTGCATGTGTGTAGGTTGTCTTGCATATGTGGTTGATACTTGGGTGGTGGAGTAGGTCTCGGTTTCAGATGTTCCAGTTGTCTTGCTTATGTGGTTGATAGCGGGTATATTTAGCATGTGTGTGCGGGTTATCTTGCCTATATGGTTGAGTAGGTCTCGGTTTCAGATGTGCCAGTTGTCAGGGAGTTTGTTGATGTATTCCTGGAGGAGTTACCTGGTGTGCCTCCCGAAAGGCAGGTTTAGTATAGGATTAATCTAATGTTAGGTGCGAATCCAATTGCCAAGGCACCTTACCGCTTGGCACCACCTGAGATGCAAGAGTTGTCCTCTCAGCTTCAGGAGCTGTTAGGCAAGCAGTTCATCAGACTGAGAAGTTCACCGTGGGGAGCGCCACATCTGTTCATCAAGAAAAAGATGGTTCAAACCTGATGTGCATTGATTACCAGGAGTTGAACAAGTTAATGGTGAAGAACTATTATCCCTTTCCGCGGATTGATGACCTTTTTGATCAGCTATAGGGTGCATCTTGGTTCTCCAAGATCGACTTGAGGTTGGGTATCATCAGGTTAAGGTGAGAGAGGAGGATGTGGAGAAGACCGCGTTCCGGACTCGTTATAGGCATTACGAGTTCATGGTGATTCCATTTGGGCTCACCAATGCGCCTGCCGTTTTTATGGATTTGGTGAATCGGGTGTGCAGGCCGATGCTTGACCGACCTGTTATTGTGTTCATTGATAATATCTTGGTGTATTCCAAGGCCAGAGAGCAGCACAAGGAGCACCTTGAAGAGCTTTTGGGAGTATTGAGGTGGGAACGGTTGTATGCCAAGTTCTCGAAGTGTGAGTTTTGGTTGCGAGAGGTCTAGTTCTCGGGACATCTCGTTAACCAAGACGGGATTTTGGTCGATCCGGACAAGATCACGGCCGTGATGCAGTGGGAGGTTTCGAAATCTCCCTTAGAGACCAGGAGTTTCTTGGTTTTGGCAGGATACTATCAGAGATTTATTTAGGACTTCTCCAAGATCATAGTACCCCTCACTCGTCTGAAGAGGAAAGGAGTGGATTTTTGATGAGGCCCTGAGCAACAGGTTGTTTTTGAAACGCTGCGACAGAGGTTATATGAGGCCCCGATGTTGACCCTTCCAGAGAGTGTCGAGGATTTTTTGGTATTTTATGATGCACCCATCACTAGTTTAGGGGTGGTCCTTATGCAAAGGGGACGGGTAATTGCCTATGTTTTGCGAAATCTAAATCCGCATGAGGCACGATATCCTACTCATGACCTGGAGTTGGGGGTAGTGGTGTTTGCACTCAAGATTTGGAGACATTATCTTTATGGGGTCCATTTTACTGTTTACACGGAATAAAAGAGTTTACGATATCTTATGGTCCACCCAACCTGAACATGAGGCAGTGCAGGTGGCTAGACATGGTTAAGGATTATGACTGCGAGATCCTTTACCATCCGGGTAAAGCAAATGTGGTAGCAGATGCCTTGAGCCACAAGTCGGTTGGATCTTCAGTTGAAGAGATGTGTATGAGGATGTTCGTTGATTCTCCACTTTTAGGTTTGATCAGAGAGGCATAGGCAGAGGGAGTTAAGAAGGAGAACTGGAAACAAGAAATGATCAGCGGCGAGATCGACAGGTATGTCACCAATAGTTGGGGGTTGTTGACCTGGTGTGGTCGGGTTTTGGTTCCAGTTTTTGGTGGGATCAGGCGGATAGTGTTGTAGGAGGGTCATAAGTCTCGCTTTTATATTTACCCGGGAGCCACCAAGATGTATTGAGAGTTGATATTGAGATACTGGTGGCCATGTATGAAGAGGGATATAGCCTGGTAGGCTGGTATGTTGAGTAGTGCTTGATCTGTAGGATGGTCAAGGCCGAGCATCAGAGGCCGCATGGCAAGCTACAACCTTTGGTGGTTCCCTTGTGGAAGCGGGAAGAGATCACCATGGATTTTATCACCAATTTGCTGAAGACTGCCAAGGTTTTTGATGCTATATGGATCATTGTTTGTCGATTGACCAAGAGTGCCCACTATTTGGCCATCCGGGAAAGATCTTCGGCCGAATAGTTGTTGATGTGTATGTCCGGGAGATTGTTGCTCGTCATGGGGTTCCAGACTCCATTTTTTCATATCGATATATTCGATTCACTTCCCGATTATGGCAGAAGTTCCACGAGGAACTAGGCACAAGGCTACATTTCAGCACTGATTATCACCCGCAGATCGAAAGTCAAAGTGAGTGGACCATCTACACACTTGAGGATTTGTTGAGGGATTGTGTCATAGATTTTGGTGGGAGTTGAGATTCCTACCTACTTATTGCAAAGTTTTCTTACAACAACAACTATCACTCCAACACTAGTGCCCTGCCTTTTGAGCTCTTGTATGGTCGAAGATTTCGTACCCCGGTATGTTAGGAGCGGTTGGTCATAGGGTCATGGGAAGGACCGAAGTAGTCCTTCAGACCATGGAGCTTATTCACCAGAACAGGCAGAGACTACAGACAACTCAGAGTCGACAGAAGAGTTATGCCGAGCGGCACCGATCAGAGTTGGAATTTCAGGCCGCGATATGGTATTACTGAAGGTATCACCCTTGAAGGGTGTGATATGCTTCAGGAAGAGCGGGAAATTGGGACTCGATATATTGGTTCGTTCCGTGTGATATCCAGGGTAGGAAGGGTGGCCTACCAATTGGATTTGCTGAGTGAGCTGTAACACCCTGTTCCAAATCATTTCCTATGTGGGGGTGGTGACCCGAAGACTGAGTATCACCAGGTTTAGGTCCTTTGAGGAAAAGAGATTTAAACCTATTTGGGTGTGGGTAATGTATTTTGGATGATTTGGGAGTTCCGTATGTGTTTTGGCGCCAAGGGGTATTTCAGTAAAGTGTTAATTCGGGCTTTTATGAATTTTGGATTTTTTTCAGAAGGTTTTAAGGCAAGGATGAGTTGATATAAGTGTATATTTTCTCATTACCTTTCCGTGGAAATAAAGAACGTCAAAACCAGAGTTAGAATGAAGAAGTTATGCCCGTTTGAAGTTTGGTCGGTTTTGTGTTATGTTGAGTACGCTGGCCATATAGAGGGGAGTACGTTGGGTGTACTGAGGCATCCTGTGTATGTTGGGCATACGCAATCAGTTCTCAAACCCTATTTTTGTGGTTTGAGCCCTATTTAAGCTCCTTAACTCCCCCAAACCCACTCCATTCTTAGCCTCCACCCCTCCAACACCCTTTCCATGAAACCCTAATCCTAGTTGAGCCTTGTGTGCTAAAAGAAGGTGTTTGTGAGTGCTTTGGAGTATGCATTGTGCACCTTGTAGAAGAAGGAGCTTCTTGGAGCAATATTGGTTGCATTGGAGCTTGTAGATCTGGACTTTGTTCACCTTGATCTATCTTCTAGAGGTATAAAGTTTGAATCTTGATGACGCATTTGTTAGATCTATCTAGTTTTGGATGTTATGAGCTTTTGGTCATTTTAGTGCATAAATTTTAGATCTTGAAAGTTTGTGACCTTGTTATGGATAAAGTTGGAATCTTTATCCATTTAAACATCATTTTGATTCAGATCTGAAAGTTGGAGACTAGTACTTAACAGATTAAGTTGAAAAAGATGAACTTTTGGGTCCCTTTGAGACTTAAAGACTAGATCTTGTTTCTTGGGACCATTCTAATGGATAAAGTTGGAAAATTTATTCATTACAAAGCTATTATGAACTATAAAAATGTGATCATGGCCCTTCTTTCCCTTCCATGTAAGGGTTGTGATGTCTTATTAGGTTAAGAACTTAGGGTTTTGGACATTAAGCACTTTATAGCCATGCAAAGTCATAAAGTTGGAAAGTTTATGACTTAGGACAACATTTTGGGCTTGGATCTGAGTTTTGGATGTAACAACCATAAAATTCGTAAAAACTTAAAACTTTTTCAAGCATCAAAAAACCATTATTTATTACAAAATGTTTTCAAAATAGTTTCATATCAGAGAATCCCAGAAATCAAAAAACATGAGGAGGTGCACGATCAAGCCTTTGCCTTCCTGCGATCGTCTGAAGTACTTGAAACAAAATCCAAAACTATAAGCCTGAAGCTTAGTGAGTTCCCCCAAAATACCAACGCCATACACACCATAACAATATCATAACACACAACATGCATATAGAGTCTACAGTATGATCGAACCGCCTAACCGGGCCTTCGGTCTATCTGGCCCACTCTCAAAACCTTCAGCATGTCTGGTCTGCCCTACCGGCGCTTCAGCCTGTCTGGACCGTTCTTCGGGCCTTTGGCCTGAATAGTACGCCCTAATGGGTCTGCAGTCTATCCGGGCCGCCTTGGGTATGTTGGCCTAGAGCACAAAGCAGGACCGCCTCAACCCACCCCCAATCACACAATAAATACATAGATATCATACGCTAGCTAGCATGTATATATCAATTATACAGATCTACAAATCATTAATCATAACATCATCCTATATACCAGGATACCGATCTAACATATCACTAAACATAACATCATCCTATAACCAGGATACCAATCTAACAGATCACTAACATAGCATCGTTCTATAACTAGGATACAATCCAAAAAAGGCCGGCCTTGGTGCCTTAGACCCTCTTGATATAGTTAGAAGAACTCACCTCACAATGTCGAACTGAACTGAAAAGAACAAGCTCTCGAATGACAACTCCAAACTCAAACACTTACAACCACCATATGACCAATTCCATCAAGACCCATATTACCAAAATACCCTTAAAGTCAAACTTGGTCAACCATGGTCAAAGTCAACAGTCAACAGTCCATGCTGACCCAACTCGTCGAGTTCCTTAAGAACTCAGGAAACCACGAAATCCCGAGTCAACTCGTTGAGTTACCTAACAACTCGTCGAGTCCATGTAGTGTCCAGAAGATTCAAAAAAAACCCTAACCAACTCGTCGAGTTGGCTATGCAACTCGTCGAGTTCCTTTTACCTTTTTTCTCATTCAGACGCTTTTAAGCTAAACCAAGCTCCAAACGGTAGATCTAGCCCCCTAGGGTGTAGTTACCACATAAAGTTGCCAACTTTATGTGCATGTAAGCCCTCAAGAGGCTAAAACACCCAAAACTAGTCTTAGGAAGAGGTTTAGGGCATGGAGAGGGGCCAAAGCTTGATAAAGTCAAGAACTTTATGTCCATGAGGGCCTAGAGGAGTCCAGATCTGAACTCCTTACTTCAAAACATGCTCAATACTAGAAATGCCTCAAGAATAAGCTAGAAATGACCCTAAACTCTTAAATGGAGAGATCTAACAAGAACGTGATCAAGGTAATGATTTTTTACCTTCAATTGAATGCCAAAACGAAGTAGGTGCTGGATCTACAAGCTCCTTCTCGTTCCAAGCTTCCCAATCTGCAAGTCTCTTCAAGAAATGCACCAAACACACACTCTTTAGCCTCATACACACTCAAAATAGACGGTTTGCTCGATTAGGGTTTGTTTCTGAACGTGAAGGTGGTAAGGGAGGTTGGAGGGAGGACTTAAGGTCCTTTAAATAGGGTGCAAACCCTAAAAATTAGGGTTTTCTTGTTCAGCCTTCAACTCGCCGAGGTGGGCCTTCCAACTTGTCGAGTAGACCCTAAATATACGCGACCTCTTAAAACTCTACACGATGATTTGGAGCCTTTCGACTTGTCGAGTAGCCCTGAAAATGCATATGTATAAGGCTTTAAATTATATCCGAAAATTGGGATATTACAACTCTCGCCCACTTGAACTAGGCTTCGTCCTTGAAGCCTGCTGCGGTGATTGTGACAACCAAGAAATTTTGATCAAGCCTGGTGTATCTATAGATAATATAAAACCACATCACAAATGAAGACCGTGCGAGGCTGCCAAGTTGGACCGAAAACCCCACTATTCTTGTGATGGGTTTTAGCCATAAGAACATCCTATGTGCTCATACAAACCTAATGCTTGGATCTAGGTTTCTCTATTGTACATGCAATTCATCCAAGACTATAAACCCTAGATCTAGCATATGATGATCAATATAACATATAAGTTAGGGTTTAGATCATACCTTGATTGTTATGTAGCAATAACAATCACAATCCATCTTGTATTGACTTTAGAAAGCTTAGAGTCACAAATGTCGCTCCTCTAATGGTTCACAAACACCAAGAGCAAGAGGATGAAGAAAAGAAGAGAAGGAGGCTGCCCAAAACGTGTGGAAACCCTAATCAACAAGTTCACTACGTTTTTGGGGCATAAGGGTTCTTTAAATAGTGAGGCTATTAGGGTTATCTAACAAGGAAACCCTAATTTGGATGCTTAAGCCCTAAGCAACCCATGGGCTCCTTCCTTAAAGGCCTAGGACGATTTCTAATGGGTTTCCCCATAGAAATTGTCCACCCCTTTAATAAGGATTCCATTAGCTTAACATTCAACTATCATACAATTGACAGTTCTAGTCCCTTAAGTTTAATTAATGTCTTTTAGTCACAAAATTAATTCTTTTTAATTCTTGACTAATATTAATTAAACAATATGATTTTCCTTTAATATATTATTCTCATAATATATTAATAAATCATATTTAATCCTTTCTCTCCATTATTCATCCTATCAAGTTGCTTTGGTGAAGGCAACCCAAAAGGACCATGCACCATCGGGTCAAGTACATACCAAAATAGTTATGGACTTAGACACTAATCCAACAGTCTCCCACTTGGATAAGTCTAATAACTATTATGCGTATGACTTCAGATCTTGATATGCAATCGTAGCTTTCCAAAGCCGCTGTCAACTCTGATCTTATCAGATACGCGTGTCCTTAAGATAAGGGATCATGTATTCCTCCATTCTAGATATCGTATAGACTGGACATGGATCTAAATCATTCTCTCTGTCTATGTGCTGTTTCCCGAATTCAGATTTATGATGACTGACAATAGACTACAATTTGAACACATCAAATTAGCCCCGGCTTGGCCAAGCACTTAGGTGCCATCACTAAATCATCGAGGGGCCCACGGATATCGCTTTTATCCTACTTTGAGTAAAAGGAACGGATAAACTTTGACTCAATGCTCGCTTGCACTCACTCATCGGATCACACACAACAATATGTTTTATAGCACCAAGTTACTGGTGCGTTTACATATTATCAATGTGCAATCGACTCGCAAGATACAACTCACACATCTCGGTTTCAAGAATATAAGATGTTATTGTCTCACCAATCACTCGTGATAAAATCCATGAAGTGATCCAAGTGAGCGAGGGTTTAATCCAATGCTCAAATCATATTCATAAGCACTCATGAACATTGCAGCAAACATTTGCTTATGTCTAATGCTCTTTAGACAATCCACACACCAATTCACGACAGTCTTCATTCATATCTACTTCCAATATATGAAAGACTATGTCCCGTTTGAATAATTTGACTGTTCTCAACCAATTAAATTATTCAGGAAGTCAAAACATGCAAAGTGAAACACAAGAATAATACTAATCCCATATGGCCTCAAACCTTTGAGTATAAATAAAATACCTTTTATTTATCACCATATCGATTACTCATTATTTGTTGTTTCAGGTAATCAACTTCTTACTTAAATTATTACTACACTTGTCCCATGCTCTTAGCATGCACACAATGTTTACCTATGGTTCTTACTTTTTGAAATAGATCAAATGAACACATTTCCAATCATACTCATTTCACAACTCCTAATCCTTTTTCATAAGTGAAAGAATATCAAATTCTTGCCACTTATAGAATATGCTAGATTCTAACATTTCATGCAATGATCCTTTCTTAATGTCACTCCACTAAAGTCACAATGACTATTGCCAATGAAATTACAAAGTCCTCTATTGGAGATTGTTACAAGACAATTCTTTAGATATGATGTCTCTCACTCAAAGTACCTTCCTTTGAACATCCTTTTGCATGAAAGTTTCTAATCTAGACATAGATTCTCAATATCCAACTCCCAATATGGAAACATTTCCATATTTTCCATATGACAACTTATTCTTAATAGAATCTTTTCTATTCATAATAACGTTGATATGGTCCATCCAATACTATAATTCCAACTACTCACAAGAGACCAATCCTCGGCGAACTTTGGATTGTCCTTTGATAGTTTAATTATTTTAGTCAAAACCAATTCTTTGTCCTTTTTCCCTCTAAATGCACTAGACATTTGGAAAATTTTAGAATGGTCAAATATTATAGCATTTGCAATCGATCCTATAACCGAAGCGTATGGGACACGATGCATAATGTCTTACATAAAGATTCGATACTTTATCAATCTTCTGCCATAATATTTTATGTGCTACGTTCTCTCAACGAAATATGAAGAGGAATGCCATAATCATAATCGAAATTTAAGAACACACTATGTATCATTTGACTAATATTATTAATATTCCACAACCTAAGCCTTTAGATTTGAAATGAAGCATAATATTCTCTCCCTTAATTATAGCAAAACAACTATTCAACCCTTACGACTTTGCAACGTATGACTCTTGTTTTCTATAATTAATATTGCTAACTTGCAATACTTGCCTTAATAATCATGCAATCATAACATTTATGCTCCCACTATCATGATGATTATTACAAACATAACACTTATGCTCCCACTAGCTTTGACATGTATTCAGAAACAGCATAACTTTCAGAAAAATAATGCCTATTGAATTTCTTTAAGTTCATATTTCTAATACCCAATGCTTTGATAATCTTTTATCAAGGCTTCTTAAACTTATACACCTTTGCCTTAGATAGTTTATATGTGTGTCTTAAACAATTTAGACTAATTGCCAAATCTCATAATTCGAATCATGGAAAGGGATACCGTAACCATAATCGAATTCGAGAATACAATTTTCACAATCACTATCTTCTTAAAATCTTCCTTAGTGAAAGCATTTCCTCACAGTCATTTTCATGAAGGAGGGAATCTTATGACACTTAGATTTTAATGGTGTATGTGTTCCTATCCATGTGAATTTGTTAAACCAAAGTTTACGACAAATTCAAACTCATATGGACCGAACTTTCTTAATCTTGATTTCTTGCCTTATGGTAACACGGCTGCCCACCATGTCTTCCAAGTAGTTAAGTAGCTCACCCTTTCCTATCAATGTACTTTTCATTGATCAAGGTCCTTGCCTTTTATGCATTCAAATGAGAACTCATAGGCTCACATGCATAATTAACTCAATTGGAACGGTACAGAAAACAAGATAATGTCAACACGATATGTTGTAAACCTCAACTCGTGTGCTAGTGATGATCGATAAGGATTATTCTTGATTAGTTCTTAAACTTTTCAAGACTATTAAGACTCCCACTGACTCCTTGACATATAAGATTCTCTTGTCAATAAACATTTCTTGACAAACAAATATTCAAGAGTTAGTGTAGCCTTTATCAAGACAAAACATTTCATAAAATTGGTCCTAGTTGGTCTTTGTCTTATCCAAGACATCACAACTTTCCAATTTCAAATGTGCGTGAATAGGAAAGCCTTTTTCCAAATTCTACATTTGATGAATGTTATAAACCTTCTTAAGACTTGTCACTCAATATCACAATCTTAACTCTAAGACTTGTTTTGGAATGAAGTATGATTGACTTCTTGATTTAACCATTTCTTCAATTCTTGATTCCTCTTCTTATACATACACTTGTACTATGACTTATTTAGAGGATCAATTGAAATATGGTTCTTAATCATATCATAAAGTATAAAAGGTACTCTCTCTTCTTCTTAGAATAGAGAAACTTTTATCTTTATGCCTACTTGATTCTTTTATTTGTTCTGCTATTGATTTAAACATTTTTCAATCAATTCAGAATTACACTTAATCTTATAAGTATAACCATATTTACTAATCCTTTAGTAAATCATGACGAATATCTTTGTTACCCTTGTGGTGGACTTGATCAACACACAACTTTGTGTACTCGATCTCCTAGTCCTTCACTTGACATTTTGTCAACGAATTAGTCTAATTTCCAAATATGAAATTTCTCATTCATCGTGCAACCAAGTTGCATGATTTCAAGTTTCTGTCCAATTGAAACTTGGGCGATGAGAAACTCTCCCTATTTGGTAAATTCTTGACATTTCCACTATTAACATAATTAAGAATCTTATCCATTCGTTGTAGAAATATGCAAACATCAATTTTTCATAACGATTTCATTGCAAGGAAATAAATAAATAAATAAATAAGTCAAATCAAAAATTTATTTTATTCATAAAAGTAGCGGAAAACATTTGTCCTTACAATGCAAAATCAACTGAAAAACTATGTAGTCAAATATCCCTAACAATTCTATCATAACTTTCTAAGCTCAAAATCTAATCTTCAAGTCCATGCGACCGAGATCCATTTCTTTGTGATTAGACTCATCTTGCTTTTCCATCAAGCTTCGTCTCTTTTCACTGATCCTACAAAACATTCAAATGTAATCTCATCACATTATGTATTAAGAATCAACAAATAGGAACTTAATGGAGTTAGATAGTGGACTTTACCTGAAGCACAGCCATACTCTTTGACTCTCCCATCTTCTGGACTCTTCAGGCTCTTAGGGCAGACTTGTATCCAACGCCCTTTTTCTTGGCAGCAAACGCAGGTCGGTTCTCCTAGAACGTCCTCGGAAGCATGGTTGGTTGACTTTCCCAACAAATATGCTCCATTGCTTTGCCAAATCATTTCTGACTCGGCAACAATGTGCATGTAAGTCAGGTCAATGAGGTTTTCTTCATGATCCATCATATAATACTTTCTTTTGAACTCATTATATGATTTAGGTAGTGACTGCAGAACCCAGTTCACAGCCAACTTATCAGGGAATGATGCACCCAACATTATCAACCTATCGATATGTGCTTTCATTCCTATAATGTGGGCACACACGGGTTTACCATCTTCATGTTTCATTTCCAATAGGGCTTTAGTGACATTGAAACTTTCAATTCTTCGATCTTGTGGGTTAGGGAGAATAATCGGAGGAGGAGGAGAAAGTGAAGCATGATCTCTTGTTCCTCGATCGAATCATGGAATATCATCTTCGTGTGGAAAGCTTGTTCCACGGGATTTGGGAAGACCATAGTTGTCGTACTTTGACATCTACAAAACGGGAGAAAAATAAATTCAAGTTAGTTGATAGATTGAGTCCTTAATAAATCACCCAAATGAGATATCAAGGCTAGGACCCAACACAATATGCTACAACCTAGAAAAGGGATGCCGTAATCTTGTTGCAGAATATTTGAATGTAAGTGAATGACGATTCACTAATTTCCACCATGAAAAACGAAAAAGAAATTTAAGTTTTAAATCTATGAAAACTCCTAGATCCTTTGAGATTCATTGAACATTTGAACGGCATGTTTAAATCTCGATATGCCCCTCTAGTTTGTGACTAGGATGCCGAGGATCACAAAGCGGGTGTGAATAACCATGCAAAATTACATGGTGCCCCCACATGTTACAATCACCTATTTGATGTGCCGGTAAACCAGAAACGCTTCACCAAACTATGACAAACATTGAGTCACCCTTTGCTACCTTTGCTTAGAACCATTTTGTGTGCCGGTAAACCACACACGCTCCACTAACGTCTTCGCAAGGGCACAAAGTGTAATTTCAGGGAATTGCATCAATTCACTTTTGCCTAAAGTAACTAAGAATGAGAATTTGTAAAACATTTAGTTACTTTTGTACTTCATTATACTTATAATGGAAGGTTTCTGTCCTATCCTACCCGTTCGGCTAACGACCCTCCACTAGTCAAGAGTGCGGTGGGTAAGAGTGGACACCCATTCAATCGCCATTTTATAGGCAATTTCCTTAAACACCCCTTATAGACTAGCTTCGTGAATGAGGCCTACTAACGGTAAGACTGACTTTTACTCATACATATATATAATGTTAGACTTTTAATGTTATATATAGTATAGGGTGTATTTTACACTTTTAAAGTACTAGGTGGTCAAATTATACTTTTAATTCAATTAAATTGTAAACCAAAACTTTATGGATTTATTAAACCTCTTTTAATTATACACCTTAATTAATTAATAAAACCATAAGGGTGTGATTTGAACTTTTCAAAACAATACTAGGGTTTTAGCATTTTAACATTCCTAAATTAAACTTTTACAACTTTTAAATTCCAAAACTTGAAGGAAAGTTTTGAAACATTTCAAAACATTAGGGTTTAGAATTTAAATATACATCAAAATTAAACTTTTAATCAAAATTTAAATTCCAAAACTTGAGGGCAAGTTTTGAAACCTTTTCAAAACATTAGGGTTTCAACTATTTAAATTTCAAAACAAAAACTTTTGAGTTCAAATTTAAACTATAAAACCTAAAGGGGAAAATTGAAACTTTTCATAACACAAGGATCAAATAACAAATAATATAAATTAAACAATTAATTTCATCATTATCTATATTTGACCTAATTTCAATTTCTTGCAAAATAAGTTACCCAATTAATACAAATAATCAACTATAATCATATAAGGAAGTTATTATCTAATCAATTGGTAATTATCTTTTGTTTAATCAAGGATATACTCATAAATATGTTTAAAATCGGATTTTAATGACCTAAAATAGATAAGGCAAGTATCCATGAGTAAAACAGCAAGAAATCCCGAAAATAGCTCCATCTGACGCTCGAACTCGCTGAGTACCACACCGGACTCGTCGAGTTGAGGCCTACTCGCCGAGTACACTATGGTACTCGCCGAGTTCATCAAGCAAGGAGCTCAAAATATGTTTTTGCAACTTGAACAAACATACAAGGCATCAATACAATAGAAACCAATCAAAGCTCTGATACTACTGATGGGTTTTAGCCATAAGAACATCCTATGTGCTCATACAAACCCTAATGCTTGGATCTAGGTTTCTTTATTGTACATGCCATTCATCCAAGACTATAAACCCTAGATCTAGCATATGATGATCAATATAACATATAAATTAGGGTTTAGATCATACCTTGATTGTTATGTAGCAATAACAATCACAATCCTTCTTGTATTGACTTTAGAAAGCTTAGAGTCACAAATGTCACTCCTCTAATGGTTCACAAACACCAAGAGCAAGAGGATGAAGAAGAGAAGAGAAGGAGGCTGGCCAAAACGTGTGGAAACCCTAGTCAACAAGTTCAATACGTTTTTGGAGCATAAGTGTAACAACGTAAAATTTCCAATTTAATTTTTTAATTTTTAAACCACGAAATGTATATCATATCATAATCTCAAATCCAAAAGAATAGTGTTTTCAAAACAAATCCCAAGATCTCTCTAATGCGAACTCCATCGGTGTGGGTGTGTACCAGTCAAGCCGTTGCCTTCCCACGGTCCTCGCTGGTACCTGAGACATCAAACACAACAACTGTAAGCATAAATGCTTAGTGAGTTCCCCAAAATACCACATACCACAAATACGCCACTCGAGGCTAAACCCGACCCTCCGGTCAAGATGTCTCAGCGGGACCCTCCAGTCCCGCAGCTCGTTGGACCCTCCGGTCCAATCATAGCTCATTGGGCCCTCTGGCCTGGTCTGAATCGTTGGACCCTCCGGTCCGGTCTATATAATCATACAACATACAAATAACACATAGCATGTAAATTCTAATATAACACATAATCTCATGCATAGCACATAAGACCCTCTGATCAACTTAGAATACCACTGAAGGTAACGTATAGTGAGAAGACTCACCTTGCGTAACTCGGTAACTCCGAAAACCTCGAACTCGGTGAATAGGACCTAGCCTCCGCCTAATCATATGAAATATACACTCGTCATCAACATAATTTCCCAAGGCTAGACCAAACTCTCTAAACACTCTTAGGAAGGGTAAAAGACCATTTTACCCCCCCCCCCCCCTTCTTGGCTCAAATACACTAGAGTTGACCAAACCCTAAAAGTCAACAAAAGTCAACCCTCTCCGGGTTACGTTGGGCGTACCCGGAGCTTCCACAGAATCGGGGTACGCGACACTCTACGCCGCGCGTACTGGGATTACGCCCAACGTAACACCCAGTTCCCTTATCCCATTCATTCAGACCTTAACCTGTTAAGACTTTCGTCCAAACTCCAGATCCGACTCCTTTTATACGACTTAACCCATAAAGTCGAGACCTTTATGCCTTTGCATGGCTGCAGAGGTCACTTTGTGCTCAAAACACCATTTCTCTTTCCATAATGGGACTATAACTCATGCATGACACTAGATCCACGACCAAGACTGGATTTTTATGAACCCTTAACATCAAACACACTAGAAGAGGCCAGATTCATGCTCATGGAGACTATTTGCACACAAAGTCTCAAACTTTGGACCCAAAAACCCTAAAATGGTCCCAAAAAGCAAAAATTAAGAAGAACAAGGAAAGCTCTGAGCTTTTTACCTCAAAAGAGATCTCCAACCACTGTAGAGCATGGATATACACTTGTTCTTCCACTTCTAGCACCAACAATGGCTCCTCCTTCCGTTCTTCACCTTGAAAAGTTAGCTCCAAGCTCAAAACATACACACACAGGCTAAGGCACAGATCTCAGCTCTCAAGGGAATCAGTCAAGGAATATGGTGGCTAGGGCAAAGGGCCACATGTTCCTTTTATAGTGCACAAGCCAGAAATTAGGGTTTGCATCTGTGCTCACTACGCATACCCCTGAGTACGCCCAGCGTACTCGGTCAAGTCCGCGTCCAAATTAAGCGCGTGAGTATGCGCGGCGTACACCCCAGTACGCCCAGCGTACTCACCAATTCAACATACAACTCAAGGGACTAATCTTGCCAACTTCCAAAATAGAAGGTCCATAAAGCTTACCTGGGTTTTTGGCTGTTACAATTCTCCCCCATTAGAACCAGACTTCACCCTCGAAGTCTAATGCTGCGAAAAACTCCGGATGCTGCTCCTGCATCTCCGACTCCGGCTCCCAGGTCAGCTCGGACCCCTTCCGATGTTGCCAATGGACCTGAACCAGGGGCACTTCCTTGTTCCTCAGAACCTTGATCCTCTGATCCAAAATTGCAATCGGCTTCTCGGCATAATTCAAACTTGCGTCCACCTGGATGTCCTCCAACGGCACCACTGCCGACTCATCGACAATACACTTCCTCAGCTGCGACATGTGGAAGGTATCATGAATCTGGTCCAATTCCGCAGATAGATCTAGGCGATATGCTACCTTGCCCACCCTCGCGATCACCCTAAACGATCCAATATACCGGGGCCCCGACTTGCCCCTCTTCCTGAAACGGATCACTCCTTTCCAAGGAGATACCTTCAGGAGTATGAAATCACCGACCTGGAACTCGAGCTCAGATCGTCGCCTATCCGCATAACTCTTCTGACGACTCTGAGTGGTCAACAACCTCTGTCTGACCTGCTGGATCTGCTCTGTCATCTAAAGCACTATCTCCGTACTACCCATCACGCGTTGCCCCACCTCACCCCGGCAAATAGGGGTACGACACCTCCTCCCATACAACAGCTCAAAGGGAGGCATACCGATGCTCGAATGATGGTTGTTGTTGTAGGAAAACTCCGCCAAGGGCAAATATGTGTCCCAGCTCCCGCCGAAATCCAACACACATGCTCGGAGCATGTCCTCGAGCGTCTGAATCGTCCGCTCACTTTGCCCGTCAGTCTGTGGGTGGTATGCGGTACTGAAATGCAGCCTCGTACCCAACTCCTCATGAAATTTCTTCCAGAATCTGGAAGTGAAACGTACATCTCGGTCTGACACGATCGAGATGGGTACTCGATGCCGCGATACCACCTCCCTCACGTATAGCTCTGCCAATATTTCCGCAGAAGAACTCTCACTGATAGCGAGAAAGTGGGCGCTCTTCGTCAATCGGTCCACTATCACCCAGATCGCGTCGACACCCCTTGCCGTTCTCTGCAATTTGGTGATGAAATCCATGGATATCTGCTCCCACTTCCACTCCGGAATTTCAAGTGGCTGCAACTTACCATACGATTTCTGGTGCTTGGCCTTAACCCTACGACAGGTTAGGCATCTCTCAACGAACCACGCCACATCCCTCTTCATACAGGGCCACCAATGCTCCCTCTTCAGATCCAGATACATCTTAGTGGCCCCGGGATGGATCGAAAACTTCGATCTGTGCGCCTCCTCCATCAAGATAGAACGCGTCCCGCCCACGAACGATACCCAAATCCGAGCCTGAAAGGTCATAAGCCCTCGGATATCAGTAACAAACCCTGACACCTGCCCGATAACTCGCTCTCTCTTACGGTTCTTCGGTCTCACTGCCTTGGCCTGGGCCCCTCTGATGGTATCCAATACCGGAGTCATCACCGTCAACCTCATACAAATATCCCGCATCGGGGCACCCTCTGCCCTACGACTCAGGGCGTCGGCTACCACATTAGCCTTGCCCGGGTGGTACAAGATCTCGCAATCATAATCCTTTACCACATCCAGCCGTCTCCTCTGCCGCATGTTCAGATTGGTCTGATCCATCAAATACTTCAAGCTCTTGTGGTCAGTGTATATCGTACACCGAACCCCATACAGATAGTGACGCCAGATCTTGAGGGCGAACACCACAGCCCCTAACTCCAGATCGTGGGTGGGATATCTCGTCTCATGAGGCTTCAACTGCCTCGATGCATACGCGATCACATGCCCTCTCTGCATCAACACCGCTCCCAACCCCAATATCGATTCATCACAGTACACCACGAAATCCTCCATCCCTTCCGGTAGTGCGAGCACGGGAGCTTTGCATAATCTCTGGCGAAGGGTCTCAAACGAGGTCTGCTGCTCTGGACCCCATGAGAAAGTAACACCCTTCCGGGTCAACTTGGTAAGTGGCACAGTGATCTTGGAGAAATCTCTGATAAATCTCCGATAGTAGCCTGCCAGCCCTAAGAAGCTCCTGATCTCCGTACGTGACCTCGGCACCTCCCAACTCATCACAGCCTCAATCTTGGCTGGGTCAACCAATATCCCATTCTGGTTAATGAGATGCCCTAAGAACTGGACCTCCCGTAACCAAAAATCGCACTTGGAGAATTTGGCGAAAAGCCTCTCCGATCTCAGAACTCCAAGGAGCTCCCTCAAATGTTCCTCTTGCTGGTCTCTGATCCTTGAATACACCAGGATGTCATCAATGAATACAATTACCGAACGATCCAACATCGGCCTACACACCCTGTTCATGAGATCCATGAACGCCGCTGGTGCATTGGTGAGCCCGAATGACATCACCACGAACTCGTAATGCCCGTAACGAGTCCTAAACGCCGTCTTCTGGATATCCTCATCCCGAACTCTCATCTGGTGATATCCCGACCTCAAGTCTATCTTCGAGAACCAAGACGCCTCCTGCAACTGATCGAATAGATCGTTGATCCTCGGTAACGGATAACGGTTCTTGACCGTCAACTTGTTCAACTCCCGGTAATCAATGCACATCCGGTTTGAACCATCCTTTTCTTGACAAAAAGGATCGGTGCTCCCCAGGGAGAGCTACTGGGACGGATGAACCCTTTCCCCAAAAGCTCTTGCAGCGGTGAGGATAACTCCTGCATCTCTGGTGGTGCTAGCCGATATGGCGCCTTAGCGATAGGCGCAGCCCCGGGAATCAAATCAATACGAAACTCCACCTGCCTCTTGGGAGGCACACCCGGCAACTCACACACTATCGACACCTCATTCACTGAACTTGGCCTCCCAGCGGCCTCGTACATCCGTCACATAGGCTACGAACCCCTTGCAGCCCTGCTGCAAACTCCGCCTCGCTCTGGCAGCCGAACAGAATACCGAACCACCACGAGTCCCCTCGCCATAAACTGTCAGCGCTCCCCCACTAGGATCTCGGATCGTCACCAATTGACGCTCGCAATCTATGACAGCCCCGAAATGGCTCAACCTATCCATGCCTACTATAACACAAACATCCCTCATAGCAATCGGAATCAAATCAATCGGAAACTCCATCCTGAAGATCTCCAGCACGCATCCACGTATCACCTCGGTAGCACATACCTCACGCTCATATGCTATGGAAACCCGCAGAGGTCGACTCAACGCCTCTCTCGGAATACTAATGTGTCGACTAAAAGTCACAGATATGAAAGACCGACTCGCACCCGAGTCGAACAACACTAATGCAGGTACATAACTCACAAGAAAAGTACCTACGCATAACATATAGCAATTACAATAGCATAAACTCAACATAAAATAGATAAAGATTACATACCCGCCACGACGTCAGGCGCTGCGCGGACCTCCTCCGCAGTCAACTGGAAGGCTCTCCCCCTAGCCTTCGGTGCTTTGGCCTTCACTGGCCGGGTCTCAGTAGCTCGAACCGCAGGTGCAGATCCCTGCGCTGACCTTTGAAGCTGGGGGCACTCAGCCTTCCGATGGCCGGTCTGTTTGCAATGAAAGCAAACCGAGAACCCCTTAGGACAATCCCTCGCAAAATGTCCTTCCTTCCCACACTTGTAGCATACCCCAGTCTTGCACGACCCATCATGGCTCTTGCCGCACTTCCCACAAGTGCGGCCCCTCGAACTACCCGTCCTCGAATCAGCGGGCTTTGCCCGCTTGGCGGCCGGCTGCGACTGCGCCGGTCGCCGATCACCCCTCTGAGACGCGGTCTCCTCCCTCACCTGTGTCTCAAGCTCAATCTCCCTCTTCCGGGCATTTTCCTAGAGCTCGGCAAATGTCTGGTAAGTCGAGTTCGCCATGAAATCACGGATGTCCCTCCTCAGTATACTCAGATAACGGCTCATGCGAGCCTGCTCAGTGGACACCAGTTCCGGGCAAAACAGCGCCCGCTCATGAAACATCCTCGTAATCACTGTCATCGACTCAGTCCCCTGCTTGAGGGTTAGAAACTCCTGAGCTAAACGTTCCCTCTCCACCTGGGGAACATACTCGTCACAAAACATCGCAGTAAACCTCTCCCAGGTCACTGCAGTCAGCTCAGCTGTCGAATAGCTCGCGGTCACAAACTTCCACCAGTCCTTCGCCCCCAAGCAAAGCTGGTTGAGTGCGAACCGCACTCTCAAGTGCTCCGGACACGAGCACGTATAGAAACACCCCTCTATGTCTGAGATCCACCTCATAGCGGCGATCGGATCCTGTGTACCATCGAACTCTAGTGGTTTTGTGTTGCTAAACTCTCGGTACAGCAACGAATCACCACCCTGGGGTCTCACAGCAGCAACAGCTGCTGTGGATGCAGCAACAGCAGCATCGGTCAAGGCAGCGTAACGATCGTCAAACGTCTCGATCAGTGTGGTCTTCATAGACCCAAACATCTCCGGAATCTCGGCTCTGATAGCAGCAGCCACCTCCTCATGGATGATCCGACGGATCTCCTCATCACTCACCCCACTGCTCTCGGCGGTATGGCGTGTCCCGACCATGATCAACCTCTGAAATACAACATAAGAAATATTAGGGACACTCTCGAGTATACTCACACTCGATAACTCAATCATCCTCAACTTCTGGTACCCCAAGGATTCTTACTTGGACTGCGCACCAATCCGGTGTTTTCAATAGTACGGGCCCAATACTATTGTCCATATCGAATCAATATACAACCCAAGTCCTCCTCCTAGGATCCCAAGTCGTAAATACTTTTCTCTTGATATGCACTGGCTACCCTCAGTAGACCTCTCATGAGCTCCTCACTGCTACCTACTCACTCTCAAAGTATCTCATAGCAACAGTAATCTCCTAGGCTAAGGCATCACAAATCAGGCCACTCTAGTCCTCACAGGAGTACCTAGCCTCTCTAACATGCACAACATAATATCTCATAACTCATAACATATAATGTAAGGGTATTTTGGGGATTCACCGTTCGGGCACTGGCTGACCGTACACACCATCCACTCTGCTTGTTTCCAATACTTCTTTTCTTTTTAGAAAATTTGCAGTTTTGGTTGTAAAATTTCTCAAATCCTCGGTTTGAGTTCAAATACGCCCGAAGGTGCATCCGAATCCCTCAAACCAAGGCTCTGATTCCAACTTGTAACAACGTAAAATTTCCAATTTAGTTTTTTAATTTTTTAACCACAAAATGTATATCATATCATAATCTCAAATCCAAAACAATAGTGTTTTCAAAACAAATCCCAAGATCTCTTTAATGTGAAATCCATCGGTGTGGGTGTGTACGAGTCAAGCCGTCGCCTTCCCACGGTCCTCGCTGGTACCTGAGACATCAAACACAACAACTGTAAGCATAAATGCTTAGTGAGTTCCCCAAAATACCACATACCACAAATACGCCACTCGAGGCTAAACCCGACCCTCCGGTCAAGATGTCTCAGCGGGACCCTCCAGTCCCGCAGCTCGTCGGACCCTCCGGTCCAGTCATAGATCATTTGGCCCTCTGGCCTGGTCTGAATCGTTGGACCCTCCGGTCCGGTCTATATAATCATACAACATACAAATAACACATAGCATGTAATCTCTAAAATAACACATAATCTCATGCATAGCACATAAGACCCTCTGGTCAACTTAGAATACCACTCAAGGTAACGTATAGTGAGAGGACTCACCTCGCGTAACTCGGTAACTCGGAAAACCTCAAACTCGGTGAATAGGACCTAGCCTTCGCCTAATCATATGAAATATACACTCGTCGTCAACATAATTTCCCAAGGCTAGACCAAACTCTCTAAACACTCTTAGGAAGGGTAAAAGACCATTTTACCCCTCCTGCTTGCCTCAAATACACTAGAGTTGACCAAACCCTAAAAGTCAACAAAAGTCAACCCTCTCTGGGTTACGTTGGGCGTACCCGGAGCTTCCACAGAATCGGGGTACGCGACACTCTACGCCGCGCGTACTGGGATTACGCCCAGCGTAACACCCAGTTCCCTTATCCCATTCATTCAGACCTTAACCTGTTAAGACTTTCGTCCAAACTCCAGATCCGACTCCTTTTATATGACTTAACCCATAAAGTTGAGACCTTTATGCCTTTGCATGGCTGCAGAGGTCACTTTGTGCTCAAAACACCATTTCTCTTTCCATAATGGGACTATAACTCATGCATGACACTAGATCCACGACCAAGACTGGATTTTTATGAACCCTTAACATCAAACACACTAGAAGAGGCCAGATTCATGCTCATGGAGACTATTTGCACACAAAGTCTCAAACTTTGGACCCAAAAACCCTAAAATGGTCCCAAAAAGCAAAACTTAAGAAGAACAAGGAAAGCTCTGAGCTTTTTACCTCAAAAGAGATCTCTAACCACTATAGAGCACGGATCTACACTTGTTCTTCCAATTCTAGCACCAACAATGGCTCCTCCTTCCCTTCTTCACCTTGAAAAGTTAGCTCCAAGCTCAAAACATACACACACAGGCTAAGGCACGGATCTCAGCTCTCAAGGGACTCACTCAAGGAATATGGTGGCTAGGGTAAAAGGGCCACATGTTCCTTTTATAGTGCACAAGCCAGGAATTAGGGTTTGCATCTGTGCTCACTACGCCCAGCGTACCCCTGAGTACGCCCAGCGTACTCGGTCAAGTCCGCGTCCAAATTAAGCGCGTGAGTATGCGCGGCGTACACCCCAGTACGCCCAGCGTACTCACCAATTCAACATACAACTCAAGGGACTAATCTTGCCAACTTCCAAAATAGAAGGGCCATAAAGCTTACCTGGATTTTGGGCTGTTACAATAAGGGTTCTTTAAATAGTGAGGCTATTAGGGTTATCTAACAAGGAAACCCTAATTTGGATGCTTAAGCCTTAAGCTACCCATGTGCTCCTTCCTTAAAGGCCTAGGACGATTTCTAATGGGTTTCCCCATAGAATTCGTCCACCCCTTTAATATGGAGTCCATTAGCTCAACATTCAACTCTCATACCATTGACAGTTCTAGTCTTTTAAGTTTAATTAATGTCTTTTAGTCACAAACTTAATTCTTATTAATTCTTGACTAATATTAATTAAACAATATGATTTCTCCTTTAATATATTATTCTCATAATATATTAATAAATCATATTTAATCATTTCTCTCCATTATTCATCCTATCAAGTTGCTTTGGTGAAGGCAACCCAAAAGGACCATGCACCATCGGGTCAAGTACATACCAAAATAGTTATGGACTTAGACACTAATCCAACATCTTGGTGGTCCCTAAGCCCGAGGATCCCTCCTTGGTAAGAGGATCTCGGTTTGGGTGGAAACCCAAGAATTTGGCTTTTGTGATGTAACCTTCCAACTTTACCATATATTACCCATCGTATCCCCATGCAAAACATGCTAATACCCATCAAACAACCATGCATACACTTTACCATCTTTTATCCAACACAAGCCATTACCCCACAAGTAACCATGCAACTCATAATATTACCCCTCAAACAACCAAGGCAAGTCCCTTCTCCCTCCCTCGTAAATTTCGTTCACCTCCCCCCCCTTATCTTCATCTTCATCTTTCACTTCATCTTCTTCATTCCTCCATAATCCTCTCAAGAACAAGTTCAAGTCTTCCAAAGATCCATCCCTCCAAGTAGGTTCTTAGGATTTTTGGTAAGCATTCCTTGTTAATCTTGTGTTTTTTATACACATTCATACTAGTTTTGTTACATTTACACACATTCATATATGTTATTATCCATAGGGTAATACCATCTTCAAGTGTTCTAAGTTTGAGGATCTTCATCTTCATCCCTTTATCTATTAAGAAATCCAGTCAGTGTGAGTTCATACCCCTTCATTTTCGAGTTTTTCCAAGTTTTAGTGGGGGGGGAGGGGGGGGGGAGGGGAATACAAGTAAACAAATCCTATTGGATGATCTAAAGGCTTTGCAAACTAAAAATACAAGTTATGTCACTAAAACATATCTAAGCTTAAAAATCATCTTTTTTTTAGAGAAAAGTTGTGGTCTGTTCACGAACTGTTTTACCCTACTTAAACTTAATATATTTCAAAAATGTTCAACATGCAAATATTTCAGGTCTACACCTTTTTAAGGACTACTCGCACACATTTCTTACGATTTTTCTACAATTTATGGTGATTTTTACAAAACTGCCTATCATTTCAGAACATTTTCGGACCAGTCTATAAAAATGAACGTTTTCACTTTGGTTAGAAACCACTTAAGGTCAGGGAATAGTATTATTGAGAAATTAGACTCATTTTATAAGTTCTGAGAGTTTTCGGATCTAGATTTCGACTTACGATGATTTTTCTATAATATTTCTAAAAACATGGACAGAAAAGTCAAAAACCAGAATTTGTCTTCAAAATACTAAATGTTTTTATACTTGTGTTTGGATGTAAGTTTATATGTCATAATCTTTTAAAACATCTAGAAAAGATAACCTACATGTATTTATGGACTTAACAAAACATTCATAATAAACTATAATTGGTATAGTTTGGGAGTCAAAAAACTACACTATCATTTCAGAAGAACTATATAATTATTCAACGATATAATTATTTCATTTTACAAGATAAAGGAATCATTGTTCACGTAAATCTGTTGATGCTTTTGTGAGACATTGTGACATCCCCAAAATCTCGGCCAGAAAAGACCGATTTTCATTTATGCTTTTAAATATTTTCCGAGTAAATCCTTTTGATTTGAAAGAGTTGCGGAATTTGTTCCCAAAAACAAAACATGATAAAACAATGTTTACCGAAGCATTTCATAAAAGAAATGTGTTTTCATTATAATCAAAAATCGGGGTGTCATGTTCCAATACAGACCAATAAGCATAAACGAATACATTACAAGTCATTTAACAAATATAAACATATGCAGACTTGTAAACAAAACAACTTGATGGTTCATCCATCTCATGCCCTTCCGCCACTTCCTGTAATACAATTTAAAACTGAGAGGGTCAGGCTTGGGAGCCTGGTGAGCATATAGGGTTTTCAACCCACAATAAATATCATATTTAATTTTCACCAACCAACAATAACCCAATTACCCATTCTCGTTATTCTCACTTTATGTCCCTAAAACAACTAACACAAGGGACCTAGTCTAAGAATATTTCATCGGGGCGACAACACATGCTTCGGGGGTACCTCAGCAATATAAGTCAAATAAGGCAACCATGAGGGGGATGGAGTGCAGCGAATGAACACCCAAGTTCATTAACACCTACAGGTGGCGAACCTGCTAATGTTTCCACAAGACTATCTAGAAAAGTATGTGGTCGTCATCTAAACTCCGCTAGATGACTAAATCAAACAACAACGAGGCCTCTCATCTGTTTATTACACACTAACTATCTACCCATGTTCTACCCAACATATTAGTAGATAAAAATATACATTTTTATACATAGATAAAAACATGTATAGCATGCTTTAATCAACACGTAATCCACATAACAGATGAGGCACACACACACATAGCACATATCTCATAGAGAATAAATCATATCTATGAGATAGAAGAGAGTGAATACACATTCACACATATAAACAACAATATACTATACACATAGCACGTATTTTATAGAAAATACTTAATATTTATGTGTTAGAAGAAGGTAACTACACACTCACACTTATAAACAACAATATACTTAATACACTCGAACCAAACTTGTATTATTATCGTGTTTATGGAAGTTAGTAGACACTCACTTGATCAGAAGATGATCGGACAGCACTATGACTTGCAGAAGTAGTAATCCTCAGCAGATCTGGAAGATCTCCTCGAAAATCGAACTTCTCGCGGGCAGAGCTTCGACTCAGAAACCGCACTTCTCGGGATTTTCGGGATCTCGGGACTTGCCTCGGGGCTCGGGAATATTACCGGGGCTTCGGGATGGCTTCGGGGGTTTACGCGCAGAGCTTCGGCACAAAAACGAGAGGAAATTAGCAATTGAACCCGGAACCCTCGCATCCTATTTATAGGAGGCTGGAAGCCTCAATTACGCGGGGCCTACAGCAGTATGCGGGGCGTACTGCTCCAAGTTCATAAGCGCATGCGTCATCCGAAGCCACTTGCTGCGATGTCGACACCTTCGGAGTACGCGGCGCGTACCTCGGATCAGATCGATGACTCGCCTTCGGATAAGGCTTCCGAATTTTGATTTAAATTTAAATACAAAATGATTAATAAACTTCGGAAATTCATAACTTCTTCATACGAACTCCGTTTTCGACGTTCTTTATATCCACGGAAAGGTGAGACTACGCTCTACGACTTTCGTTTAGACTCCGTCGGCTAATTTTGACTTTATTTTTATTATTTATTTTTAATAGGCCGCGACAGACAAACTTCGTTATAAATTCATAACTTCTTCGTTTGACGTCCGTTCTCGCCTAACTTTTTATCGCTTCGACACCAACAATGAGATCTTCGATTCTCATTTAGATTGCTTCGGCTAAAAACCCATTGATCTCAAATCGAGTAAAACAGGCTGCATACTGCTAAGCCGAAACTTCGATAAATCATAACTTCCTCATACGAAGTCAGATTTGGGCGTTCTATATATATTCGGAAACCTCGTTTCAACTACTACAACATAAATCAAAGTTATTAAGTTTATTTTACACTTAAATTTTGACGCTTATTTTTATTCTTAATTAATCAAACTACATAATTAAGCAATTAAGCACAAAACGCATAATACTCAAATAATACAATCTTATTACTTCAAAATGGGTTACAAAGGTTAACCTAGACTATTACATTGCTAAAAGTGGCAAGCCCAGAAACACAGGCGTTACAGACATTCTCTTCACCGTACCTACCTAGTGTACACTTTAAGTACTGCATTATAACCAGAGTCTCCTAGAGGGAGAGCAAGATAGTTGTGTATAGATCTCTACGGGATTGACAACCCCACACCTCAGTTGTTCGTTACAATTAGACCGGCAAGTCTAGGGTGACAAATGTCTACCAATTCCGATGCCTAAAGAATGCCGTTCAGGCATATCAGTCATATTAAGCATGGTTATAATAACTCACATAGGGATTAACAAAACTACTCGGTTTACGGGAAGCTTACACTTCATCAGTTTTATGAAAAGATAAAACTACATACTATCTTTCAGTACAACATTACTTAGATTTATGGTCTTAGGGTTTTAAGACTACAATTCGTATTTAAGAAAATGTTGGATTTTCTGGAAACATACATTATCATTTTACATGGAAAAGATACAAAAGGAATACATACATTTTTTTAGTCTTGGGTATAACACTTACATCTTGTTTTTAAAGAGAATATCGGATTTTCTGGAAGTATACAAAACCATTCTACGCGAAACAGTTACAAATCCTTTTCATACAAAATGCTTATGAACTCACCAACTTAATTGTTGACACTTTTCAAAATCACTTGTATTCTCAGGAAACCAGTAAACAGGTATTCAAAATCATTTTGAGGGTCGGCGTCGTTGTATCATGTTTCCTACTTTTCAGTTATTTGTATTTAACTTTTGAGTAAGCAAAGTTTGTAAACAATGTAAACTTGTAATATCAATGTATGACATTTGTGGTTTTATGATTCATTCATATTCAATTGTTATGATATTGTGCAATGACATCATCCACCCTCGGACGTTTCTGCCGTTCCGGTTTGGGGGTGTGACAAATTGGTATGAGAGCATCGTTTATAGTGAACTAGTATATCAAACCATTCAAGATATAAAACTATAAATACAACGGGTCTAAAACACTCTAACTACAAATATACTTTTAAAAATATCATAATATTTTAAGTAAAGTGTAAGTACATATAAGTTAGGGCAGTCTCATTACGAGAGCATAATATAAGTAGTATGATGAGTTGAACACTACAGGTAGGCCTTGGGATATGTAATTAGACTTTGAATAAATATAGTCTGATCAACTATATTTATCTGAGGTGTGACTAGCATGTGCTGGGAAATAGTCGTAGTGAACGACGAGTCTAACACTTACCAACACTAAGATACCCAGAATCAAATGCAACATTTAAAATACTATAGGAGTATTTTTGGATACCATAGAACCACAAACTTAAGCCCTCTACGTATTTCTTATACCTCTGTCCAGGATGCACCTCCACAAGGGGCTACCCAACCACATGTATGTGCTAGAGAAGACAATCGACAATCCACGTTAGGCATGCACCCACTACACCATGCTACGGGCCCCAACACCCTCACAAATTGAGCACTACCTCCGAGTGTACCACAAGTGACCCGTTTAGACACTCAGGTTCAGGCCCTCCATCACGAGGTAATGGAGATTGGAGGTGAAGCCCGAAATGCGACAATACGAATTCAACGCCTCTACAAAGAACAAGAACACCATCCCGGAACCATGTTACACCAATAAGCAGAGCAGGAGAACATTATGGACCGTCTACACTCGCAGCTGGAGCTAGGGCATCTTTAGCAGAACAGAAAGAGGAGGAGGCCACTCGAAAAATGAATGATATGGCTCGACACCTTGTGACAACCCGAAATTTCCATTCTGAACAAACAATATCAAGCCAATAGAAGTTAGAACAGTTTCAGCAAAATTCCAAACTTTGGGTATAAGTTTGAGTATTTCAGGTTTAACACTTAAGGAGATATCAGGAGAGTGGATGCACTAGGGTTATGTGCAACACTGTTATTCAAATACTCTATGATATTAGAGTTCATTCTGGGAATAAAATATTTTCTACCAAAAATCTCAGGACTATATATAGAAATCTTACATTTCCAATTAGAGAAAAGCCAAATTCTCTCTCACGGATCTTTGGGTTTTTATCCCAAATCATGAGTACTTCCATCTGGTTACATTATATAGCTTAAATTGTGTTATATAAAATCAAAATCGGACCAAAACCCCAAGATTTGGGAGTTTACCGCCCAAGAACACTTGGAGAGTAAACTCCATTTTAAGGGCCAAAAGTGTCCCAATGCCCCTCAAAGCCTTGGAACTCAAACTAGAAGCCTCCATTACATGTTTTAGACCCCAAATCAATTAGAAACTAAGGCAAGAAGTGAGTTCACGACCAATGAAGTTCTTGGGTCGTGAACTCCATGTTTAGGTGCCAAAATGCCTTAAAAATCCTCCTTAATCCAAGAGACTAATTTGGGCATGTACCTAAATGAGTTTAAGAGTAGAAAACACACTTAGAACACCAAGAGTAAGGTGTTCACGGCCCAAAAGGTTCTAGGGCCGTGAACTCCATAAAATGGTGCCATAAACTCTTCTAAAGCCAAGTACAAAAGCCTAGTTTTATTCCTAGTGAAATTAAGGACTTGAAAACACCATAAACCTCATCCCAAAGGAGATTACGGCCGTAATCTCCATGGGATATGGTCCCAGGGCCGTGAACTCCTCAAAGGAGTTAATAAGAAGCCCAAACACTTGTTTAAGCCTTGAAGCAATTCACCACAGGAGTTGTATAAATGTTAGGCTTCGTTTAGGGACTTTATTGAGAGTTTACGGCTAGGAGTTTACTCCCATGGGCCGTAAACTCCAAAACATATGGTCATTTGGCCATAAACTTCCATTAGAGGTCTTGCACTCCTTTGTTGCAACCCATTAGTCTCCTAGCACTTGACCAAAAGTGTTTTCCTCGCATTAGGATGTTTATACATGTTTAATTAGTGTTATAATCACTAATTGTTTATATACATATGTCTTCTTATGTAATTAGGACCATTGTGTGTGTCTAAAATCTCCAATTGACACCTAGTAGTCCTACCTCATCAGTTAATCCGTATCACCCACAACAGGTGAGTTCATACCCCTAAATGAATATTTTAAATGTTTTTAAATGCTTTAATGGGGGGATACAAGTAGAAAACAACATGTTATTAAATCACTCATATGTATTTTATAACCGTGTTTTCATCTAGCAGATTTCACATACTACAAAATGTGATGCATGAAATGGTTTTATATCTTACAAATACTTGCTTATCAAATGTATTAGTTTTAAAAGGTTTATATAAAATGACATCAAGTCACTTTTATTATTGTTTCAAAACTCTTAGATATCTCGCAAAACCATTATTTTTACCTTCTTGAGCAAAACTACACTTATACGCATATGTTCTTATATATGTATTGATGTTATAGTTTTCATCCTTCGTTCAGTTTCCCACACCCTGGGGTAACGAGGGTGCATAAATCTACTTGAACAACGAATTACTTTCCAGTTAATTATCATAGCGATAGTTAGAAGAAACAAAACATTATTCCTATTACAAGGAATCACACAAGAGTCAGTTCATTCATGAGTCTATACCAGTACATTACATGATACATGAGTACACTTACATATGCTTACATGATACATGAGTACATTTACCTAGGCTTACATGATACATGAGTACGTTTACATAGATACATTTATCTGAATACACTTACATGAATACCATACATGAGTACCGTTACATAGATGCATTATCCTGTATTCACTTACCTGGATACTTGTACCTAGAGTTACGAGGAAGATTTATTAGAATCTTCTGTGTAAATTGTCCTGTCTATCCCAGTACCCGGGATAACTAGGCGGGACTAACCATTCCGAATCCCAACTGATTAGCACCAGTGGTTGATGAACATCTACGGATGCGTACGGTTAATACTTATACTAGGTAAATCGATTACGGGACTAAGCCTTCCTGCCCCTGTTGCTGCTACAGAGGATAAGTGGACATGCTTCAGATGTTCATTAGGTTATTCTTTTCGCTTACTGCGATGTGGTGTTAGCCCTAGTACCTAGGGATAACACTTACATTAGTACTTTTTCCTGTTTAGTTTATTTTGTGATATATTCACGTAAACGAAGAGTTAGACTAAGTACTTTTTGTACTAGTCAATAGAAAGGAAAAACCATCATTTTAACTAACAAAACATTTGGGTCTTGGTAGAAGAATACATTGTCATAACAAAACATTAGGGTCTTGGTAGAAGACTACATTGTCATAACAAAACATTAGGGTCTTGGTAGAACACTACATTGTCACAACAAATCATTCGGGTCTTGGTAGAAGACTACATTGTCATAACAAAACATTCGGGTCTTGGCAGAAGACTACATTTCATACCAGTAGGAAATAAGAAATTTTCTAGGTTTTTCATACTTATATCAACTGTTTCATTTAAAAGATTTACATGGCATTCATAACATCTTTCCAAAACAAGGCAATGACACTTAAATACTTATGAATTCACCAGCTTTAGGCTGATACTCGCTTTCAAAATAACTTGTATTCTCAGGTCACCAGTTAGACAGGTACGGTGGCCAGGTTTTGAGAAGACGGAGCACAGTCATGACTCGGCTTATTTTGATTATTCATTCTATTGTTGTACATTATGAAAGAACACACATGTATTAAAACTTTACTTTTAATGCAATGGATGATGTTGTTGCTTGTTTACTACTTTACATTGTTATGATACTTCACCTGATGTCCTCCACCCCGGAACGTTTCCGCCATTCTTGGTTTTGGGGTATGACAGATTGGTATCAGAGCACTGTTTTTAGTGAATTAAGTATATCAACCCATAAAAGATATACTAACTATATATTGGGATTAAAACACTCTGTCTAAGAGTATATACTTTTAAATAATAAAATATTTAACAAAGTATACGTGCCTGCATTCATACTAAAATCCGTGTCACAATGACAAGAACAAAAGTATTGCGATTGTTGAATATTACAGGTAAGCTCGGGGATGTATGGTCAGTCTTGGGAGTGGCATAGCCTGATCAACTATGCTGTTCCAAGGAGTGATTAGCACATGCCCAAGAATGGTTGTGAGATGGCAACAAGTCTAAAAACTTACCAACATTACCACAATGAGAACATTATAACAGAACCTAAGTCTAAAATACCATAGGGGTGTTTTGTGTTACTATAAGTACTTTATACTTAAGAACTAAAGCGGGATCTTCATTACCAAGTTGATAGTTGCTAAGTGGATACACTAAAGTTATATGTAACTAGGATGTTATAGACTTAGAATCGGTGAAATTTTGCTTTACTCCTAATCCTTGTGAATTTGGAGTTGAGGTCACTTATTCGAAGGCCTATCATGTGTTGATTACATATAAATAGTATGAACTTTACTAATAGCGATATAACTAATGAAGGTTTTCTAATAATTATCTAGATAGTTTGTCTAATAATTATTTCCTTACCCAAATTCTCGCGTAGATAACATGGCTGGACTCCATCCCCACAATAACCTGTTCCTTCCGAACGCAGTTATTGCTGGATGGTTTGGAGAAGAACCAGATAATGATCATCCGATCCCTCTGAATGATCACCATGCTGAAGACCTTTCAGACGGTGCTATCTCCGAACATGAGGTTGAGAACCTACCTCAGACAACTCCCTTTCCAATTCCTAACCCTCGTCCGGCTTTTCATGACCCGACGCCTCCATGGGTGGAATGTCTGGAAACATGGAGCGAAGATCAAGATCAAGCTATGATGTTCAATGGAGACCAAAGTTTCTACAACGTAAGTGAAGGGAGCTTAGCAGACAGAGTTCTACCAATTCTGGTCCGAAGATTTTCCCGAAACGAAATTCAGGGTAGGACAGCCCTACAACGTATCGCAGAAGTTGATACAAATGGAGGAATGCATATGCTTCGCACCAGTCGCCTTGAACATGCTCGTGAGAGATCTGAGAGAAACCATGAAACCCTGCTGCAAGCACTGGCTGAATCACGAGCCGAAGTCATAGAACTTCGAGTACGCCAGAGAGTGTACGAAAGACACCTACTTGATGTGGAACGCCAACTGGCTGAACTGAGAGTTCACCAGAGGGATGACCGTCGCTAGTAGTAGATACTTTACTTTATATTCCTTGTTAGAAAGGAATCATGTTTCTGTCTATGCCCAATGTGGCATTTTCTATGAAACTATCTTGTACTGTAAGTACTTTTGGTTAGGTCTTTATGCTGTCAAGAACTATCTTCGCTGGATGTGATGTAAGACCTTTTTACAAGGTCATTTTCCCGAACCTGTACATCATGAATACCAAAGATATTGACAGTCGGCCAACTCCTGTGTTATTCTTTATTCAAATACTCTTATCATACTTTCATTAGAGTCTATCTAAACCATGCTTTAGTCAAGTCATTGGACTATAGCAATTTAACTCCGGAGACATTTCCAAGTCTCTTTTAATGGTTGGATCATGTTATTCACCAACCAACGATACCTCGGTTCGAACGACAAACGTCTTGAGACCATTGTACAAACTTACTTCCGATCTTTGCTAGGACTGCATCATAGGGATGTAGGTCGAACCTTCGTGAACATACTTCCATTCCATACTAGGACTGCATCATAGGGATGTAGCTCGAACCTTAGAGAACATACTTCTATTATTTGCATGAGCGATCGAGCTACGTCTAGGTTCAACCATTCTCGCTCACAAATTCATTTCTTTCGGTGTAACAGAATCATGTCGCCTAAGAAAAACGATCAGCCCATCAACCAAACACCAACTCTTCAGATTGATGCAAGTACCTTTCAAGCTGCAGTCTCGGCTGCCGTGTCAGCTATTCTAACCCACCTGAACGCTAACAACGCAAGTGTTAGCGGGATTGTTATCAATCATCCCGATCCAAGTAACAATCAAGCACCACAACGAAAAACAAACTACCACGATACCCCGAGTCCTAAGGCCAAGAGTAACAAACGGAAGTCTTGGACTAATTCTAAGGACAAGTCACTTCGAAGGGCGAACAGGAAACAACCACCAGTAACAACCTTCACAGCCACGACATCAGTACCTCTTACTACCATCCCTTCGGGCATCCTAATTGTCCCTAAACCAACCAAACTTTATGTTGGAAATCTCCCAAAATGCATCCAATGCAGTTTTCACCACCATAGACGTTGTCGGGAGATGCAGTGCTTAAATTGCAACAGAAAGGGTCACACCATACGTTACTGCAAGAACATAATAAGGCCGATCGACCAAGTGCCCAACATCGGTGTGAACCAGGCTTGCTACGGTTGTGGCAAGGTAGGTCATTACAAAAGGAACTGCCCAGAGGCAGCAAATGCTGGCACCGACGAAAGTCCACTACCATCCACCACTATAGGAGAGTCTACTCCGGACCCACGTTAATGTAATTTAGGCGTTTCGTTGTAGCAGACTTATGAACCATCCCGAAACTAGTGCAACCAGAGTCTTATCATTTGCGCGATCCCGTCCGTTTAAGGATGCTCGTGCTGCGTATACTTGTCTTTTGTAGTATACCTTGTTCGCAGCAATAGTCTTGTAGTAAATCCTAAGTACAGTAACTCTGTTAATGGTTGCACTGTTGTGTTTTGTCTGTAACGCCTTATGTTCAAATCTAATGTCTTTAGTTTCCATATGATTCCGACTTTATCATATGACTCGAGTAAATTCGATCCACTTAATACCAGCTTCATAAGTACAATCTCTTTCTCAGTAAACATCTTTTAGCGAAGCCGTCATATCAGAACACCGAGGTACTCGTGCATGAAGTACCTTATAGTTCTTTTCCTTTCCGATGGAATCCCCACAGTAGTACTCATGCAGTACGTCAAGTTCAATCCCAGGATTCACACGGTTGATCTATCACTGAAGAATGTATACCTGAGAGTGATATATAATCAATGTTCTACAGGTTTAGAATTGATGATTCCACTTTAACTTCTTTTCCCTCGATGGGATGTGAGATTAAGGAAGAATCAGTTATTCGACTACCTTTTCAACCTTAATTATATACGACTCGTATACTCGAGATTGTGATCATTGAACCATGTATGAATTCTAATATGAACTTCAGGACGGAGACTGTCCAAGAGTACGAGTAAATTGCATTGGCGTAGGAACAAACTTAGAACCCAGTATGACTCTTATAACCAGATCGCCTTACAGTCTAAACACTTACGGAAGATACAAGAACAACCCGGACAACACAGCGAACTACTCAACAATAGAATTAGAAGACCAGGCTTCTCACCCTTGAGAGCTCCGGTCTTATTCTTACCAGAAGTCGACGGAATGCATCATATGTACCTCGACGACCGGAGACTTCATTAAGATTTCCGTTAATAATCGTTGTCTCTGCCTCGCGTAGACAAGATGATTGAACAAACATAGAGAAAGAGTTACTTTCAGAAATGGACCTGAGATCCAAATATCACCAGTTCGAGTGATAGGGAAGGATGTCCTGAAGACTACCCTCCGAACTCGATGCGGACATTTTGAGTCCGTAGTGATACCCCTTGGATAGAACCAATACGTCCATCGTATTCATGAGCTAAATAAGTGGAGTACGCCTTTCTTACTAGGATCAGTTCGTCATTTCTCCATGTAATGACTTACTTATCTACCCTCGTAGTAAGAAAGAACCCATAGAAACATTACCCTCGGAGATACTTTTCACAAAGTTCTCTAAACATGAATTTTGGAATTAAAGAGTCAAATTACCTGAGACACACTATTAGTGATGTGGAAATTCTTGAGTACTCTATCAAATTATCCAAAACCGTTGGGAATTTGTCGGCACCTTAGTCACCGACGGAAAATTTGCCAAATGCTAGGTCTTACAGACCTACTATCATAGTCCAACCAGAACTCCTCGCAAGTTACAGAAACCCTTTCGACTTTGACCCAACAAGGGGTGGCCCTTGACTGGGAAGTTAAGCGAGAGAAAGAACCTTTGGAATTCCAAGTGAGAGACCAAATTCTTTAAGAAACCTCACTCTGGGAATGGCTTAATACGCTTCGTAAAGCGTGGAAAGCTAAATCCAATATAGTTAGGACCTCCGAGATTCTTACTAGAATTGGTCCTGCATCTCACAAACTAGACCTAGCCCCGCGAACTCAGTAACGTATATTTTACCCTTCGCGTCTCGAACTTGAAACAGTACCTATCCATTAGGACTTTCGTAAGCCCTCTCGACGAGATCGAGATTTACGAGATCCTCGCCTTCGTATTAGAAACGTAGTTACCCTCGACCGAGTGGTCAAGCGGACAAAGCAACGCCGTCGCTCGTTAGTGAAGGTTCGTTGGGATACAACCGAGAACCCGATTTCACTTAGGGGCGCGAGAACCAAAAGATTTAGGAAGTTCACATAACGACTCGATCACTTCTACCTACTTCCTTGCCTAAATTCTAATTTCGGGACGAAATTCCCTTTAACAGGGGGATGATGTGACAACCCGAAATTTTCATTCTGAACAAACAATATCAAGCCAATAGAAGTTAGAACAGTTTCAGCAAAATTCCAAACTTTGGGTATAAGTTTGAGTATTTCAGGTTTAACACTTAAGGAGATATCAGGAGAGTGGATGCACTAGGGTTATGTGCAACACTGTTATTCCAATACTCTATGATATTAGAGTTCATTCCGGGAATAAAATATTTTCTGCCAAAAATCTCAGGACTATGTATAGAAATCTGAACCAAATAATTCATTAGTTACATTTCCAATTAGAGAAAAGCCAAATTCTCTCTCACGGATCTTCGGGTTTTTATCCCAATTCGTGATACTTCGATCTAGTTACATTATATAGCTTAAATTGTGTTATATAGCATCAAAATCGGACCAAAACCCCAAGATTTGGGAGTTTACCGCCCAAGAACACTTGGAGAGTAAACTCCATTTTAAGGGCCAAAAGTGTCCCAATGCCCCTCAAAGCCTTGGAACTCAAACTAGAAGCCTCCATTACATGTTTTAGACCCCAAATCAATTAGAAACTAAGGCAAGAAGTGAGTTCACGACCAATGAAGTTCTTGGGTCGTGAACTCCATGTTTAGGTGCCAAAATGCCTTAAAAATCCTCCTTAAGCCAAGAGACTAATTTGGGCATGTACCTAAATGAGTTTAAGAGTAGAAAACACACTTAGAACACCAAGAGTAAGGTGTTCACGGCCCAAAAGGTTCTAGGGCCGTGAACTCCATAAAATGGTGCCATAAACTCTTCTAAAGCCAAGTACAAAAGCCTAGTTTTATTCCTAGTGAAATTAAGGACTTGAAAACACCATAAACCTCATCCCAAAGGAGATTACGGCCGTAATCTCCATGGGATATGGTCCCAGGGCCGTGAACTCCTCAAAGGAGTTAATAAGAAGCCCAAACACTTGTTTAAGCCTTGAAGCAATTCACCACAGGAGTTGTATAAATGTTAGGCTTCGTTTAGGGACTTTATTGAGAGTTTACGGCTAGGAGTTTACTCCCATGGGCCGTAAACTCCAAAACATATGGTCATTTGGCCATAAACTTCCATTAGAGGTCTTGCACTCCTTTGTTGCAACCCATTAGTCTCCTAGCACTTGACCAAAAGTGTTTTCCTCGCATTAGGATGTTTATACATGTTTAATTAGTGTTATAATCACTAATTGTTTATATACATATGTCTTCTTATGTAATTAGGACCATTGTGTGTGTCTAAAATCTCCAATTGACACCTAGCAGTCCTACCTCATCAGTTCATCCGTATCACCCACAACAGGTGATTTCATACCCCTAAATGAATATTTTAAATGTTTTTAAATGCTTTAATGGGGGGGGGGGAATACAAGTAGAAAACAACATGTTATTAAATCACGCATATGTATTTTATAACTGTGTTTTCATCTAGCAGATTTCCCATACTACAAAATGTGATGCATGAAATGGTTTTATATCTTACAAATACTTGGTTATCAAATGTATTACTTTTGAAAGGTTTATTTAAAATGACATCAAGTCACTTTTATTATTGTTTCAAAACTCTTAGATATCTCGCAAAACCATTATTTTTACCTTCTTGAGCAAAACTACACTTATACGCATATGTTATTATATATGTATTGATGTTATAGTTTTCATCCTTCGTTCAGTTTCCCACACCCTGGGGTAACGAGGGTGCATAAATCTACTTGAGCAACAAATTACTTTCCAGTTAATTATCATAGCGATAGTTAGAAGAAACAAAACATTATTCCTATTACAAGGAATCACACAAGAGTCACTTCATTAATGAGTCTATACCAGTACATTACATGATACATGAGTACACTTACATATGGTTACATGATACGTGAGAACATTTACCTAGGCTTACATGATACATGAGTACGTTTACATAGATACATTTATCTTAATACACTTACATGAATACCATACACGAGTACCGTTACATAGATGCATTATCCTGTATTCACTTACCTGGATACTTGTACCTAGAGTTACGAGGAAGATTTATTAGAATCTTCTATGTAAATTGTCCTGTCTATCCCAGTACCCGGGATAACTAGGCGGGACTAACCATTCCGAATCCCAACTGATTAGCACCAGTAGTTGATGAACATCTACGGATGCCTACGGTTAATACTTATACTAGGTAGATCGATTACGGGACTAACCCTTCCTGCCCCTGCTGCTGCTATAGAGGATAAGTGGACATGCTTCAGATGTTCATTAGGTTATTCTTTTCGCTTACTATGATGTGGTGTTAGCCCTAGTACCTAGGGATAACACTTACATTAGTACGTTTTCCTGTTTAGTTTATTTTGTGATATATTCACATAAACGAAGAGTTAGACTAAGTACTTTTGTACTAGTCAATAGAAAGGAAAAAACATCATTTTAACTAACAAAACATTCGGGTCTTGTTAGAAGACTACATTTTCATAACAAAACATTAGGGTCTTGGTAGAAGACTACATTGTCATAACAAAACATTAGGGTCTTGGTAAAAGACTACATTGTCACAATAAATCATTCGGGTCTTGGTAGAAGACTACATTGTCATAACAAAACATTCGGGTCTTGGCAGAAGACTACATTTCATACCAGTAGGAAATAAGAAATTTTCTAGGTTTTTCATACTTATATCAACTGTTTCATTTAAAAGATTTACATGGCATTCATAACATCTTTCCAAAACAAGGCAATGACACTTAAATACTTATGAATTCACCAGCTTTAGGCTGATACTCGCTTTTAAAAAAACTTGTATTCTCAGGTCACCGTTAGACAGGTACGGTGGCCAGGTTTTGAGAAGACGGAGCACAATCAAGACTCGGCTTATTTTGATTATTCATTCTATTGTTGTACATTATGAAAGAACACACATGTATTAAAACTTTACTTTTAATGCAATGGATGATGTTGTTGCTTGTTTACTACTTTACACTGTTATGATACTTCACATGACGTCCTCCACCCCGGAACGTTTCCACCATTCTTGGTTTTGGGGTGTGACACACCTTGTGCGCCATTTTGGTATATGATAGACTAGTATGGCCAAGTTAGTTAGTGAATACATTGCTTACACTATGTCTTAGGCTTTTTGCATCTATTATCACAACTAGTAGTAGTAAATCAAGAGAGGTACGCCCTCCAAGACCCATGTAACCCAAAACAACTTAATGTATTGACGACTATGTTCTATTTTGATAACTTAACTTTCATACAATAGCTACTACTTACCACCATAAGTACATTTTGATGATGTGATCGAAAAATTTGGGGAACCAAACAACAAAACATGTAATTTATATGCGTATATATGTACATATAAATATAGATGAGATTTAACTAGCAACGACCCTAGTTACATACAAACTCATTTCATACCATACAACAGAATCATGTCGCAACAAGGAAGTGACCAGCATACCGACGTGTAACGCCCGTAGATTCGGGCTAGTCAATTTAGAAATAATAGGGGTCGAAAACGAATTTTTGACAAAAGATTATTTAGAATAAATAATCTTAACCAAGTTGTAGAATATGTCTCAAGGGTTCCGTAGAAATAAAGAATGCCGAAATCCGAGTTATAACGAAGAAGTTATGACCCGTCGAAGTTTTGCGACGGAACTGACACGACACCTGAAAACGTAAATAGTGAATTTACGATAGAGCGAATTTTAGCCTTAGCGATCTAAAAAAAAGTCATAGAAAATGTTAAACCAAGAGTGACCATAAAAAGAACGCCCAAATCTGACTTTGTATGAGGAAGTTATGATTTTTCTAAGATTTGGCATAGCAGTGCACGGCCCGAAACTCGAATTTTAGTTCGAGCGGTTTTTGGCTTACGCGACCTAAATGAGAGTTGAATATATCATTAATAGGAACTCAACGGTAAAAAGACAGACGAAAACGGAGTCCGTATGAAGGAGTTACGAATTCTTCGCGGTCATTTAACAGTCTAATCTCTTCCTTCTGTTAAATTTAAGATCGATCGAGAATTAGCTGACAGAGTAAAAAGGAAAGTTGTAGATTTTATTTTTACCTACGTGTGGAATTAATAACGTCAAAAACGAAGCTCGTATGCGAAAGTTATGGACGAAGCTTAGTCTCTACTTTTCGAGCACGGCAAATTCGATACAGTTTCGTAAATCCGAGATAGATTGAGAATTAGCCAATGAGATTTAAATGAAAGTTGTAGTACTCGTAAATACCAATGTGTGGATATAATCATCAACAAAAACGGAGATCGTATGCGAAAGTTATGGACGAAGCTTAGTCTCTACTTTTCGAGCGCGGCGAATTCGATACAGTTTTTGTAAATATGAGATAGAAGGAGAATTAGCCGACGAGGTCTACATGAAAGTTGTAGTACTCGTAAATACTAATGCGTGTATATAAAGAACGTAGAAAACGGAGCTCGTACGCGGAAGATACGGACGAAGCTTAGAGGCTACTTTACTATAAAACTCCTATAAATAAAGGGTGAACTCCTCATAGTTTCTTCACACCATAAGCCTTTCTTTCTCTCTCTAACTTCTCTCTAGCCTCCCTAAACCCCTCCCAAGTATAGGGAACCTCCCTAGTATGAGAAAGAAGCCCCGGAGTGCCCGACGGCTCCGAGAAGAAAAGCTTTCAGCTCGGAAACGCTGCTCCAGGCGAAGCCCAATTTTTAATAAAAACCCGTTGTAAGTGAGCTACGCCTATACTATATTTAATATACTTTTTATTTAATTATAGTAGCATTATTAGGACCTTAAAATAATTATTTGGGCTATTATTACGAGTTATATTGAGTGTTATTTATCGCTTATATAATAGTAATAATAGCTAGACTATTAATTAGTCGCGGTTAACGTTAAAACTAAACCCTAGTGGTATTGATACTAGGTTTTGTCGAGGAAAATTGTTTTGAGATAACGAAGTGCTGTCTGATTTTGGAATCATCACTATAACAAGTGAGTGCATAGTTACTTTCATCTTACACATAGATATGAAATATTTTATATAAACTACGTGCTATGTGTGAAGATTATCCGTATAATTGCTATCTATACCGGATGAACGATTTAATACATGTTTTAAATGATTTAAACTGTATATTTATTTTATATCTACGATAATGTTGTGGTAAAACATGGGTAGATGTAATAGATAGAGTATGAGTTGGATGATGAGTTGAGAGGTGAAATAGACCGTGAGGTAAGGGTGAGAGGTGGACGATGTGAGAAGCCTTTTTCTCAAATGATGGCCCCGTCATTCAGCAGAGTATGGATGACAACCACTGACTATTCTAGACAGTCCAGTGGAACACTAGCAGGCTCGCAACCTGTTGGTGTTGTGAACGATGTGTTCACCGGTTTACTCTAAAAACCTATTGACATGTATTGTGAGTGGATACTATCGATAAACGAAATAGCCCTGGCAGCTATGGATTTAGTGCCTGTTGAGAAAACCCTGGCAGCTATGGATTTAGTGCCCGTTGAGTAAACCATGGCAATGATGGATTTCATGCCGATTCCTTAGGATGATCCTTAGGAATGAATTAACGAGGAGTAGCTGATTCTTAGGGTAGACCCTTAAGAGTAAAGAAGATAATGGGGATGGGTAATTGGGTTAACTGTTTGATGATTAAACATAATAATTATATTATTGTGGGTTGAAAACCCTATGTACTCACCAGGTTTCCCAACCTGACCCACTCAGTTTATTTATATCACAGGTGTTGATATGAAGTCACATTACACTGAGAGATTAAGGATATATAGATCACTAGTGATAATGAATGTAAGTTCTGTTTATGCTTATGTTTCTGTATTGACGATGACATCCTAAATGTTTTAAAATGAATAAAAAGACATTTCTTCAGAAATGATTTGATGACATATTTATCATGTTTTATTGGGAAGAAATTCCGCAACATTTTTAATAAAAGAAGTACTCTGATTTTTATAAAGTATAAACAAAATCGGTCTTTTCTGGCCGTGAAAAATGGGGATGTCACACGACGAAACACCAGTTCCACAAATGGACCTCCTTACATTTCAAGCCACTATATCATCCATCGTGACAACCGTCATGCTACAACTTAGCACTAACAACACAAACGAAAATAGGAGCGGTGCCAACAGTACCAACCTCGGTGGCAACCAAGGAGACCAGCAGGTGTATTCCTGCAAGGACACTCCAAATCAAAAACCTAAGAACTATCGCAACAATGGAGGGGCACTATCCAAGAAACAAAATTTTTGGAACAAGAAAGGGGGTCGTTCGAATCAAGTACCCGCCAAAAGACAACAAACTGTGGCAACTCATGCCACCACTACCCTACTGACTTCGTACCGACAACACCATATGCAGAAAAACTGCCTAAATGAAACAAATGTAACTTCCATCACACAGGATCCTGCTGAGAGATTCATTTCAAGACTTGTAACAGAAAAGGGCATACCACTCGCTTTTGTAGAGTGCCAACCCGACAGGCCACCCAAGCTGCTAAAGCTAGAATGAGTCATGCTTGCTACGAATGTGGGGAGACGGGGCATTTCAAAAGAGAGTACCCAAGGACTTTGAACAAAGATGTCAGAGACGTCAAAAGCATTCAACAATGGAACATGAGGAGGCAATGAAGGACCATGCTGTGATTACCGGTACACTTCTCCCCAACTAAATCATACACATGTGTACTTTACAATAAAGACGCGGAAAGGAAACTCGTAAGTCACAAGGTATAATTACATACTAAATCGAAACCCTCAAACATCCATGAAAATATTCCTGGTAGAGATAACTAGGGGAAGAACTAAAACCACCATCGACACATACCTACGATATACTCTAATTCTAAGCAAACATTTCTACTAAAGTGACATAGTGTCGGTAACAATAGGAAACTTTGACGTGACCATTTATGCATTTTGGTTAAGTTCTCACTAAACGAACATCATATGTTACAAGAAACCGTTCGAATTAACTCACTAAATAACGAAACCCGTGCTATCTATAACGAAAAACCCAACACACACATCCGAATCGTCGTTGCATCTACACTCAGAAGTTCCTAAACAAGGGATACCACGCTCTTTCTTAGCCTATAATAGTAATAAAGAACAAGGAGTGAGAGACATCAAGGATATCCCAAAAGCCTGTAACCTTCCCGATGTGTTCCCAAAAGACCTTCCAGAAATACCACTTGTATGTCAAGTTGAGTTAAAAATCGACTTGACCCTTGGAACCACTCACGTAGCCAAATCCCCAATATCACTTAGTACCGGAGTAAATACGGGAATTATCCAGTCGATGGAACGAGCTAACAAGTAAGGAAATTATCAGATCGATCCTCTAACCTCAGGGAGCACCCGTCTGGATCGTAAAGAGGAAGGGTGAATTGTCCATATGACCATTGACTTCTAGGGGCCAAACAAACCCACCGTCAAGGGCCAATATCCCCTATTCCGAATCGACAACCTATTCAACCAACTTCAAGCAACGAGCAAAAGTCGGCATACCACTATCTTAGAATCCCGTAGGAAGAAATTTCCGAGACAACCTAAGATTTATAAGGCCAACTGCACCACACCCAACCTTAACCATGGTGACAATAGTGTTCGCCTTGAGGTCAAGAGACACTACCTTTAGGGCGTCAAGTAGACAATCTTCATTGGCCATGACCATCCATTCACATATGCCTCGGAGATCGAATATGCACAAGCTCAAAGCCTTGAAACCCTATAGGAAACAAATGCAAACCACCCCTAAGCTAGGCTGAAGTGGGTGACACGCAGCTAAAAAGGGGGCAAACACCTGACTGCACCATCACCGACCCTGAAATCAGCAGAGAGACAACCGAAAAGATCATCCAAATTTGAGAATGACTAAGGCATCTAGGAACCAACAATAGAGCTACGCGGATAAATGATGGAAACCCCTTAGATTTCCAAATCAACGACCGCATGAGGATAAAGTCTTGCCACGGAAGGGGACGACATGCTTGGGAAGCATGGAAAATTAAATACAAGGTATATTAGACCATTTTGAGACCCTTGCCAGGATCGGTTAGTGGCTTGCAAGCTTTGTTTACCATAAGAACCCAGCGACATACATCCTACATTCCACGTGTCCAACCTAAAAAAGTGTCTGTCAGATGAAAATATCGTGGACCCACTTGATGAGATCGAGGTAAACATATTGTGTTTTATGTACTCTAACATCCCTATGGTGCACATACAACCCTAATGCTTTGGATCTAAGTTTTCTCTAGTTATACGTGCAACCAAATTATCCAAATCATGAAGCCTACAACTAGCATACAATTTGACATCTGAATCATAAAAAGCTAGTTAAAAGATTACCTCTTGTTATAGCTTGTTGTATCTGGCCTTTAAGAACTTAGCACCTCAAGTGTGATGCCTCAAATGGTTCACAAAACACCACCAACAATTGGAGAACTTGAGAGAGAGGTTATGAGGCACTCAAAATCGGCTATAGTATCTCTAAGATCACTAGTGTATCCAATTTTAGGACAAGGGGTTACATATGTGTGTGTATATATATATATATATATATATATATATATATATATATATATATATATATATATATATATATATATATAGTGTAGAATCCAAGAGTCATATGTAACCCTAATTCTTACACTTAGGCTTATTATCCTTAATCCATATGGATTAACTCTTCACGGACTCTTACATAAACTTAGCCCATCATGGATCAATAGCCCAAACCATATGTATCACTAATTTACATAATCAGTCCCCGTTTATTTAATTAGTCTCTTGTGATCACTAAATTAATTTCAAATTAATTCTGGATAATTACTAATTAAATAATATGATTTCACAATTAATATTATACTTATAATATATTATTAAATCACAAATAACCTTTTTCTCAAATATCCATCCTATCAGATTGTTCTGGTGAATGCAACCCAAAATGGACCATGCTACTCTCGGGTCAAGTACATACCAATTATAGTTATGGGCTTAGACACCTAATCCAACAGTCTCCCACTTGTATAAGTCTATTCACTATAATTTCAAGTACGACTTAAAAACCGACTAGCAATCGTAGCTCTTAAAAGCCGTTGTTGAACTCTGATGCACCATTTAGATAAAGGATCATATATTCCTCCATTCTAGATATTGTATGGAATGAGACATGGATTATAATCATTCTCGCTGTCCATTTGTTGTTTCCCGATTTCTGATTTATGACGACTGACTAATTGAACCAATCAAATCAGTCTAGGCTTAGCCAAGCGCTTAGAGTTGTCATCACTAAATCATCGAGGGCCCACTGATATCACTTTTATCCCTCTAAGGGTAAAAAGGAACGGATAAACTTCGACTCATATGCTTGCTCTGTTTACTCATCAAATGACACACAGTAATATGTTTTATAACACCAAGTTACTGGTGCATTTACATATTATCAATGTGCAACCGACTTGTAAACTGCAACTATATGTTTATGTTTCAAGAATATAAGATATTATCATCTTACTAATCACTCATGATAAAATCCATGAAGTGATTATATGAGTGTGGGTTTAATCCAATACTCAAATCTTATTATAGGAGTACTCATAAATACTGTAGCAAACTTGTGCTATGTCTAACACTTAGACAATCTACAAACGGATTCATGACAATCTTGCCTTAATACCTACTTCCAAAGTATGATCGACTGTGGATAAGTTTGAATAATCTTATTATTCGGGAATTCAAAACATGCAAACTGAAACACAAGAACAATCGAATCCAATATGGTCTCAAAGCTTTTGAATATAAATAATACACCTTTTATTTAATCACCATATTGATTACACATTATTCATTGTATAATGTTTCGATTAATCAACTTAATACTTGAATTAAAAACAATAGTTATCCTATGCTCCAAGCATGCACACTATGTTTATCTATGACACTTTCTTTGTGAAATAGATCAATTGAACATATTTTCAACGATGCTCATTTCACAATCCAAATCTTTATTGCAAGTGTAAGAATACCAAATTCTTGTCACTGCTAGAATGTGTTAGATTATAAACTATCATGCAATGTACCTTTTGTAATGTCAATGTACCAAAGTCATAGAGACTTTTCCAACGATATTACAAAACTTTCCACTAGAGATTGATAAAAAAACAATTCCAAGGAAACGAAGTCTCAAATTCAAAGTATATTCCTTTAAACATCCTTCTTGCACAAATAGATTCTTAATACCCATCTCCCATTATGGAAATATTTCCATAAATGTCATATGACAACTCATTATAAGTAGAATAATGTTTATTCATAATAATGTCAATATGGTCCATCCAATACTATACTTCCCACTACAAGCGATCAATCCTTAGCGAACCTTAGATCGTCCTTGACAATTGCTTAATAACTTTAGTCATATCCGATTCTTGTCATTTTTCCCTCTTAATGCTCTAGGCATTTGGAATAGACAGAACGGTCGAATATTACAACATAAGCAATCGATCTTATACTTGAAGTATATGAGATACGATTCATAATGTCATACATAAAGACATGATACTTGACTAGTCTTTTGCTACAATATTTCCATATATAGACACTACAAGAAAAAAGGCCTTTTACGACGCTCATTGCGCGTCGTAAATGGCTCAGACGACGCGCAAATGCGTGTCAAGGAAGGCCATGTCATAAAGATAGACGACGCGCATTTGCGCGTCGTCTAGAGACGACGCGCATTTACGACGCGCATTTACGACACACATTTACGACGCGCGGTTACGACACGCAATGCGTATCAAGGAAGGCCCTGTCATAAAGGAAGACGACACGCATTCGCGTGTCGTAACCTTACGACGCGCGTGTTAATGACACGCAATGCGTATCAAGAAAGCCCCTGTCAAGAAAGGCCATGTCATAAATGAAGATGACACACATTTTTGCGTATCGTAATTTTAAATTAAAAAAAAATTATTTATGGATTTACTTATTTTCATATTAAATTTGCATTTTATGTCACATAATGGAAAATAAAATACCATATACAAATAATACAATGCATTGCACAAAAGTTAATGTTATACAAATAATCATTCGAATAGTAGACAAATGTAATACTACAAATAATCATTCCAATAGTAGACAAATGTAAGATTTCAACATTTTTTATATAATTAACTAAATTATTAGCCAAATTTCCTAAAATACCAACATACTTTTCTATGAAGAGCATTAACACTATTCTTTTCCATCAAAAACTTCAAAACCTGCATAATTAATTTAATGTTTAATCAGCTACAGGTCAATAAGGTAGGTTTAAGCAAAAGAGGTTCATAGTAGTAAGATTTTACTTACCACTGTTGTTAATGACATTGAAAGAAGCAGCCCAACAAACACCCCCTCAGAAGGATTATTACTAAATGAAACCACAAACAAAGTTAAAAAGTCAAGTATTTTGTGACAACCCCGGAACCAGGGGCAAGGCTGTTTTTACCCATGGTATGACCTAATACATTATAATAAAGACTTGTTTAACAAAAAGAAAAATGATTTCTCACGTGACATCACTATTAAGAATTGATGAAAGAGGGTACTCCACACTGTATTGCCAACAAGCTTGACACCAACACCTAAAAGCTGGAAAAAAACAATAACAGAAATAAAAATAAATGTAAGATTTGAGATAACAGATGCATAATTCACAGGTCTACTTTTACCAATTTATTTTGTGCAACATATATGCAGCTGACATGAATGAATTATACAACAAGTTAGGAGTAAAATAAGGGATGGTTGCATATTTAGTATGATAAATAAAGAGATTTTGGCATAAGGGTGCATAAATAATAAAAAGCAAAAAGGAAGAGGAAAGCTGACTTACATAATCAACAAATTTCTGAATTGGTGCTTTTAACATAATACATAAGAGTGGTCCCGAAGGGATAGCTGGCAGCAAAAAATCTCAGGCAAAAAAAATTCCAGGAGAAAACAGTTAGTACCTCAAAAGCAAAGGTTTTATAGGGTTAGGCATGCACCAGCAAGACAGGGACTAAGATTATAAGTGATGTGAATGGGACATAGTAATTAAAGGAATTTTTGTTACCATTGTTCCATGCATAGTGGTTGGGGTAGAGTGTTTTTCCATCACTGTTAACACGGAAGGGTCCAAGTTCTTCCATGGCTCCATATCCAAACAACAAGCATCCTAGCCCAGTAGAATACCTTCATTAATAGTGGTTCGATCTTACTCTAAATTTTGGTGCATTTGGATGATGATCTTTAGAATCTCCATTCTGATTCATGAATATTCTAATTAATTTGGTATTGTAGAATGTAGATTGGTATCTGCATTATTAAAGTTCATAGGACTTACTACTGACTCACTTTTCTTTCTTTAATCATTAGCCTTATGCAGCTCTCAAAGCTAGAGAATATCTTGATAAGCCTGCAATACATGAGACAATGGTGAAGGTATGTAGATTATATCTTATATTTCCTACACAAATATAGACAACTGTATGCTGATGTCATTATGCAGGTTAGCGCTTATCTGCTTGGAGAATACAGCCATCTTTTGGCCAGACGACCTGGGTGTAGCCCAAAGGACATTTTTGTCATTATACATGAGAAGCTTCCTACTGTATCGTGAGTATTTCTATTTCTATACATCTATGTTTTCTTTTGTGATCATCATCTATTTTTTTTTGTTTCTACAGGACTCCAACAATATCCATTCTTCTCTCAACATACGCAAAGATTTTGATGCACTCTCAACCACCAGATCCCGAATTACAAAACCAGATCTGGGCAATATTCAGCAAGTGAGTTTATAATAAATAGGAGCTACGCTTTTTTTTTTGTATATGCAAAATTTGATAATATTTAATTTCACACACATTGACAGATATGAAACATGCATTGATACTGAGATACAACAAAGAGCTGTACAGCTATTCATTTTCAATAGCACACTTGCAAAAATTTTAAACTTTTAAAACCCATCTTAGAAGGACTAAAGGTTAGAAAGGAGAAGTAATGAAGCTATGAGTTGAGAAAAGAGTAATCACAGCAAGGTCTCTAAAACAGACCTGCTGTTCAAAACGGATTTACTCCAAAATCTAAAACAGAAACATAGCTTTAACTAAATTTTATAGAAAACTATGATTGTTCAGGATTCCAGAACTATAAAGAACTCCTTCTAACTCCAAAGGATGAATTAAATATGAATTTTACAAAAAGGTGTATCACTTCTATCTCCAACAAGACAGTCAAGTGAGGTTGGCCAATTCTACCCAACTTGTGAGTAGAATTCGTCCATACCAAAATTCAGAGAAGTAAAGGACATACAAATGAAAGTCTCAGAGTTGGAATTGAATGAAAAGCATTTCCCAAGCTCCGGATATAAAATTCACATTGTGGACAATCACAACACTAGTAAAAGCTGGTGACTGCCCACTGATCTGGAGTCTGGATCAATTCTAACCAATTTATAATTGGAAATAACACCCCATCTGCTCCAGATCTTAAATTCATAATATCAGGAACATATAGAAACTTGGAATCACTCTGGATCCTTTTCCAAGCCTTATAAATGATGAAAACAAAATGACATATAAGCATAGACCCGGATCAGACCTAACAACAAAGATTCCATTCTTGCACATAGATAAAGTCCTTACCAGTGAAGTTGGGCTGCTTAAGAAAGTTAGCCAACTCAATTTGTGAACTTTGGGAACTGGTTTTGGGTCCGTTTGAGTTCTATAGCTCAAGGTATGATTTTTACAATATGACTATAGATCTGATGGAAAACAGAATCATAGCCACCCGTGATTCCATTGTTAAAAAAAAGTTCTACTAAGAACTGATACAGATACAAGACATGAAATCTAAGTAAACCATTGAGATGAACATGTAGTCAACATTTCATAGATGTAAACATGATATCCCATGCCTCTAACATGGAACATGATATACACATATCAAAACTTTTAATTGAATTTACAAATACATACACTAGCCAAAATCAAGGGATATCAAGTACCTTAGTTGATGACTTGAGTAGTGAACTACAGTCATTTTCTGTGCAATCCATCATGTAGATCATTGGAACTGGGTAAAAGAAGAATAAAAACCAATGAGTGGACAGAAAAAAAAAGTAAACAGGTAAAAGGAGCTAAACAGAAAGTTATACGAAATGAAAATACAAATGCCATCTACGCCTTACCATTCCTTGAATGTCTGATATCAATATCATCAGAGAGTAGCTGGAAGCCTAAATCTTTAGCAAGTGAAAGAGGACATTTTGGGACCAAACTAAAAAAAAACTAGCTGCACTCAGGGCCAGAAGTGTAGTTTACTATATCTTCTTTATAAACCATCATCTGGAATTAATTTTCACAAAATAAAAAAAACATATAAGGTTTTCTAAAGTATCAACTATAAAAAATAAAAACCAATTTCCACTAATCTCGATTGATGTTACTGCTATTCAGATGAAAGAAGAAGAGGAGAGAAGTAAAACAGAGAAAGGAAAAGAAGGAGCTACTGTGGATCTTATGCAAGTGCTTCTTGCCAACACTAAAGAAGTTAAGGAACAAAATGATGGGTTTGTTGATGTGGTGAAGAAAACCAAAGGAAATAATGGAAATTTGTTTTCAAAAGAAGCTTCAGGGGGGAAAAACAATTTTCGAGTCAGGGGCATCAAGGTAATTTCTTGAAAAATGAAGGTTCAGGGGTTTTTGCTGGAACGGTTGACCTGTTCTTTCAAGCTCCCCATCATCCCTCTCATGCAAATCATTCTTCTGTAAAACTACATGAACAGGTGTGATTCCAAATAGAAAACAAATTGACCACAAGATTAGGAAAAAACTCATTTAAGAAATGAGTTGGGTGAAATTAAATGGAAAATAGAAAACAACTTCTGGTACATGTACAGATGAGAAATATATAATGTAAAATTTCAAAGAACATTGAGGAAGAGTAAAGATTAGTGAGAAAAACCTACCTCCAACGATGGATTTTCATGTGCATTCATCTTTTAGGTCACCTATTTCAATGCACTCTCATTTTAATTTTTAAAACCTGTAAGCACATACAAATTAGGGTTTTTTCGTATGGAGAAAGAGGAACGGTAGTGGTGGTGCGGTGTGCATTGCTAATGGTGATGGTGTAGTGGCTGGTGTGATGGTGGTCATAAATGAGCATTTTAGAAAGAGAGAGAGAAGGGTGGTTGCAGTGGTTTAAGAGAGGAGCAACAATGACGATTTGGAGTGGTAAGTGGGTCTAATGGTGGCGGTGCGGTCGTCTGACGTGTGAGGACCGACAATGGTGAGGGAGAGAGAGAGAGAGAGAAGAACGATTGAAAGAAGGTAGAGGAGAGCATGGCGGGGTTTTTAATTTTTTCAGAATTTCATTTCCCCCTTTCCCCCACTATTAAAGGATGGAACGCGCGTTCCATTAAAAAATATAAAGCGACATCCGTAGACGACGCGCATTTTATTATAGGTGCCCTCCGTGTTTTTTTTAGACACTAATTTAAGGGCGCGCAAGAATGCGTGTCTTCTATCCTTAAATTTTTTGAAGAGATGACATTTTTCTAATGTCACTCTCTTTTGCGTAACATAGATCAATGAGCGTCGTATTTTGCGCGTCGTAAAAGGCCTTTTTTCTTGTAGTGAGAATTTCCAATGTTGAAATATTTCAAGACGATATTCATATATATCCATGACTAAGTTTGATTAATACTTCAATATAAACTTTTAGATTCGAAAAAAAGTATAAGTATCCTCTCCCTAACTATAGCGAAACAAGTTTTCAACATTTGCAACTATGCAAATTAGAACTTTGTTTCCTATAAATAGTATTGCTAACTCGCAACACTTACCATAATAATTATGCTCCCACTAGCATAACACTTATTTTGCTACTAGCATATCATTCATGCTCCTACTAGCTTTGACATGTATCCAAAATCTGTTGAACTTCTTGAAATCAATACTTTATTGACTTTCTTACCAAAGTTCAGATTTCTGATACGAGATACTTCGATAAGCCTTTATCTAAGCTCATACACCTTTTATTAGAAAGCCCATATGCGTGTCTAAACTATTTCAGAACATACAACAATAAGTTTCGAATGTTCAAACTATTTGCCATTTGTCACAATTCAAACTATGAAGAGGGATGTCATAATCACAATCGAATTTGAGAACACAATTAACACAACTGCTATCTCCTCAAAATCTTCTTAGTGAAAGTGTTTCCTCACAATCATTTTCATGAAGAGGAGAGAAACCATATGTCACTTAGATTTTATGGTGTATGTGTTCTTATCCATGTGAAACTGTCATTTCCAACCATTATCATTAGATAAGGTCTATGGCAGATTCAAACTCAGATGGAATGAACTTGTTCGATCTTAATTTCTTACCACTTGGCAACACAAGGGCCTACCATGTCTTCCAAATTGTTAAGCAGCTCACCCTTACTGATTAATGAACTTTCACTGATCAAGGTGCTTTGCCTTATGCAAACAATTGAGAACTCATAGAACTCACATGCATAGTCAACTTTAACTGGAATGAGCAAAAAAACAAGAATATGTCAACATGATAGGTTACAAACCTCAAGTTGTGTGCTAGTGATTAACAATAGGTTTACTCTTGATTAGTTCTTGAAACATTTCAAGATCTTTAAGACTCCCACTGACCTCTTGACATATAAGATTCTCTGTCAAGAAACACTCCTTGACAAAAAAAATTCAAGATTTAGTGCGGATTCTTATCAAGAATGACACTTAATACAATTGGTCCTAGTTGGTCTTTTTTTTATCCAAAATATCACAACTACTAATTTCAAATGTGCTACAAACCTACTTAAGATATGTCACTCATGTCATAATCTTGGAGAATGACTCTAGGACTCGATTTTGGAATGAAATATGACTCACCTTAATTGATTTAACCATTTCAACAATTCCTGATTCCTCTTCTTAGCCATACTAATGCACTAAGGTGTCCTTAGAGGATCTATTGTGATATGGTTTTCATAATCATTAAGATGATCATAAAACATGATATTAAAGTACTCTCCTTTCCTTTCAGATTGGAGATTTTTTTATCTTTCTGCCTAATTGATTATTCTTATTCGTTCTGCTATACATTGAAACTTTTTCAATGATTCATAATTACACTTAATCTAGTAAGTATAACCGTATTTACTAACTTTAGTAAATCATGACGAATAGTCTTATCGTTCTTTGTGGTAGGCCTGGAATAGTACACAAAAATTTTTACTAGATTCCCTAGTCCTTCACTTGACTCACATATGCATGTGAACAAGGAATTAGTCATAATTTCTCATAGACGAAGGTTCTCATTCATCATGCAATACAAGTTGCATGATTCCAAGTTTCTGTCCAATTGAAACTTTGGTGATGAGAATATTTCCTTATTTGGTAAATTTAGACACTACCATAAACAAAAGAATCAAATCCATATTGCTAAAAAATAGAAACATACAAACATCAATTCTGACAAATGCTATTGCAAGAAAATATAAAATAAGATAAATTTCTAAATTTTTTCTTTATTTATAAAAATGCAGAAAATCTTGCCCTTACGATGCAATTACTAATGAAAACTATGTTTCTAAATATTTCTAAGCAATCTATCATAAATCCTAAGTAGTAGCTCAAAAATCCGATCATCGAATCATGCGATCGAAATCAATCTTTCCGCGATCAGATTCAATTTACTCTTCCTTTAAGCTTCCTTTCTTTTCTTCGATCCTACAAAACATCAAAATGTAATTACATTACATCATGTATTAAGAATCTCCAAGTAGGAACTTAATAGAGTTAGATAATGGACTTACCTGAAGTAGAGTCATACACTCTGACTTTACCATCCTTATACAAAACATCAAAATGTAATTGCATTACATCATGTATTAAGAATCTCCAAGTAGGAACCTAATAGAGTTAGATAGTGGACTTACCTTAAGCAGAGTCATACACTCTGACTTTACCATCCTTATGATCCTTCAGGTAGATACGGAAGCTCTGCATCCAATGCCACTTCTCTTGGTAGTAGAAACAAACATGCTCTTTCATAATGGCACACGGTACAATCTAGAACTTAGCCTTTCTCTTTACCATTTGGTCCAATGGCTTGACCATGGCCGATCCCTTTCCATTGGGAAGAGAAGACTTTTCTGGACTTCTAATGTTTCCATTGTCAATGTCCATGGAAGTTTGGGAAGTAGATCTTCCATTCAAATTTGCTTTACCAGCGCGCCAAATCATTTCTGATTCGGCAGCAATTAGCAAATAGGTAAGATCGAGGTCATTTCGCGGTTTGTCATATAGTAATCTTTATTGAACTCACTATATGACTTATGAAACATCCCAAAAACACAGTCTGAAAATTTCGTTTAATTTAATAATAAAAACCATAGTCGATAAACCTCATATAAAAATCATAAGCAATGTATCTCGAAATATTATAATTGTCAAGTATATCAGAGTATAAACATCCCAGGCTGAACAAATGGTGTGTGCACTGCAATCTTCCCGAGCTCCTCTTTTGAAAACTGAGTACCTGAAACCAAGACTGAAAACTTTAAGCACAAAGCTTAGTGAGCTCCCCTAAATTTCCACATACCATACAATAACATATAAAACACATACCGGGCCTTGCCCACTGTATCGGACCGAAGTCCTGAACTGACTAGGGCCTCGCCCTCTACATCGGACTGAAGTCCGAAACTAACTAGGGCCTTTCCCTCTACATCGGACCGAAGTCCGAAACTGACTAGGGCCTTGCCCTCTGCATTAGACCGAAGTTCGAAACTGACTAGGGCCTTGCCCACTGCATCAGACCGATGTCCGGAACTAACTAGGGTCTTGCCCAATGCATCGGACCGAAGTCTGGAACTAACTAGGGCCTTGCCCTCTTCATCGGATCGAAGTTCGAAATTAACTAGGGCCTTGCCCTCTACTTCGGACCGAAGTCTGAAACTGACTAGGGCCTTGCCCACTGCACCGGACCGAAGTCCGGAATTGACTGAACATAGCATAACATAATCATAACATATAACTGATGGGTTTTAGTCCTAAGAACATCCTATGTGCTCATACAAACCCTAATGCTCGGATCTAGGTTTCTCTATTGTACATGCAAGTTATCCAAGACTATAAACCCTAATTCTAGCATACAAGTAATCATATTAACATAAGAATGGGTTTAAGATGTTACCTTGATTGTTATGTAGCAATAACAATCCCAAATCTCCTTGTATTGACTTTGGAAGGCTTAGAGTCACAAGTGTCACTCCTCTAATGGTTCACAAACACCATAAGCAAGAGGATGAAGAGGAGAGAGGATGGAGGCTGCCCAAAACATGTTCTAAACCTAGAATAATTCTTCCCCACATTTTTGAGCCTTAAGGGTTCTATATATAGTGAGGCTATTAGGGTTATCTAACAAGGAAACCCTAATTTGGTTGCTTAAGCCCTAAGCAACCCATGGATCCCTTTCCTTAAGGCCTTGGACGATTTCATATGGGCTTCCCCATAGAATTCGTCCACTTTATAAGAAAAGGCAATCCATGGCCCAAATTGCAATTATCTTATAATTACAATTCCAGTCCCTTAAGTTTAATTAATCTCTTTTAGTCACAAAACTAATTACCAATTAATTATTGACTAATATTAATTAAACAATATGATTTCTCCTTTAATATATTATTCCCATAATATATTAATAAATCATATTTAATCCTTTCTCTCCATAATTCATCCTATCAAGTTGCTTTGGTGAAGGCAACCCAAAAGGACCATGCACCATCGGGTCAAGTACATACCAAAATAGTTATGGACTTAGACACTAATCCAACAGTCTCCCACTTGGATAAGTCTAATAACTATTATGCGTATGACTTCAGATCCTGATCTGCAATCGTAGCTTTCCAAAGCCGCTGTCAACTCTGATCCTATCAGATACGCGTGTCCTTTAGATAAGGGATCATATATTCCTCCATTCTAGATATCGTATGAGATATGATTTCAAATCATCTCTTTGTACTATATCTCGATTCCCGATTTATGACGACTGGCTAATTGAACAAATCAAATTAGCCCTAGCCCGGCCGAACATTTACGTTTGTCATCAAAAAATATTCGAGGGGCCCAAAGATATCGCTTTTATCCTACTTTGGATAAAAGGAATGGATAAAATTTGATACAATGCTTGCTTGCACTCACTCACCGAATCACACATAACAATATGTTTTATAACACCAAGTTACTAGTGCATTTACATATTATCAATGTGCAACTGATTTGCAAGATACAACTCACACATCTCGGTTTCAAGAATATAAGATATTATCGTCTCACTAATCACTCGTGATACAATTCATGGAGCGATCCAAGTGAGTGTGGGTTTGATCCAATGCTCAAATTCATATTCATAAGCACTCATGAACGTTGCAGCAAACATTTGCTTATGTCTAATGCTATTTAGACAATCCACACACCAATTCACGACAGTCTTCATTCATACCTACTTCCAACATATGAACGACTGTGGCCCGTTCGAATAATTTAACTGTTCTTAACCAATTAAATTATTCAGGAAGTCAAAACATGCAAAATGTGAAACATAAGAATAATACTAATCCCATATGGCCTCAAACCTTTGAGTATAAATAAAACACCTTTTATTTATCACCATATCGATTACTCATTATTTTTCGTTTCGGGTAATCAACTTCTTACTTGAATTATTACACTTGTCCCATGCTCTTAGCATGCACACAATGTTTACCTATGGTTCTTACTTTGTGAAATAGACCAAATTGAGCACATTTCCAATCATTCCCATTTCACAACTCCAAATCCTTTTTCCATAAGCGAAAGAATATCAAATTCTTGCTACTTATAGATTATGCTAGATTCTAACATTTTATGCAATGATCCTTTCGTGATATCACTGCAACAAAGTCACAAAGATTATTGCCAATGATATTACAAAGTCCTCTATCGGAGATTGTTACAATACAATTCCTTAGATATGATGTCTCTCACTCAAAGTACATTCCTTTGAACATCCTATTGCATAAAAGTTTCTAATCTAGTCATAGATTTTTCAATATTCAATTCCCAATATGGACACATTTCCATATTTTCCATATGACAACTTATTCTTAATAGAATCTCATCTATTCATAATAATGTCGATATGTTCCATCCAATATGGAAACATTTCCATATCTTTCAATATGACAACTCATTCTTAATAGAATCTTTTCTATTCATAATAATGTCGATATGGTCCATCCAATACCATGCTTCCAACTACTCACAAGCAACCAATCCTCGTCAAACTTTGGATTGTCCTTTGATAGTTGTTTAATTATTTTAGTCAAAACTGATTCTAGTCCCTTTTCCCTCTAAATGCGCTAGACATGTGGAAAATTTTAGAATGGTCAAACATTAAAGCATTTGCAATCGATCCTATACTCGAAGCGTATGGGACACGATGCATAATGTTTTATTTGCTATGTTCTCAAAATTTGAATTGTGAAGAGGAATGTCGTAATCATAATCGAAATTTTAAGAACACACTATGTACCTTTGACTAAATTTATTAACATTCCACAACCTAAGCCTTTAGATTTGAAATGAAGCATTATATTCTCTCCCTTAATTATAGCAAAACAACTTTACAACCCTTACTACTTTGCAAGGTATAACTTTTGTTTTCTATAATTAATATTGCCAACTTGCAATACGTGCCTTAATAATCATACAATCATAACATTTATGCTCCCACTATCATGATGATTATTATAAAACATGACACTTATGCTCCTACTAGCTTCAACATGTATTCATAAACATCTTAACTTCCAGAAAGAAAATACCTATTGAATTTCTTAAGTCCATGTTTCTAATACTTAATGCTTTGATAATCTTTTATCAAGGCTTCTTGAACTTATACACCTTTGCCATAGATAGTTCATATGTGTGTCTAAACAATTCAAATCATGGAAAGGGATACCGTAACCATAATCGAATTCGAGAATGCAATTTTACAATCACTATCTTCTTAAAATCTTTCTTAGTGAAAGCATTTCCTCACAATCATTTTCATGAAGGAGGAAATCTTATGACACTTAGATTTAAACGGTGTATTTGTTCCTATCCATGTGAATTTGTTAAAACCAAAGTTTACAACAAATTCAAACTCATATGGATCGAACTTTCTTAATCTCGATTTCTTGCCTTATGGTAGCACAACTGCCCACCACCTCTTCCAAGTAGTTAACCAGCTCACCCTTTCCTATCAATGTACTCTTCATTGATCAAGGTCCTTTCCTTTTATGCATTCGAACGAGAACTCATAGAGCTCATATGCATAATTAACTCAATTAGAACGGCATAGAAACAAAAATAATGTCAACACGATAGGTTGTAAACCTCAACTCGTGTGCTAGTGATGATTGATAAGGTTTATTTGATTTGTTCTTGAAACCTTTCAAGACCATTAAGACTCCCACCGACTCCTTGACATATAAGATTCTCTTGTCAAAACATTTCTTGACAAACAAATATTCAAGAGTTAGTGTAGCTTTTAATCAAAACTCTTCATAAATTGGTCCTAGTTGGTCTTTGTCTTATCCAAGACATCACAACTTTCCACATTTGATGAATGTTACAAACCTTCTTAATACTTTTCACTCAATGTCACAATCTTAACTTTAAGACTTGTTATTGGAACGAAGTATGATTGACTTCTTGATTTAACCATTTCTTCAATCCTTGATTCCTCTTCTTAAACATACAATTGTACTAAGACTCACTTAGAGGATCAATTGAGATATGGTTCTTAATCATTAAGACCTATCATAAAGCATAAAAGCTACTCTCCCTTCTTTTTAGAATGGAGAAACTTTTATCTTTCTGCCTACTCGATTCTTCTTATTCGTTCTGCTATTGATTTAAACTTTTTCAATCAATTCAGAATTACACAGAATCTTGTAAGTATAATCATATTTACTAAACCTTTAGTAAATCATGACAAATATCTTTGTTACTCTTATGGTGGACTTGATCAACACACAACTTTGTGTATTCGATCTCCTAGTCCTTCGCTTGACACTTTGTCAATGAATTAGTCTAATTTCCAAATATGAAATTTCTCATTCATCGTGCAACCAAGTTGCATGATTCCAAATTTCTGTCCAATTAAACCTTTGGGCGATGAGAAACTCTCCCTATTTGGTAAATTCTTGACATTTCCATAAATAAGATAATAAGAACCAAATCCATTATTGCTAATAATAGAAACATTCAAACATCAATTTTTCATATACGCCATTGCAAGGATAAATAATATAAATCAAAATTTATTTTATTGCGGAAAAATTTTGTCCTTACAATGCGATTCATTGAAAAACTGTGCTAAAACATCTTTCTTAGCAATCTAATTCTAACTCTAAGTAGTAGGTCAAGAATCTAATCTTCGAGAAATGTGATTGAAATCCATTCCTTCACGGTTAGATTCTGCTCACTTCTTCCCTTAAGCTTCCTTTCTTTTCTTCGATCCTACAAAACATCAATTGTAATCTTATCACATTATGTATTAAGAATCTAGAATAGAAGCTTAAAAGAGTTAGTTAATGGATTTTACCTATATTAGAGCCATACGTTTCGACTCTCCCATCTCTTAGATCTCTTAGGTAAATGGGGCAACTTTGTCTCCAATGCCCTTTCTCTTGGCAATAAAAGCAAATTGACTCTTTTGGAACATGACATGGAACTACTTTAGACATTGCCTTTCTCTTATGATCAAACCTTTCGATCATAGCATGTCTTTCGTTGCCATTGTCTATATCCATAGAGGTCTTGAAGGCAGATTCACCAATCAAATTTGCTTTTCTATTGCGCCAGACCATTGCTGATTCAGCAGCAATAAGCATATAGGTGAGATCTATAAGGGTCACGTCGCGGTTCATCATATAGTACTCTCTTACGAACTCACTATATGAGTTAGGAAGTGACTGAAGAACCCAATCAATAGCCATTTCCTCACAGACAACGGATCCAAACATTCTTAACCTATCAATGTGTGACTTCATCCCTAGGTTCTATATGCAACATTGTTTTGTATATTGATCACATTCTTTCTGGTAAAAAATCCTTCAAATGTTTCCTGGTAATGATCATTAGAAAGTACAAAACATGTCAAATAACTTTTTAGATTTATTACATCTCGAAGTTATTTCATATGTTATTTTGAGAACATATAAATAGTGTGTAAGCTACTAAAATGAATAAAGATTTTAAATAAATTGGGTTAGTCAAAACTGAGTTTTTCTTTTTCTTGTTTGGGTTGTCATATCAGGATTTTATCATTTTCCAAAAGGATTTCTCCACATATGGTCATCAAGGTAGACATTCAAGGAATCTACATGTAGTTAAAGAATTCCAAAAAAAAGTTATTTTAAAAGATGCTATTAATGATTTTTTTTTGCAAAGTTCAATGCTATTAATGAAATTTGCTTCCAAAACATTGTCCTACAAATGAGCTTCAATGTATGAAAAAATGAAACATTTCAACATCATCTAAAAATAATCCAAAATAATATATATGTTTTTTAAGTACAATGCGATTAATGAAATCTTTTTTTGCAAATTTCAATACTAAATACAAATTTTCCATAGAAAATTGTCATATTAATGACCTACTAGTTAACATTTAAATTTATATATTACATAAATGGTTCACTTGTGAACAAAAGTACATAAATTGTCCATATTTGAAATGTTTTTTTTACATAAATGGTCTTTATGTGAAAGAAAATGAAATGTACTTTTCATTAACAAAATGTTTAAAAAAATCCTATTAATGAGCTCTAATGTACAAAAAAATAAAACTTTTCTAGATTAGCCAAAAAGAATACGAAAAAGTCATTTTTTGAACCTACGATGCTATTGATGAACTTTCTGCAAAGTTTAATGCTATTAATGATTTTTTTTCTAAAAAACAATCCTTTAAATGAGCTTCAATATACAAAAAATGTAACTTTCCATATAAACTAAAAATAATCCAAAAAAGTTATTTTTTAAGAGTACGATGCTATATATGAACTTTTTTTTGAAGTTTAATACTAAAAACAAATTTTTTTCCCGGAAAGGGTCCTAATATAAGGTTAAAAGAACATATTCTAAAATACTTATCGATCTACATGAGCAAGAATTAAACGTTTCTAAATAAGGCATATAAATCATCCTCCTTCTATAATGAATTTTAAAGCCTCACAATGTGAAATCCTCTGAGTAGCAGCATTCCAGAACTTAAACCATATTGGATAATCAAAATGAAGAGAAGTTGCAATAAAAAATAATAATTGTCACTATCTTATACAAGTATTAGATATTATTGGGGTGTTAGATAGTGTATTAACTTGCAATTAAATATAATTGTCAAAGAAAACTTAGTTTGAGAAACTAACCAACCTGATCAACAGCCAAAGGAGGCATTATAACTAAAACATAAACAAAGAAATATTAGTGATGAAAAGGAAACTTTAACGAGAAAACATACAAATTTAAACCATGAAAGATAACAAAATCCACAAGTATATTTTTAAAGTAATTTAAACCGGTATATTTATAAAGTAATTTAAACCAGGCCGTAGATTTATCCCAATATTGTTCCCTTAAGCATTCATCGAACAGGTAGTAGATAGATAGACTAAACAAAATCTCCAAGTATCCAAATCAAGGTCTCAAATCCTAACACATCAAAACAAACGAAAAAATAAAAAATCAGATTTGTGATTTTAACAACCAAAAGTGAAGGACTTGGCATACCTTGTGTATGAGTCCAACGTTTATAATTGGATTGCTCAGCTTATTGAACACTTCGTCAAAAGTATGAAGAAAATGGGGAATCCCATAGAAATGTCCGATTCAAATTTCTAAATAACACAACTGCGACAATTAATTTTCAAATCACAAAATTTGATACCCTCATAGCATAAAAATGAAAATATATTTTACTTATATTCACAAGAACCCAAATGAATTCGACCATTTCTGTTGTTCGTTAACTCCAATTTCGACCTACAAGAAATCCAAAAAAATCAAGCAACGTGAGTAACAATCATTTTCATGTTGTTGAAACTTTAGCACAAATATCGATGAAGTACAAATAGCAGTTATCAAGAAATAAGCATATATGAGATAACTAAGAAGTTGTCAAGTGAAATTTGAGTTATTGGTTTTCTTACCTTTCCCTGATGTGAATATAATTCCAGTCGTTCGACTAAAAATCTAAATTGTTAAGTAAAAATCAAAACAACCTACTTTATGTGTATTTTTGAGAGAATGGAGAATGGATATGATCAATAGCCTAATAAAATAAATCATCAATGGTTTATGGAGATTTACGAAGCGAAAGCATACCTATCGGTTTTAAATATGGATAAATCCCTGATTTCGCGCATACTTAATGGAATTTAAATTTCGTTTATGATTTTTTAGAATAATTTATGGCTACATAAAAGATTGATTGGGATTAACGAATTGAAAATGGTCTTTGAATCTTACAATTCCAAACACCTTAAGATCTTAAATTTAGATCAAATAAAATATTATGACATATTAAATAAGCATAATCAAAAGGTGGTAATTATGTTGTAGACATAGAATGTAATAAACAATAAAACAAACAATTTATATTAAAAGGACCATTATACCCTTGCATCTTTCATAAGGAACCAAAAGTCAAAACTATCCGTTTGTACTCTATAACAGAGTGTAATATTTAAAGAGTTACCAAATTACCCTTGATCCTAGACATAGGTGACCACACCTTGTAGTCATCACCTGTACAACATTTAAAAATAATACAAAAAATGTTATAAAAAAATAAACTATAGTTATGATATCTCTTTTAGGGTACATATGATTATTGAAATTAATGCCAACAAAAAACTTCAATATTTAAGTGGCTCTAAATACAAGTACCCTCCAGTTGTATGGCCCTTGCCTTCACCCTACTCCTAAGCAGAAACAGTGCCTTAAATACTCTAAAAGACCTGAAAGATTAAAACATACACACAAAATGATGAAAAAGAGTAAAATGAACTTTCAAATATAACAACAATATTTTATAGACAATACTACAAACAAGCTAGAAACATGCAAATAGAGACGAAAGAACATCAAAATTAGATTAACACCATACACTCATTTAGTCTTATCTTTCTTCTTTCCATATAGGACTTTATAAAACATTTTCTATTTTGTGATGGATTTTGAATTACTTTTTTGAGATATGTTAGGTTGCAAAGAATGGAACAACAAAGAATTGGAATGGATAGGTAATCGTAAAGCAAGATAATAGAATGAGTAATTCCCTTCCAGAAACATTGTGAGGCGTGGAATGGAACATAATGAAATTTTCATACAATTTTTATGTTATATATTGCAATTTAAAGTATAAAGATAATCCTTTACATATATTTGTTTAGTTATTATTATGTAATCAAAAATGGTTTATATTCCAACTTTTATACTAATATCTTCTCTTATTGTTGAGAAAATCTTGATACTCACAATGTTCCTAACGCTATTTTCAAGAGTGTATGGTATACCCAATTATCCTTGATAAAGCAAACTCAATAAGAAGATTCAAACCAGTTAAACGAAAGAATAAGGTTGTGCAAGGTTCTTACTATACTTCTCGACATGCCCAAACAACGCAAGTTAAACAAAAAAATCCACTAATTAACCAAAATTAATCAATCCCAAACATTTTCCAATAAGATTTCTATTTACATGGTATACTAAAACTTTGTCTTTTCTTAGCTATTGAGTCTAAAAAATGTTTTTTATAGTATTAAAAAGGATAGATGAATAACTTATTTCTAAGAGCCCAATTTGTATTTTTATAAAAAGATGTTTTTTTTACAATAAATCAAAACACATATCACCACTAGGTTTTGTTGAGTTGTACAATATGTGGATCACTCACCCGTATAAGGGTTTAAATTTCATCTACAAATCCATGAAGGGGTCAAATGGGTAAAGCATTATAGATATTGACTCAAGTATATCTTCCATTCATGACCTGTAAGCCACAAAAAAATCATTGACTAAATTCATATACAAGAATGTAAAAATAAAAAATAAAATCGACATATACAAATTCACTACCTAGTGGACTTATTTTCCAAATTGAAACAACGGATGAGAGGTAATGGTGCTGTTGTGTCCATCCTTTTGCTCTCCAGATACCTATAACTTAAAAAAATCAAAATCAACAATACATAATAAAAGAAACATAATCGATCTAAACTATGATCGAAAGGTTTTATAGATTCAGAAAACATAACCATTATGGATTTAAACTTAAATTGAAAGGTTTTATAGATTGGAACTTCATAGTTAAAACATAATAAAAGAAACATAATCTAAAACATACCCAAAATCGATCTAAACTATGATCAAATTAAAGTAGAATCCAAAGAAATTTATCTCTATATCATTCATTCTTCTTCCATGATGATCGAACACACAAATGATCCACACAGATCGAAGCCCACAAATATTCTATTTCTTCTTTCCCCAAATTTCTTCTCCACTACAAAATTTAGGTTAGATAAATTATATAAAGAAATGAGGGGGGAGCGTAGGAGTACTGGCAATGAGGGGTGGGACGAGGTATTCTTTTTATTTTATTTTTGGTGAGATTTAATTGTTATTAATAGAATCCCTAATTTAATGCATTTTATTTTTGTTAGATTTAATTGTCATTAATAGAATTCCTAATTTAATTCATTTTATTTTTTGTGAGATTTAATTGTAATTAATAGAATTTCTAATTTAATTCATTTTATTTTTGGTGATATTTAATTGTCATTAATATAATTCCTAATTTAAAACATAATATATGTTTTATAAAATTTGTGGGCAAAATTAAAGAGTTGTCAAATATGATGTCAGCAAATAATCCAAAGGTGGAAAATATAGGATTGAAATACAATCAATGGTCCTGATTTTTTCAGTTTATAATTAAAGGTTCTCTTTTAATAATAGTTAGAGATTTCCTTATACCCCCCTTATAGATTAGCTTCGTTAATGCGGTCTACTAATGGTAAGACTGACTTTTAACTTATACATATATAATATAGTTAATTTTAATTTTATATAGTATAATGGTGTATTTTAAAGTTTTAAAACACTTGATGGTTTAAAAAATAAATTATACTCTTAATTTAATTAAACTTAAACCATGTTATTATGGATTTATTAATCTTCTCTTTTAATTAAACACTTTAATTAATTTAATACAATGCATAAAAAGCATTTTGAACTGTTCAAAAAGACATCAAAGTTCCAAATACAAAATTCAAAATTAAAACTATTTGATTAATTTTTAAGTTATGAATTCAAGAGTTACACCTTTCAATTACAAGAGTTTTAGAATTCAATTTTCTTAATTTGAGACTTTTCAAAACCAAAGCTTGAGGACAAGTTTTGTAACTCTTTAAAACATTTGAATTCCAAAACTCGATGGCAAGTTTTGTAACTCCTTCAAAATATTTAGAATTCCAAAACTTAAAGACAAGTTTTGTAACTCTTGAAAAATATTTAGATCATATTTTTTAAACTAATATGAAAGACCCCAACTTTCGTATTTTTTGAAAGACCCAAACTTTCATATTTCACAATATTATTACTCCAAAACATGCTACTTGCATATTCATAAAAGCAATATTTTACATTGATAAAGAGATTACAAACTACTCGATACAAACCAGCTATTACAAAGTGTTATATATTACATGACTACCCAGGATATTGTAATTTATACAAACATAAACTGAAGTACAAAAGTACTATTACAAACTATTCTAAATCTTTCAACAGTATAAGATCATACTGGTTACTTATCACCTGCAATTGTTAAATATTGATAGGGTAAGCGGTGACGCTTACTGAGTTCACTAATAGATACAATATAACGTTATGTCATATATATACTTCAATATGACAGAAGCAAAGAGAAACAAGGAACAACAAAGGCATATGTGAATTTATGTGACAAGCTTTTCATATCATGTGATGACCTGATTTAAAGATATACAATCAATGAGACATAACAATTTCCATACTTGATATACATCAATAAAACTTTGGCCCAAATGGCATCGAACACATATAATTTCTGATTAAGATCTTGTTAGATTTCAAACTTATAGTCCTGTCTAACCTTTTGCCAATGCCATAGAATAGAAGTCATTCTCTTATGGAGACATGCTCTACATGGCCAGAGGTTACATACCAGTACCAATGTGAATCTAAGTCCTTTCACTGATCACATGGTCAAAGGTATTACATTTGCTATAAAAATAGCGAATAAAAATAACACGGGAAAATAACCCGGAATAATAACACTGAAAAGCACATAGCACATATAACACATAACATACAATTGTTCCTATATATTGAACTCACCTTGAATTAACCAGGGGTCAAAATAGTAATTTGGGCAGCACTTCGGCTTTAAATATGACTTTCTATGTTGAAAACCGGGAGCTTAATTGAAAACCGGGCTCTGCGAAGGTAGGGCTTCAAAACCGAAAATATAAAATTTGCGGGCTTCTCGAGAGCTTCGGGACATGTTTCGGATGCCAAAATTGATACAGGGGCTTCGGGGGATGGCGAAATAGTAAAAATATGGAAAAAGGGGTTAAAATTGCCAAATTTGGGATTCTAGTCGGAAGATCTCGCATCCCCCTCCTTTTATAGGGGCGAGTCCGAAGTCGGCTGAGAAGGAACCAGGCAGCGAAGCAGCTCTGTGGTATCAGAAGTGAGGGCCACGTCGCATCTGCGAGGCTCGGATGCGAGGAGTGACGAGGCAAGCGCGAAGGCTCAGACGCGAGGAGGCGTGGAGGAACGAGCTCCAGACACTAAGGCAAGGCGCGTTGGAATCTCGTTGGACCGCACTTCGGTCGAATCAGCATGCGACACGTGCCGGGTTCGGATTGGGCCACATCTCGGATACGTTGCTGCTTCGTCCGAGGTGACGTGGCCTGGCACTATTAATGTGAAAATTCTCGAAAATTGTGCCCCAATCTTCGAAAAATCATAACTTTCTCATACGAAGTCAGATTTTGGCGTTCTTTTTATCGAATTTCTCGGTTTAACGAATACTACGACTTTCATTTAGATTACTAAGGCTAAAAAGTAGTTTATCAAAAACTCACTTTTAACGTCATTCGGCGCCGTGTCGGTTTTGTCGTGGATCTTCGGTTGGTCATAACTTCTTTGTTATAACTCGGATTTCGACGAGGTTTTCGCCTACAAGTTTCTAACGAGATTATTTACAACTTTCATGTAACACTGTAAATATCAAAACAAATTTTCATTTAAAAATAGTCGTTTAATTCTTAAAAACACCTTTCTTAAAATCTCATTTGTAACCGGATTACAAAACATAACTCCATTTTCACTTGTATAATAAACGAGGATCCTCAAAACATGACTCTTTCTTTGGTGTGTACAATCGAGCCGGTGCCGTCCCGTGATCCTGAAAGAAACCTGAAACACATAACACAAACACTGTAAGCACGAAGCTTAGTGAGTTCCCCAAAATACCACACATATCACATATTAGCCACTCGAGGCTATAACTCTATGGGTCTGTGGACCCTACTCTGTGAACCCTCTGGTTCTAACTCTGTAAACCTTCCGGTTCTAGCTCTGTAAACATGCACAGCATAAATCACATAGAAATAATGCAGTACAACACATAACATACATAGCATACAAATACTCTGTCACATAACTCTGGTTACCTACTCAAGGTAAAGTATAGTGAGAAGACTCACCTCGCGTATCTCGATAACTTGCAAATCCCGGAAGTCACTCGCGCTCGATCCTCCGAGCTATAATCCTCCTATAACACAATATACCTCTAATTAACACTTTCTCAACTAGGGTTGACCATCCCCATCAAGTCAACACTGGTCAACTCTGGTCAACGGTCAACGGTCAACTTTGACCGGACTCGGCGAGTGCACTAGAGCGACTCGGCGAGTCTATACGTGTTCACCAACTTTCTAGGATTCTCTTTTGACTCGTCGAGTACTCCCCTGACTCGACGAGTTTCACCTGGCATGAATCGCGGGGCCACCACAACTCAACTCGCCGAGTCTCAAGAACAACTCGGCGAGTTCCAGCTCGACTCAGTCCACCTGTCAACCCTCTCTAACTCTCCCTGACTCACTGAGTCGACCCTTAACTCAGCAAGACCACTCGTTGAGTGGTTGAGGACAAACTTCATGCTACTCGCTGAGTCTGTTCTCCGGACTCGGCGAGTCCATGCCATGCACCAACTCAATCTCACTTCTGAGGTCAGATCCGCTCCAACAACTCATAGATCTGGCCCTCCCAAACACATTCATCACGTAAAGTTCATGTCTTGGCGCTCATAACACACCCCATGACTCATAAATGGTGTTTTGACCTCAAGCACAAGGACCCCAATCCAAAACCCCCCATGGATTCATAAAAAGCTTGGACAAAGGGACACTCTGGACCTCCAAGGGTCCAGATCCAGAACCTAACTCGTTTATGGGACCAATTGGGCACTAGATCTAGCCACAAAAGGGCTCAACAAACCCTAAATCAACATGAACATCAACATAACAGAGAATGGCTTGAAAATAGTACGTCAAACGTGATGTTCTGGACCTCAAATCTTCAGGAAGTTGATCCTCTTGTTTCCTCTTGTCTAAAACTAACTTTCCCTTGCTAAATAACACCTCCAATGGTTGATAATGGCTCCTTCTCTCACTCCACACGCTCAAATGCGCTAGGGTTTCGCTCTGGGGGCTGGTGAGCACAAATGACGGCCATAAGGCCCTTTAAATAGACCCCAAACCCAAGAAATTAGGGTTTCATTAAACAGCACGGACTCGCCGAGTCCATTCCTTGGACTCGCCGAGTCCAGGCGCGAACCCGCGCCCAGATCCGCGATCATACTCGGCGAGTCTAGGCTCCAACTCGCCAAGTCCCCTCACAAATCATCAAAAATAAATAAATGAATAATACCTGGGAATTCGGGCTGTTACAATTCTCCCCCACTAGAACTAGACTTCGCTCTCGAAGTCTCGCTCCGCAAATAACTCTGGATGCTACTCACGCACCTCACGCTCCGGTTCCCAAGTCATCTCGGACCCCTTCCGATGTTGCCACTGACCCAGAACCAGGGGTACCTCCTTGTTCCTCAGAACCTTGATTTTCCGATCTCTGATGGCCACTTGTCTCTCAGCATAATTCAGGCTCGCATCCACCTGAATATCCTCCAACGGAACCACTGCCGACTCATCGGCTATACACTTCCTCAGCTGCGACACATGAAAAGTGTAGTGAATCTGCCCCAACTTTGCTGGAAAATCCTAACGATAAGCTACCCGGCCTACCCTTGTGATCACTCGGAATGGACCAATATATCGGGCCCCAACTTGCCCCTCTTCCTGAATCGAATCACTCCTTTCCAAGGAGAGACCTTCAGGAGCACAAAGTCTCCGACCTGAAACTCAAGCTCGGACCGGCGCCTGTCCGCATAACTCTTCTGACGACTCTGAGCGGTCAATAACCTCCGCCTGACCTGCTGAATCTGCACGGTCGTCTGCAGCCCAAATCTCCGTACTAACCATAACACTCTGCCCGACCTCTCCCCAGCAAATGGGGGTCCGACACCTCCTCCCATATAACAGCTCAAAGGGTGGCATACCAATGCTCGAATGATGGTTGTCGATAAGGGAAAACTCAACCAAGGGTAAATACGTGCCACAACTCCCTCCGAAATCTAATACACATGCCCGAAGCATGCCTTCGTGCGTCCGAATCATTCGCTCGCTCTGAAGTGTCCTCAGACATCACCATGATAAGCTCTAGCTCATTTCTCATATCCCTCTTCGAGACTGAGCACCAGGTCGGCTTTTGACTCCACAGCTAAGCCTCCCAAGGTCACCCATATCATGATCCAAATATCCCACTAACTTCCTCCCCGTGACCACTATCCCGGCCCAGTGACACGCAAGACACAAAATTCTCTTTTCCTTATGCGAGAAAAATACAATCCAACCGAGGATCGTCTTAACTCTGATCTCTGGTGTCTGCTGTGCATACCTCTTGCGTATCTCGCCGCATCTCCCGACAGAGACGGAGACCCCAGTCTCGCCCCCGGTTCAACACCCAGGCTCCAAAAACTCAATACTAGGGCTACTCAAGCCCAAAACTCTTCCATATCATACACTGATCGGAGAACACTCCATCATTACATTCTCTTGCCATTTAGTGAGTAATATGGCTCCCCGCAACATCATGATGACCTCTCAATGACTAGCGAGTACTACGGCTCCCCGCAGTATCACAACACTCCCTGACTAGTGAGTACTACGGCTCCCCGCAGTATCACAACACCCTCTGACTAGTGAGTACTACGGCTCCCCGCAGTATCACAACACCCTCTGACTAGTGAGTACTATGGCTCCCCGCAGTATCACAACACCCTCTAACTAGTGAGTACTACGGCTCCCCGCAGTATCACAACACCCTCTGACTAGTGAGTACTACGGCTCCCCGCAGTATCACAACACCCTCTACCTCCGCTAACTCATGCTCCGCAGACTATCATAGGTAGTTACCCATACTCGACTCGAATATGCATCACAGACTCTGGAGGCAATCGACATAACAAAATGCCTACCCTTGCGGAGATCCACTCCCTTAAATAATCCCTCTGGATGCCGATACTCGAAGGTCTCCCACTAGATCCATAGATACTTGATATACCACAAGTCGTCTCAACTCCAGATTCACGAATAACTCCGAAATTAAGATATCATACCCGGATATCTCGGAACACCCCAACAGAACATCGCAAGATCCTGCCACAACCACTGATCTCCTGCCCCAAGCATCATACAGATACAATAATACATTTCCTCTAAACCCCATAATTAGATCTTCATTTTTCCGAAAGTGCAACTTCGGTGTATCCAATTACTCAATTGGACTACGAGAAAACGCTAACGGTACAGAATACGCTGATAATTTTCCGAAACCCATTTTCCTACCACTCAAAATCCAAGCAAGAATACGCATACCGACCCGCGAGTTGGCTGCCCAATCATTCTCTACCTACTTGCAACAACACTGACCATTACCAGGTTCCTGACCATTAACCACTTGCCGTGGAGACATTCATCCTTCTCAATCAAGTACTTACTACATTAACTCATTCTGACCCCCTTTTCTCTATCACCAATATCTCTGGTCTCATGAATTCTTACCGCAGATCTCTATACTCCACTTGTAACCGCTCTTGACAAATCTCTGCTTTCTTCCATATGGTACCCGGTTCTCCCCCACTCAGGGTTCGAACCATCACCAATTGGCACCCCAACCATCCCACAAACCATTTTCACCAGCAAATTTGCACCTGCCCCTGGAAAGTGCTACACAACGCCCGATAATCCCCTTTAAGGAAATCAATCGACCTCATATACTCTGAACCTTAGATGAAATCCTCAAGAACTTCTCACCACGACTGCTTCTAGTCGCTCCAAGTCTCTTACCAATCCAATACCTAAACAACCCAACTGCCCAATAACATCACTGGCTCATAGACTGAACCACAAAATCACCGTACCCCCCCCCCCCCCCCACCTCAACTCATCGACCAACGTTCCAAGACATGGATCATCCCAAGAACAGGGACCCACTCCCATACTCAATACCCTCATAGATAGAAAACCAACTGATACCACTACAATACACCCTACTATACTCAAATAGGTGTAATGTGGTCCTCGGCTATCTCAGTCCCAACTGACTATCTGTTCATGATAAATCACTGCCTCGCGGCACACATGCTACCTGATACTCTGGTGGAAAATCATCATCAATGACAACCTGCAGGGTTTACCCACAAACCCCAAAACTTAATCATCATGCTTCTCATGTTTTTGCAAACGAACATAATTAGTACCACCCAGATCATAGAAGGTGACATCTTCTCTATCGTCTGATTGCTCAACTCAGACCGAAGTTCTCCCCTCTCTCTGACTCCTTACTAAAATACTCTGAGAGGCTCTCGATCTCCCTCTCAAGGGATGCCTTTTCGAACTCAATCATGACCGGATAACCGGAGAACCACAAACATCATTCACTACGGACCATGGTACTCATTCCATGACATCTCTTCTCAATATGCTCCGGTGTATGGTACCCAAACCATAACATCACCCCTCAATCCGCTCCGATGTATGGTACTCGAACCATAACATCACTCCTCAACCCACTCTGATGTATGGTACTCGGAGCATAACATCACTCCCCAATCCGCTCTGATGTATGGTACTCGAGCCATAACATCGCTCCTCAACCCGCTCTGATGTATGGTACTCGGACCATAACATCACTCCCCAATCCGCTCTGATGTATGGTACTCGGAGCATAACATCACTCCCCAATCCGCTCTGATGTATGGTACTCGAGCCATAACATCGCTCCTCAACCCGCTCTGATGTATGGTACTCGGACCATAACATCACTCCCCAATCTGCTCTGATGTATGGTACTCGAGCCATAACATAGCTCCTCAATCCACTCTGATGTATGGTACTCGAACCATAACATCGCTCCTTAATCCGCTCCGATGTATGGTACTCAAACCATAACATCACTCCTCAATCCGCTCCGATGTTATGGTTCGAGATGTAAGGTACTCGAACCATAACATCGCTCCTCAATCCGCTCCGATGTATGGTACTCGAACCATAACATCGCTCCTCAATCCGCTCCGATGTATGGTACTCGAACCATAACATCGCTCCTCAATCCGCTCTGATGTATGGTACTCGAACCATAACGTCACCCCTTAATCCGCTCCTTAGAACCTCCAGAATACTCCCTGTATCAAGTATGGGTCCTCTGCTTTCAGTAGTACGGGCCCATAGTACCTGCCACATCTACCCATACTTTCCACACGGACTATCCCGGAGCTCCTAAGAAGCTGCTCGACCTACTCTTTCACCAATCCCATCACGCGTGCTCGCTCCCCAGCGAAATTCTCTACTCTGCCAGCACACTCATCTGGCTAAGATTACTCCCTAGATTCTTCCTAGATTCCCTCACTTCTCTGCCATCAGCTGCTGAAGAGCTCCTAATGATGCCAGCCATCTACCTCCTGAATATCATCATACTCACTTAGTAGTTGACTCCCATCATCGACAGTTCCACAAAGCATGAAGCAAGCAGCATTCAGGCATTGAAGCGTCCCCTCCAGCATGAAAAACCTCCTTAGGTTATTATCCACTCACCTTCCTCATTCGTGATGGATATCACTGAACTCTAACAACTCCGCCCCACGTGGGCATCTGGCTACCCTCTCAGCAAGCTCCTCATATGCTCATAAAGATACCTCTTCCATATTACTTCCCTGTTCAAATCCCCTAGAAAAATTTCCTGCTTGACACTCTCGCTCAGCACATACTCAGAAGCACATCACATATATCAACAACCCTAGGCTAAGGCATCACAAATCAGGCCACTCTAGTCCTAAAATATGAATTGCCTAGCCTGCCCCTAGCATGCACACTATCTCATAAAATATATCACAAATATCTCATAACACAAAATAAGGGTGTTTTGGGAAATCACCGTTCGGGCTCTAGCTAATTGTACACACTACTTTTTTTTTGCTTTCTCTTTGAAACTCTTATTCTCTTTATAAAAACACGTTTCTTTTTGAAAAGTTTTCTTAAATCCTCAGTTTGAGTCCAGATTTACCCGAAGGTGCATCCAAATCCCTCAAACCAAGGCTCTGATACCAACTTGTAACACCGTAAATTTCAAAACAATTTTTCATTTAAAAATAGTCGTTTAATTCTTAAAAACACCTTTCTTAAAATCTCATTTGTAACCGGATTACAAAACATAACTCCATTTTCACTTGTATAGTAAACCAGGATCCTCAAAACATGACTCTTTCTTTGGTGTGTACAATCGAGCTGGTGGCATCCCGTGATCCTGAAAGAAACCTGAAACACATAACACAAACACTGTAAGCACGAAGGTTAGTGAGTTCCCCAAAATACCACACATATCACATATTAGCCACTCGAGGCTATAACTCTATGGGTCTGTGGACCCTACTCTGTGAACCCTCTGGTTCTAACTCTGTAAACCTTCCGGTTCTAGCTCTGTAAACATGCACAGCATAAATCACATAGAAATAATGCAGTACAACACATAACATACATAGCATACAAATACTCTGTCACATAACTCTGGTTACCTACTCAAGGTAAAGTATAGTGAGAAGACTCACCTCGCGTATCTCGATAACTCGCAAATCCCGGAAGTCACTCGCGCTCGATCCTCCGAGCTATAATCCTCCTATAACACAATATACCTCTAATTAACACTTTCTCAACTAGGGTTGACCACCCCCATCAAGTCAACACTGGTCAACTCTGGTCAACGGTCAACGGTCAACTTTGACCGGACTCGGCGAGTGCACTAGAGCGACTCGGTGAGTCTATACGTGTTCACCAACTTTCTAGGATTCTCTTTTGACTCGTCGAGTACTCCCCTGACTCGACGAGTTCCACCTGGCATGAATCGCGGGGTCACCACGACTCAACTCGCCGAGTCTCAAGAACAACTCAGCGAGTTCCAGCTCGACTCAGTCCACCTGTCAACCCTCTCTAACTCTCCCTGACTCACTGAGTCGACCCTTAACTCAGCAAGACCACTCGCTGAGTGGTTGAGGACAAACTTCATGCTACTCGCTGAGTCTGTTCTCCGGACTCGGCGAGTCCATGCCATGCACCAACTCAATCTCACTTCTGAGGTCAGATCCGCTCCAACAACTCATAGATCTGGCCCTCCCAAACACATTCATCACGTAAAGTTCATGTCTTGGCGCTCATAACACACCCCATGACTCATAAATGATGTTTTGACCTCAAGCACAAGGACCCCAATCCAAAACCCCCCATGGATTCATAAAAAGCTTGGACAAAGGGACACTCTGGACCTCCAAGGGTCCAGATCCAGAACCTAACTCGTTTATGGGACCAATTGGGCACTAGATCTAGCCACAAAAGGGCTCAACAAACCCTAAATCAACATGAACATCAACATAACAGAGAATGGCTCGAAAATAGTACGTCAAATCTTCAGGAAGTTGATCCTCTTGTTTCCTCTTGTCTAAAACTTCCTTTCCCTTGCTAAATAACACCTCCAATGGTTGATAATGGCTCCTTCTCTCACTCCACACGCTCAAATGCACTAGGGTTTCGCTCTGGGGGCTGGTGAGCACAAATGACGGCCATAAGGCCCTTTAAATAGACCCCAAACCCAAGAAATTAGGGTTTCATTAAACAGCACGGACTCGCCGAGTCCAGGCGCGAACCCGCGCCCAGATCCGCGATCATACTCGGCGAGTCTAGGCTCCAACTCGCCGAGTCCCCTCACAAATCATCAAAAATAAATAAATGAATAATACCTGGGAATCCAGGCTGTTACATTTCAATAATAAAATTTTACTTATTTCAAATTTTATATTTTCGCTAAATTTCCCTATTTGGCTTTTAATTGGAATCTCATAAGACTTCCAATATTTTCTGAGTGATTCTAAACATAGTTTTACTTCATTTCTAGTAAAAACTATCTGTTATAACTCAACACTCAATTTCACATAGTATTTCATAATTTTATTCATTACAAAGCACGATATTAAAACGTGTATGTTACAAATACCTCCTCCTTTTGAGGATTTCGTCCCCGAAATCACATCGATTAAAATAAACGGGGATATTTTGCTTTTATCTCATTCTTATTCTCCCAAGTATAGTTTGGGCCTCGATGGTGTTTCCACTTGACAAGCACCAATTCTACTTCTTTATTACGTAGCTTAGTTGTTCTTTCATTCACGATTTCTTCAAGCTCTTCAACATATCTTAACTTATTATCCAATTTCACCTCGGATAATGGAATTGTCTCATCGTAGATGCTCAAGCATTTGCGCAGATAACTCACATGAAACACATCATGAATACCTGGCAAATCTTCAGGCAATTCTAAGCGGTATTCTTGCTTTCCAATTCTCTTGGTGATTTTGAAAGGACCAACAAATCTAGGACTCAACTTTCCTTTCTTCCCAAATCTCATAAGGCCTTTCCATGGGGATACCTTCAGCATCATGAAATCACCCACATGGAATTCTATAGGTCGTCTTCTCTTTTCTGTATAGGATTTCTATCGATCTTGGGCTGCTTTGATTCTTTCTCGTAGGATTTGAATCTTGTCGGTGGTGTCTTGAATCATTTCAGGGCCTCCAAGGATCTTTTGTCCTACATCACGCAAACATAATGGTGTACAGAATTTGCGACCATATATTGAAGTGTGGTAACTGTTATTGTATGAAAATTCGACAAGAGGCAAGTATTTATCCCAGTTACCACCGAACTTCAAGACACATGCACGAAGCATATTTTCTACTGTTTGGATTGTTCTCTCTGTCTGACCGTCTGTCTGGGGATGATAAGTTGTGCTGAGGGCAACTCGAGATCCTAATTCACGTTGCATACTCGCCCAAAAATTAGAAGTGAAACGAGTATCGCGATCGGAAATGATCTTTAGTGGCACACCATGTCTTGTAACAATTTCATCCAAGTATACTTGTGTGTATTTCTCCATTGGAGCCGTTTCACGCATGGCGAGAAAATGTGCACTCTTATTCAGGCGGTCGACGATTACCCAAATGCTATCATGCTGTCTAGCAGTCTTTGGCAATTTGGTAATAAAATCCATGGAAAGCTCTTCCCACTTCCATACAGGAACACTAAGGCTTTCTGTAGTTCCGTAAGGCTTTTGGTGCTCTGTTTTGACTTGTAAGCATACTAAGCATTCCTGCACATATTGCCTAATGTCTCTCTTTAATCCAGGCCACCAATAATCAGCTCTTACATCATAGTACATTTTACTTGTACCAGGATGTATAGACAACTTAGACTTATGAGCTTCATCTAAAATCTTCTGTCTTAATCCACCAATCTTTGGAATCCATAGCCGATTCTTAAATACTTTTAATCCTCGAGGATCATCAAGTAAAAAATCATCATAATGTACCATTCCTTCCTTCTTCACATTTTCTGGCTTTAAGGCCTCAACTTGCCACTTCTCTGGTTCATCAAGAATAGTGAACTTCACCGTAGTGTGAGTAATAGTATAGCATATACTATTACGATAAACCTTCCTACTAAGTGCATCTGCAACCACATTAGCCTTTCCAGGATGGTACAGGATTTCGCAGTCATAGTATTTGATTAGCTCTATGGCTTATTGCTGTCTCATATTCAGAGTTTGCTGACTGAATATATACTTGAGACTCTTGTGGTCAGTAAACAATTGGCATTTCGTACCAAAAAGATAATGTCTCCAAAGTTTTAGGGCAAATACCACTGCAACGAGTTCAAAATCATGGGTGGGATAATTCTTTTCATAATCTTTCAGTTTTCTTGAGGCATAGGCTATCACTTTACCACGCTGCATCAACACACAACCGAGTCCCAATCTTGAAGCATCACTATACACGGAGAAATCATCATCACCTTCTGGGAGTGATAAGATGGGAGCATGAGTCAAAAGATCTTTGAAAGTCGAGAAAGCTTTTTCTTGGGCTTCACTCCATTTGAACTTTGCTTCCTTTCGAGTTAGACTAGTGAGAGGTACAGCTATACGAGAAAAATCTTAAATGAATCTTCGGTAATAACCCGCAAGACCCATGAAACTATGAATTTCGGAAGCATTACGGGGCACATCCCAATTTTGAATGGCTTCGATTTTGGTAGGATCTACGGATACACCGTCACCAGAAATAACATGGCCAAGAAATTAAACTTGGCGAAGCCAAAATTCACATTTCGAGAATTTAGCATAAAGTTTCTCCTTTCGAAGAAGTTCTAAGATTTCACGAATATGAACAATATGATCAGCTTCAGAATTGGAATAGATTAGAATATCATCAATGAATACGATGACATACTTATCGAGCATTGGGCGACATACTCGATTCATCATATCCATGAACAAAGCAGGAGCATTTGTCAAACCAAATGGCATGACAAGGAATTCAAAATGCCCATAACGAGTACGGAAAGCAGTCTTCGGTACATCTTGCTCTTGTACTTTCAACTGATGATAGCCAGATCTCAAATCAATCTTTGAGAAATAGCTAACACCCTGAAGTTGATCGAATAAATCGTCGATGCGAGGCAATGGGTACTTGTTCTTGACAGTCACCTTATTTAACTCACGATAATCAATGCACATCCGCATTGATCCGTCCTTCTTCTTGACAAACAATACTGCAGCACCCCAGGGAGAGGTACTCGGTCGAATAAAGCCTTTGTCAAGTAATTCCTTCAGTTGGATCATCATTTCTTTCATCTCGGCTGGTGCAAGACGATAAGGAGTCTTTGCAATGGGAGCAGCACCAGGCACAAGGTCAATTCGGAATTCTACTTGCCTGTCCGGAGGAAGTCCAGGCAGATCATCGGGGAAAACATCAGGATATTCGTTAACGATGGGAGCATCATTTACAGTTTTATTCTCCTTTCTTGAGATGTCAACTGTGTAGGCTAGATAGATAGGGCAACCTTTCGATATAAATTTACGAGCTTTGAGGAAAGAGATTATTTTTAAGATCCTTTGTTCACCGTAGACATGAATAGAATCTTCCCCTTCAATAGGAATGTGTACCATATTTTCATAACACAAGAGTTCTGCATGGTTCTTTGACAACCAATCCATGCCGAGAATAATATCGAAGTTGGGCAAAGAGATAGGGATTAGGTTAGCAAGAAAATTATAGCCTTCGATTTCTATGACACAATCCCTATAGATTTTATCAGCAAGTAATGATATACTTCCTGCATTATCTACGTGAAATGGTTGTGCGAGTGCATAACAGGCAGTTTGAAAAGAATGCGCAAATTTATAAGATACGAAAGAATCTGAGGCACCAGAATCAAATAAGATGTGAGTAGGTCTAGAGTTGACAAGAAATGTACCCGTCACAACATTCGGGTCCTCGCGTTCTTCCTCTGTGGTAATCTGGAATGCACGACCCTTAGCTTTTGGCACCTCCTCCTTTTTAGCTGGAGTATTCTTTGGTTGTTGGATAAGGACTTGACTTCTCGCCGGTTGTTGAACAGAAGCTTGACTTCCCGTCACTTGGCTGGTAAGGGTAGGGCAAAAACGCTTCTTGCGGCTAGTAATACCACATGCAAAGCAAGTCACGTCCTTCCTTGGGAAAGCTGGCTTTATATGACCAGTTTCTCCACACCCATAACAGACAATGGATTCCTTGTGTATTTTGCATTGACCTGGATGATTCCTTCCACAAACGCGACATGAAGGCAATTGAATAGAAAACGATTCTGACCTGCCACGGCCATGAAAAGCACTTTGAGATTGCGCTTGCTTGCTAGGATCAATTCGAACAGATTGAGCTGGTGGAATAGTGGAAACAGGAGTAGTTCTTTCAGTACGTGGATGCTTGGGAATAGTAAGAGTGGCACCACGTATCTCTAAGTCATGCTCACGCCTTCGAGCATACTCAACAGCTTTATCAAATGACAGAACATCCCGATTGGCTACAAAATCATGGATTTCATGTCGTAGTCCCTCTAAGAATAACTGAATTTTCTCATCTTCAGTTGGAATATACTTTGTAGAAAACCGTGTTTTTTGATTGAACTGAGTTTCATACTCATTCACAGTCATTCCTCCTTGTTTGAGCTCGAGGAACTCCTTCTCCAATCTTCTCCTCATATCTAGAGGACAATACTTCTCTAGCACACGAGGTTTGAACAACTCCCAGGATAAGTTCTCCTGGTCACATCTGTTGAGAGCTTCATATGTTGCTTCCCACCAGACCAAGGCTTCTCCAATGACAATTGCAGAAGCATAGATAGCCTTGTCTTCATCATCCACATGAGAGACACGAAATACTTTCTCGGTGTTCTGAATCCAAGTTAGAACAACTATAGGATTAAGGACACCAAAAAACTTCGTAGCACCACTACTCTTGAAATCTTTGAACGAGGGACGCTTCACCTTTCCACTTGAAGATTCTCCAGTGGCTTTCTCTTTTCCTTTATCACCGTTCTTTGTGTGTTCTTCGAGAGTCTGTCGAATAACACCAGTAATTTTATCCAAGAGTTGCTCCTCACGAGGAGATACTGGAGTATTCACTTCCTCGGGTTGAGGACCTCCACCAACCTCAGGGGTATGGCTACTTACTTGTTCAACCATCGATCTGAAATACGGAGTAACATAGTATTTTAAAATATTAGGGTTTATTAGTACCTCATACTTTTACTTATATATTTCCTATGGTTTGTATCTCTAATATTACAATGATTAAGTTCATATATTTGAACTTCCAATAGTTTAAGTCTAAATACCAATCTGTGGAATTTAGTTCGCTTAAACTACTGCTCTGATACCATGATTGAAAGACCCCAACTTTCGTATTTTTTGAAAGACCCAAACTTTCATATTTCACAATATTATTACTCCAAAACATGCTACTTGCATATTCATAAAAGCAATATTTTACATTGATAAAGAGATTACAAACTACTCGATACAAACCGACTATTACAAAGTGTTATATATTACATGACTACCCAGGATATTGTAATTTATACAAACATAAACTGAAGTACAAAAGTACTATTACAAACTATTCTAAATCTTTCAACAGTATAAGATCATACTGGTTACTTATCACCTGCAATTGTTAAATATTGATAGGGTAAGCGGTGACGCTTAGTGAGTTCAATAATAGATACAATATAACGTTATGTCATATATATATACTTCAATATGACAGAAGCAAAGAGAAACAAGGAACAACAAAGGCATATGTGAATTTATGTGACAAGCTTTTCATATCATGCGATGACTTGATTCAAAGATATACAATCAGTGAGACATAACAATTTCCATACTTGATATACATCAATAAAACTTTGGCCCAAATGGCATCGAACACATATAATTTCTGATTAAGATCTTGTTAGATTTCAAACTTATAGTCCTGTCTAACCTTTTGCCAATGCCATAGAATAGAAGTCATTCTCTTATGGAGACATGCTCTACATGGCCAGAGGTTACGTACCAGTACCAATGTGAATCTAAGTCCTTTCACTGATCACATGGTCAAAGGTATTACATTTGCTATAAAAATAGCGAATAAAAATAACACGGGAAAATAACCCGGAATAATAACACTGAAAAGCACATAGCACATATAACACATAACATACAATTGTTCCTATATATTGAACTCACCTTGAATTAACCAGGGGTCAAAATAGTAATTTGGGCAGCACTTCGGCTTTAAATATGACTTTCTATGTTGAAAACCGGGAGCTTAATTGAAAACCGGGCTCTGCGAAGGTAGGGCTTCAAAACCGAAAATATAAAATTTGCGGGCTTCTCGAGAGCTTCGGGACATGTTTCGGATGCCAAAATTGATACAGGGGCTTCGGGGGATGGCGAAATAGTAAAAATATGGAAAAAGGGGTTAAAATTGCCAAATTTGGGATTCTAGTCGGAAGATCTCGCAGCCCCCTCCTTTTATAGGGGCGAGTCCGAAGTCGGCTGGGAAGGAACTAGGCAGCGAAGCAGCTCGGTGGCATCAGCTACGAGGGCCACGTCGCATCTGCGAGGCTCGGATGCGAGGAGTGACGAGGCAAGCGCGAAGGCTCAGACGCGAGGAGGCGTGGAGGAACGAGCTTCAGACACTAAGGCAAGGCGCGTTGGAATCTCGTTGGACCGCACTTCGGTCGAATCAGCATGCGACACGTGCCGGGTTCGGATTGGGCCACATCTCGGATACGTTGCTGCTTCGTGCGAGGTGACGTGGCCTGGCACTATTAATGTGAAAATTCTCGAAAATTGTGCCCCAATCTTCGAAAAATCATAACTTTCTCATACGAAGTCAGATTTTGGCGTTCTTTTTATCGAATTTCTCGGTTTAACGAATACTACGACTTTCATTTAGATTACTAAGGCTAAAAAGTAGTTTATCAAAAACTCACTTTTTACGTCATACGGCGCCGTGTCGGTTTTGTCGCGGATCTTCGGTTGGTCATAACTTCTTCGTTATAACTCGGATTTCGACGAGGTTTTCGCCTACAAGTTTCTAATGAGATTATTTACAACTTTCAATAATAATATTTTACTTATTTAAAATTTTATATTTTTCACTAAATTTCACTATTTGGCTTTTAATTGGAATCTCATAAGACTTCCAATATTTTCTGAGTGATTCTAAACATAGTTTTACTTCATTTCTAGTAAAAACCATCTGTTAGAACTCAAATATCAATTTCACATAGTATTTCACAATTTTATTCATTACAAAGCACGATTTCAAAACGTGTATGTTACATAATAAAATAATCATAATATTTATCTTTTACCAATTTGACCTAATGCAACTCTTGTAGTAAGATAATTTCAAATCAAATCACACAAATAATTAGTTTATCATATAATCTAGAAATTATTTTATAATTTGACAATTTATCTTTTAATTGGATGGGATAATCATTACCATATCAGAAAAAATGAATTTTAACTGTCCAAAACTGTTTGTGGTAATCATCCTAATCCAAAAATGGCCAAAAACTTAAAAATCTGCACATAGATGGTGCACCACATCATGGTAACTTTGACCACATCGTGGTCATCTATCAGATTCCAAAAAACATTTTTCTTTTTCTTTGAGCAATCAACCAATGCATCAATATAATAGAAAACACCCATGGCTTTGATACCACTGTTGGGTTTTATGTAATCTAACATCCATATGGTGAACGTACAACCCTAATGCTTCGGATCTAAGTTTTCTCTAGTTATACATGTAACCTAATTATCCAAAGCAAGAAGCCTACAGGCTACAACTAGCATACAATTTGACATTTGAATCATAAAAAAGTAGTTAGAAGATTACCTCTTGTTATAGCTTGTTATATCTGGCCTTTAAGAACTTAGCACCTCAAGTGTGATGCCTCAAATGGTTCACAAAACACCACCAACAATTGGAGAACTTGAGAGAGAGGTTATGAGGCACTCAAAATCGGCTATAGTATCTCTAAGATCACTAGTGTATCCAATTTTAGGCCAAGGGGTTATATATATATATATATATATATATATATATATATATATATATATATATATATATATATATATATATATATATATAAAAGAACTTAGCACCTCAAGTGTGATGCCTCAAATGGTTCACAAAACACCAACAACAATTGGAGAACTTGAGAGTGAGGTTATGAGGCACTCAAAATCGGCTATAGTATCTCTAAGATCACTAGTGTGTCAAATTTTAGGCCAAGGGGTTATATATATATATATATATATATATATATATATATATATATATATATATATATATATATATATATATATATATATATATATATATCCAAGAGCCATATGTAACCCTAATTCTTACACTTAGGCTTATGATCCACAATCCATATGGACTAACTCTTCATGGACTCTTACATAAACTTAGCCCATTATGGATCAATAGCCCAAACCATATGTATCACTGATTTACATAATCAGTCCCTGTGAATTTAATTAGTCTCTTTTGATCACTAAATTAATTCCAAATTAATTCTTGATCGATACTAATTAAAAAATATGATTTCACAATTAATATATTATACTTATAAAATATTATTAAATCTCAAATATTCTCTTTCTCAAATATCCATCCTTTAAATGAGGTGAAAGTGATTTCGGTACTGACTCAGCTTCCATCATTCCTAAGCCTTGTAAAATTTTGTTAAAGCTTGCTTCAGGTAAGGCTTTTGTAAAAATGTTAGCTAGTTGATAAGTGGTTCGAACAAAATGGATTTCGACATTACCATCTTCCACGTGATCTTTGATGAAATGATACCTCAGTGTTATACGTTTCGTTTTTGAGTGTTGCACTGGATTGTGACATATCCTTATTGCGCTTATAGAGTTACATTACAAAGGGAATTTTGTCATGTTCAGGCCATAGTCTCTTAGTTGACTTTGTATCCATATGACCTAAGAGGTACAAGACGCTGCAACTATGTACTCGGTTTCGGTTGTAGAAAGAGACACACATGTTTGCTTCTTCGATTGCCAGCTAACGAGTTTGTCATCAAGAAACCGACACCCCCAGCTGTGCTCTTTCGGTCCAGTCCACATCCACCTATATCGGCATCAGGGAATGCTTGTACGAAAAATCCTGATTTCGTCGGGTACCATTGATGTGCACGAAAGTACCCACTAATTTTAATATTTATAACCTAACAAACTTAGACTAACTATGCACTTATAGGTAGTGTACCTAGTCAGTTTACAGTATAGCTTAGGTAAGTCGGGTGTCGATCACAGGGAACGGTGTTATTAATTTATATATTCACTACTAAATTAACCTAATTATTAATAAGCTAAAAGGATTTGTATCTAATTTTTCAAGTTTAGATAAACTGAATTCTTTAACAAAAACTCAATCAATAAACAAAATACTTATGTTAGTTCGAATCCACTTTCACTCAATGGTTATACATTAGTCAAGACTATTACCGTTGGTTACCAATTTAATAAGTATTAGCAGTTTAGTTCTAAACATACTAATTATTAATCAATTCATGTAAATCTATGTATAGTCACACAAAATCAATTATTAAATAAGATTGGAGCTATGAAGATTGGTTTAATCAAAACACAATTACAATCATAATAGGAGTTCTCTAACACGGCTTAATTCAATGATTCAATTACTTATCTAAGATTGGTTTAATCTTAGCTCTAATAAACTAGTGTTCACTTTGTTATTAGGTATTCATATTCATGCAGATTTGTGTTCACTAACTACACAGAACAAGAATTTAAAGCAATTAAATCATTAACTAAACATGCTAGGTAAAATCAATCAACACAAGCATATAACCAACAAATAAAGTCAAATCTAATGCATTCAAACCATGAGTTCCAGCTTCATCTAGCTAACAGAAGCAGCTAGATTTAGCTGGACATATTAACAGCTAAACAGTCAAAAGCTATAATCAAAAACATGTTTAATGTACCAAGTTTATAAAGCAAATTATGAACTTTTTCTTCTTTTGTGTTGAAAACCACTTCCAGATCTCTTTTTCTTCTGAATTTTGCCTTCCGGAATCTCTTTCTTCTGCCAAAGGTTCTCCCCTTTGTAATGACCAAGAGTGCATAAATATCCTCAAAAATCCCACGCCACGTCGTGGCTATCTCTGCCACGTCGTGGTCTCCAAGTTATCCGTATCGGGCAAGGACTCTTTCTTCACATGATCTTTATCTTCTAGAATACTCATGCCACATCGTAGTTGTCTCTTCCACGTCGTGGTTTTAGTAATTTCCGTGGATTTCTTCATCTTTTGTGCTTCAAGTCTCCAATGTTCAATATATTGTCACTTTTGGTCCCTCTCTTTGAAAACACTTCTAATTGACTGCAAATAACAATTTAAAGTCATAAGTATCATTATTCTAAACATATTATCAACTTATATATAAAAATGTACTTAAATATTGCCTAAAAATAGGTATAAATATGGCAATATCAAAATACCCCACACTTAGGCTTTGCTTGCCCTCAAGCAAATTTAAACTTAAATCTTAATCCCTAACATCACATAGAACAATCCGATTCCAGCTCAGCCATTATGCCAAGACCTCAACGCATGCATTTGTGTCTAAAATTTTTCCTAAATGACCCCCCATACTTTAAATACTCACAATCTTCATAAACACGCACCCACTTTTTCCGAACAATGCTCATTTTATGCAACCGTCCGAATCCATCCCTAGAAATCTTAATTAACATCAAGGTGTTTTTGTAAAGCTACCCAATCATACATAACTAGAGAAATACAACTTTTAGAAGATACCACAACTTGGAGCTCTTGAATTCTTCGTTTCTTTGGTATTTGATCTTCAATTTCTTTGAATTCACTTCTTCATGATTTCTGGCATCTTCAATTTATGATTCTGTAGAACTTTAATCTTCTGATCTTCAACTTTGAGAGCTCCAAAATTCTTCAAGAATTCTTACTTTTCAGTAATTTTTCTCTCTCTTTTTTTCTTTTTATATATATAACTCACTTTTTTTTTTCTTTCACTCAAAAACCTACATGCTTATGCAGGGGCGCTTTACTTCAACCTTTATTGGTTTAGGCATATCTTTCTTGGATACATTTCAGGTTTAGGCTGCTAAACATATTGCATCCCTCAAACTAAGCGGGTTTATGTTTTTGTTCCATGATTTCACTAAAATAAGGGAGGCCACAAATGCACTATAACGTGTATTGGCTCAACTAAACATTTGAGCTCTTACCGGATCATCCCATGCAACACCAGCAACTAAAGTTCAAATTATTATTACTAGATATAATTATTCAAATTTTAAATTTTACCATCAAATTTTACCATTATCTAGAAATTTACTTTTTCTACCCCCTACCCCACACTTATTTCATATAATGCCCTCATTGTATGCATAAAATAAATCAAAATTAAGAAAAAATGAGAAAAAGGAACAGACTCCCCTGGGATAGTGGTGTGAGCATCTCCAAAAGCATGGAAAACGTGCATCTCGAACATGGACCTCTCCAAAATAGGTAGTTGGTGTAGAACTGGATGCATATATAAATAAACCACGAACATGACTCGAAACTTCAATTCTTCAAAGTGGGTGCAAATATGTAGAAAAATGTGGGAAAGCATACGCCACATTAGTTGCAGGAAGAAACGAGGCAAAATAGTCCTAATAATGATCCCCAAAAAAATGAATCACGTTGTGGCGGAGAATACCACGTCGTCACTTTAGATAAAAAAAACGAATAGAACGCATCCCATTTAGCATGCCACGACGTGATGTAAGAAGCCCACGTCGTGAAAACTGGATGTCAGGAAAAAAAAATTCTCATTACTTTAATCATCCTAGCAGCTTGACCAGTGTCTTAATGGGTTAAGACTCTTCTATGTAAATATACTTCCCTACTATAACCTCTCTCCCTCCAACATACCCCACACTTATCCTTAATTGTGGGTTTCGACTCATGACTTTAACCGGACCTTGACTTGACTAGACAAACACGACTCTTGACTCAGCCTTATGTGCTTCTGAAAATTCCAATGCTAATATGAAAAACGGAACAACCCAAAAGAAATACAAGAGTAACATAATAGTTTAACAAAGTCTTACATCACAAACCAAATTCAAACATAAAAGAACACTACTTAAAATAAAAGAAACTAAATATAAAAGAAATCAATCATCATTCCCTCTTCCCTGCGCTCCACTCGGTCCTTCCCCATCATTCTGCGGAGTCCAAAGCTCTTCCCATGTTGGAAAATAAGGATAATGAGGTGGCATAGATGGTGGACGAGTCACACCCAAATGTGAATAAATACCCTCAGTAAGCTGGGTATGATAAATAGCATGCCCCCGGAGGTTATCCAAATAAGTTCCCACCCGACTCTGAAAAGGGTCGGTGGGTACTCCTTGTACATGTTGTGGAGCAGCACGCTCTCTCTCCATCTCTCCTCTAGCTCGAACATTTCTACGCCGAGGTCTGGCTGGCGGTTGCTCCTCCTCCTGCTCCTCATCTACTGGTGGTATAACAAAACCGCCCCCGACATTTACCACAACCCGCATAACTCCCAAAACTTGAATGGTTAAATTAGTGTCCGGGAATCGGGTAAGATTCCTCACAGAGTCGTGAGTCAAAATATGATACATCTAAGCAAGGCAGGTAACCAAATGTCCTCCCGTAATCGGACTCCCGGGCCTATAAGTAGCCGCTTTCTTCCCCATGAACCTTGCAAGCATATATGGTAAATCACAGCAAACCCCGGGGGTAATAAGACTCAACAGATAGAACAAATTCCGAATAGGAACTTTATCGCCATGATGCTTGTGATTTATAGAAAAAATGATAAGGAGATGTAGAAATCGGTAGACGGGGTTCCGAATTTGTGACTCACTAGAGTCACGAGTATTATACTCATGGTTAGAAATACTCCGCCAGAACTGGACATTCATAATGTCGGGATTAAAATCCCAAACACACCCATGCAGAAATGGTATGAAGAACGGAGATTGAGTCTCCACTTCCGTATAAAGTCCCATTCGCCAAGCAAATTCCCGAAGACTACATTCCCTATAAACGCCGCCCAACCAGAACACAAGTGCCCGGTTATAATTAAAGTCAATGGTGCGTTCTTCGATGACTACGGTAGAGAAAAACTCCACCGATAACTCCCGGTACACGGGTTCTTGAACCGCGAACAAATTCCTCCACCCGTGACAAGTAAAGGAAAAATGGTCCCCCTTGTAGGTTTTTGTACAATATCGTTCTAATTCAGCAACCATTCCAACACCACCAAGCCATCCCCAATCAATAATCGGAGCTATCGCAAATTCCCTGTTGTATAACCATCCCAACCGATTTTCATATGTAGTCAATAATGGTCGGGGAATGTTTCGTGGAAACCGATATAAAGGATGAATACTCGCCACATCAATTGGATTCTCCTCCTATGGAACAGCCCTTCTAGGTCCTATTTCTGTAAACAAAATTAAACCAAAGCAACAAACACCCAAAGCGTTAAAAAAATTCATTTTGTTTACCCAGAAGTCACGACGTGGCTGAGAACGCTACGTCGTGAAACGCAATCGGGACGTGGGTCTAGATCGGTCATTGTATACCCTATTTTAACCAAAAACAATACTTGCGGTTTGTTCCTATTGCTATTCAAAGGACATGCAACCTAAAAACAGTAACTAATTTCAACCAATTTTGGAAGTCTCATCATGCACTTAAACCCTAACAATAAAAACGTATAAATTGTAAGTAATAACTACAATTAATGAACAAAATACATACCAGATGGAGTTAGAAGACAAGAAATGCAAAGAATTTGGAAGATAAATTGAAGAAATCGGCTGTGGGGACCTTACTTCCGTCCGTGAGGTAGTAAACAAATGGGGAACAATTGTGTGGTCAAAAGGTTTAAGAAATGGTCCCCCCGTGATTTTTTAAAGGACACGTCGTGGCAGGCTTTACCATGTCGTGGGTTTTAAAAGAACAGATTTTGTTAACTTTTTTTCATATTATCCCCGTAATTATCACAAAATCACGTCGTGGTATTGTCACCCCACGAAGTGGCTTTTGCCTGGAATAAGTAACAAGTTTTAATTATTTACTTTATATTCCATTTATTAATTAAAGCACCCCACAACTAATTTGTACAAAGTATTAGTTATTAAACGATGAGTTGATATCTTTCCTAATTAAAACTCAAAAATTAAAAGAAAAGAAAATGCAAACCAAGCTCGGGTTGCCTCCCGAGAAGCACTTCTTTTTTCTTGGAGTCTTGAGCTGGACTCCGTGCCTCCTACATTGAATCTTCTGAAGAGTCCATTGCCAACTGGACCTTTTGTTCCTTGAAACACCTCTTGTAAGCTTGCACACGTCTTTTATATGCCTTTTTCGAATTCTCCTTCTTTGTCTTGACTTCATCTACATCGAGCTTGCGTTTAATCCCTTGATTCATTAATTTTTCTTCACTCTTAAGCTCCATACTACTTGTCTCTTCTTTCACCATTTGCCTTGTCACCTTTGAAGTAACCTTTTCTTCAACACTTGTCATTTCATCATCTTCCTCGCTCACCTAAGAAGGTGGACTCTTGTAAGCAATGACTTCAACTAAATATGGAACAGAGGCTCTTGGTTTTGTTCTTTTAACTTGATGAGTTATCTTAATTTCATCTTCCATGAGCTTTTCTAATTCTTCAAGTTCATTGTCTTCACCAATGGTAAACACCTCTTCTTGAGCATGATTCTCTTGAAAGCCATCTTCTATCCTAAAAATTTCTTTTTCATCACCAACCCTCAAGGTGAGTTTAAACTCGCGAATATCAACAAGAGCTCCAGCAGTGTTAAGTAATGGACGACCAAGGATAATTGGAACATCGAGGTCTTCCTTCATATCCAACACTACAAAATCTATTTGAAAAACAAATTTTCCAATTTTTACTAAAATATCCTCCACAATGCCCCGGGGCTGTGTCACTGAACGGTTCGCCATGTGAATAATCATTCTTGTAGCCTTCAACTTCTGAATATCCAACTTCTGATAAAATGAACAAGGCATCAAATTAATGCTAGCTCCAGAATCGGCTAAAGCATCAACCTTCATGTTATTCCTAAATTCACATGGAAGAGTGAGGCGTCCAGGATCCCCCATCTTCTTAGGTATCTCTCCCAACATTGCTTTTGAGTTTTGCTCACTCAGAATCACCTTGGAATGCTTCTTTAATTGCTTACGGGTGTCTATCAAGGCTTGCAGTAATTTTTGATACTCGGGAATTTTGGATAAGGACTCAACAAAGGGAGTATTAATCGGGATACCCTTCACGTGCTTAACAAACTCTAGATGCTCTCTTTCCAGTGGACTAAGGGCAGCTCGGGAAGGAAACGGAAAAGGGGGTTGATAAAACGGAACGGGCTCAGGCACTTTTTGTTCAGACAAGGGCCACGTTGTGGCCAGACAAGTGCCACGTCATGATACGGGTGTTTCAGCGACCTCTTCACTTTCGAGATTTGGCTTCTTTAACTTTGGATCGGACTGCTGTTGTTCAACTTCTAAGGCTTCTAGGAACTCATAGATGGCCTCTTCTTTAGTGTCTATGGCCATTACATGAGATTGGGTCTTCATTTCAGGATTTTTCGGGGACAACTTCTCATGAACCAGAGTGGCTAGTTGACCAAGTTGTACTTCAAGACTATTAATGGAGCCTTGCTGATTCTTTATTAAAGCTTGTTGTTCTACCATCAATGCATGATGATTATTTACCAAAGTTCTTTGTTCATTAATAGCATAATCAGTAGCTTCGTGTCTCTTTTCTGAGGCTTCCATAAACTTCATCAACATGGTTTCTAGATTGGGTTTCTTCTCAGCTGGCGGCTGCTCCTTTTGATAGAAGCCTCGACCTGTCTGCCTATACTTCTCTTCTTTTTGCTTCTTATATTCTTCATATGGCAGCCACTCCTTCTTTGGTTTCCTCCAGTCTTCATCATACTTGTCCCCACTCGAGTAGCACACTTGAGCTTTTCTATTCCCAAACTCATCTAAATTGCAGTCCTTGGTCAAGTGTGGACCACTACACCTCTCGCCACCCACTCTTATGGCATGAATTGAGTGGTCCATTTGTGTCAACCTCCGGTCCATATTATTTAGCATAGCCATCATGGCTGCTATTTCTTCAGTTTGGGCCCCTCCACCGCCTTTGATTCCATCTTGCCTAGGGTTGTGGAATTCGCGAGAGTGTTTCGCGAATTCTTCAATCAGCTCCTTGACCTCCCTTGGATTTTTCTTCATCAAAGGTCCTTGAGAATCAAGGAGTTGTCTTGTCATAACGTTTACCCCCATCATAGAAAATCGACATCTCTTGTTGCACATTAAGATCATGTTGAGGGCAATTTCTGAGCAAGCCCTTGTACCGCTCCCATGCTTCGTATAATGACTCTCCTGGCTGTTGCTCAAAGTTGGCTATTGCCTTCTTGAGTTTAGCTATCTTGGATGGTGGGCAAAACTGGTCCAGAAATTGCTCACGCATTTGAGCCCAAGTGGTGATTGTACCAGGTGGAAGTGATTTTAACCACTCTTTAGCAGCTCTCTTAAAAGTAATAGGAAGCATCCTGAGTAAGACGGTGTTTCTGTTGACATTTGGGACATTGAAGTAATCCGCAATATCATTGACTTCATCTAGATGCTTAAAAGCATCCTCAAGATCTTTCCCATAAAATGGGATATCCTTCAGCGTAGTCAAGATGTGCCCCTACAGCTCGAATGTGGCAGTGACAGGTATTGAGGGTTGGACTAAACTGGGAATCACATCTTCTCGGATTCGCTTCTTGTAAGCTCCCATGGACATCTCCTCAATTGGTGCCATCTCGTTCCTTGGCTCGTTCTCGGGTTCGCTCGTATGTTCTTCAAATTCAGGTTCGGTATCGTATTCAGATTCGGTTTGGACAGGTATTTGATCCAAGTGTTCAAAATTTCTCTAGTGCCTTGAGGATAAACTTGACTCTCCAGTCTTCTTTCCCGACTTCCTTGAAAATGTTGACTTTAGTTCTTGCAATGACATCTTCTTGTCAGTCTTTTTGTGAAGTGCAGCTTCTGGATCTTCAATCGGTGGCACCAAAGGTGTGTTAGAGCCTCTGGTCATGAACTCCTGCAAACTAAAAAACGTAAAATTGAACTAAAATAGAAAAATAAACTAAAAACTAAACTAAAAAAAACTAAATTTTTCAGAAACCACGTCGTGGCACTTATCTGGCCACGTCGTGGACTCTGTGACTAAAAAAAATTAAACCTTGCTGGAAAATTAACTTTTTGCGGGTTTTACCCCACAAAAAGGATCGATTAACCTAATGCAAATAAATAAGCTAATAAACTAAGCCGTTCCCCGGCAACGGCACCAAAAACTTGATGTGCACGAAAGTACCCACTAATTTTAATATTTATAACCTAACAAACTTAGACTAACTATGCACTTATAGGCAGTGTACCTAGTCAGATTACAGTATAGCTTAGGTAAGTCGGGTGTTGATCACGGGGAACGGTGTTATTAATTTATATATTCACTACTAAATTAACCTAATTATTAATAAGCTAAAAGGGTTTTTATCTAATTTTGCAAGTTTAGATAAACTGAATTCTTTAACAAAAACTCAATCAATAAACAAAATACTTCTGCTAGTTCGAATCCACTTTCACTCAATGGTTATACATTAGTCAAGACTATTACCGTTGGTTACCAATTTAATAAGTATTAGCAGTTTAGTTCTAAACCTACTAATTATTAATCAATTCATGTAAATCTATGTATAGTCACACAAAATCAATTATTAAATAAGATTGGAGCTATGAAGATTGGTTTAATCAAAACACAATTACAATCATAATATGAGTTCTCTAACACGGCTTAATTCAATGATTCAATTACTTATCTAAGATTGGTTTAATCTTAGCTCTAATAAACTAGTGTTCACTTTGTTATTAGGTATTCATATTCATGCAGATTTGTGTTCACTAACTACACAGAACAAGAATTTAAAGCAATTAAATCATTAACTAAACATGCTAGGTAAAATCAATCAACACAAGCATATAACCAACAAATAAAGTCAAATCTAATGCATTCAAACCATGAGTTCCAGCTTCATCTAGCTAACAGAAGCAGCTAGATTTAGCTGGACATATTAACAGCTAAACAGTCAAAAGCTATAATCAAAAACATGTTTAATGTACCAAGTTTATAAAGCAAATTATGAACTTTTTCTTCTTTTGTGTTGAAAACCACTTCCAGATCTCTTTTTCTTCTGAATTTTGCCTTCCGGAATCTCTTTCTTCTGCCAAAGGTTCTCCCCTTTGTAATGACCAAGAGTGCATAAATATCCTCAAAAATCCCACGCCACGTCGTGGCTATCTCTGCCACGTCGTGGTCTCCAAGTTATCCGTATCGGGCAAGGACTCTTTCTTCACATGATCTTTATCTTCTAGAATACTCATGCCACGTCGTAGTTGTCTCTTCCACGTCGTGGTTTTAGTAATTTCCGTGGATTTCTTCATCTTTTGTGCTTCAAGTCTCCAATGTTCAATATATTGTCACTTTTGGTCCCTCTCTTTGAAAACACTTCTAATTGACTGCAAATAACAATTTAAAGTCATAAGTATCATTATTCTAAACATATTATCAACTTATATATAAAAATGTACTTAAATATTGCCTAAAAATAGGTATAAATATGGCAATATCAAAATACCCCACACTTAGGCTTTGCTTGCCCTCAAGCAAAGTTAAACTTAAATCTTAATCCCTAACATCACATAGAACAATCCGATTCCAGCTCAGCCATTATGCCAAGACCTCAACGCATGCATTTGTGTCTAAAATTTTTCCTAAATGACCCCCCATACTTTAAATACTCACAATCTTCATAAACACGCACCCACTTTTTTCGAACAATGCTCATTTTATGCAACCGTCCGAATCCATCCCCAGAAATCTTAATTAACATCAAGGTGTTTTTGTAAAGCTACCCAATCATACATAACTAGAGAAATACAACTTTTAGAAGATACCACAACTTGGAGCTCTTGAATTCTTCGTTTCTTTGGTATTTGATCTTCAATTTCTTTGAATTCACTTCTTCATGATTTCTGGCATCTTCAATTTATGATTCTGTAGAACTTTAATCTTCTGATCTTCAACTTTGAGAGCTCCAAAATTCTTCAAGAATTCTTACTTTTCAGTAATTTTTCTCTCTCTTTTTTTCTTTTTATAGATATAACTCACTTTTTTTTTCTTTCACTCAAAAACCTACATGCTTATGCAGGGGCGCTTTACTTCAACCTTTATTGGTTTAGGCATATCTTTCTTGGATACATTTCAGGTTTAGGCTGCTAAACATATTGCATCCCTCAAACTAAGCGGGTTTATGTTTTTGTTCCATGATTTCACTAAAATAAGGGAGGCCACAAATGCATTATAACGTGTATTGGCTCAACTAAACATTTGAGCTCTTACCGGATCATCCCATGCAACACCAGCAACTAAAGTTCAAATTATTATTACTAGATATAATTATTCAAATTTTAAATTTTACCATCAAATTTTACCATTATCTAGAAATTTACTTTTTCTACCCCCTACCCCACACTTATTTCATATAATGCCCTCATTGTATGCATAAAATAAATCAAAATTAAGAAAAAATGAGAAAAAGGAATAGACTCCCCTGGGATAGTGGTGTGAGCATCTCCAAAAGCATGGAAAACGTGCATCTCGAACATGGACCTCTCCAAAATAGGTAGTTGGTGTAGAACTGGATGCATATATAAATAAACCACGAACATGACTCGAAACTTCAATTCTTCAAAGTGGGTGCAAATATGTAGAAAAATGTGGGAAAGCATACGCCACATTAGTTGCAGGAAGAAACGAGGCAAAATAGTCCTAATAATGATCCCCAAAAAAATGAATCACGTTGTGGTGGAGAATACCACGTCGTCACTTTAGATAAAAAAACGAATAGAACGCATCCCATTTAGCATGTCACGACGTGATGTAAGAAGCCCACGTCGTGAAAACTGGATGTCAGGAAAAAAAATTTCTCATTACATGCAACCCTAGTTAAGAGGTTTTTCACAATATTCAACAATCTTAAATAGAATAAAAATCATTCCACGAAAATAATATGTTGAATGAGATGTAATGCGAACATCATGTTTGAAAAATATTGTAACAAAACCTAATTTTCAAATGTTTCGGACCAATTTGGGTATAAGGCTAAGCGGAGTGGAGGTCGCCACCGACCTCACTACATTCGCTAGTGAGCTTGAAACACCGCCCCCTAGCACTCGCTAGGGGGGTTGCTAAATGAAAGTTGCTAATTGCTTGGCGAGAGGAGAGAAGGAAGTTTGTTGGATTGTGATTGGCCAAATTCTCATTCAATGGATCCAATCCAATTTCATTTGATTTAATTACAATGTTTTTAACTAATTAAAAAATGGAGTGCTGGGAGCCTAGGAGTGTTACCACTCCTTACCAAATGCTAAAAATTAGGTGCTAAGAGAAAAAAATAACATGACATTTAAAAAGCTGATGTGATAAGATGTTAGGAATGTTACCATTTCTTTGGCCTAAGACGTGATAGAACATGTGGGGTCTTTTGTGTTTCATAAGTACGATAATCAACCCATGTTAATAAATCAATGAAAGTGAAATTTCTTTCTTTACATGTCTAATCAGTGTGAACATATATTAAATTTAGAACTATGCTGCTATGCATACCATGAAAACGAGTGGTTTTCATAAGGTTTGATAAGAATCATATATTGCTTATCATCTATATTAATATATATACAATTTGAAATGATATACATCTCCTTTATGTTGCATTATCATATTATTCCTACGTGGATTCGAACACCATAATTTGTACTATCCAAATTAAAAGATAGTTAATGTTCACATTTCTTTTGCTTATTATAGATTTATATTATTTCTTAATTAAAAGATAATTATCAAAAACCATTTCACCTAGCACTATTAGCCTATTATGGAGGAGGGAGTCATTCCCTCTCAACCCACTCAACCCACCGCTACATCAGCTTTTTCATTTTCTTTTTTTTCCATCTTTTTCAACCCATAATATATGGAAACTCTATCTTTTCCAACCCACTCAACCCACTTGCCACATCTTTATTTTTTATTTAATTATGTTAAAATGTAAAAAATAAAATAAAATTTAACATTTTTTCTAAAATCATATTAAAAATATCAGTTAATTAAAATAAATATTATTTAATGAATTATAAAACAAATATAAATTATTAAAAATATTTGAAGTGTATACTATTTTAATAAAATCTATAAACTATAGGGACTAAAATGAAATTTATATATGAACTATATAATGCTTTACCCTTAACCTATTTGGTGAAATATGCCGCCTCCATTTATCTGCTCTCCATAACCATCTCTACCCAGTGTAACTCTCTTTTTGCTTTCCCCATCATCAAAAAAAAAAAAAACAAAGAATTTTGTTAAAGAAGAATAGAAGAATAGAAAGAGAGAAAGGAAACGGCTTCACGAACCCGTTGAAAGCTCGGTTTCTTCCAACCCGTTGTTCCCGCCGGCCGACGGTATCACATCCCGGCGGTACTGCCGGTACCACCACCCAAACCGCCACGATTCCCTCTTCCCTTAGGACCGAAAAGGTTTAAGTCTTAGAGTGAATAAAATATATAGATTAATGATTAATGAATAGATTAGTTGGTGTGTATAAACTGTTTTCAAAAAAATAAAATAAAATTTGACAGCATAACTATATATTTTTAGCATAAGGGGCTCAATAAATTATTTGGATTTTAAAGTTCTAATGAATGAAAATGTATGATTAAAGCTAGCTTTAAATATTTATTTGATTATTATTATAACTAGGTGTGAAACTCGTGTATTACACAGGTTGATTTAAAAAAAGATTAAACATTAAAGTGTAAACATAAAATATTTTTTAATGTATAACTTTAAAATAAAGAAGATACATATTTACTGCAATTTAATATCATATATATCATATTTAATACTTTACATATATAAGTATATGACTTTAATTTTAAAAATTGAAATAAACCAAAAATTGACAAGTGGATAATATTTATTTCAAAAATACCACAAAATGACAAGTGTCAAAATTAATGAAAGGTTGACATATGGCAAAAAAACCTTCATTTATTAAGAAGGATATTATAACTAGGTGTGAAACCCGTGTATTACACGAGTTGATTTAAAAAAAAAAAATTAAACATTAAAGTGTAAACATAAAATATTTTTTAATGTATAACTTTAAAATAAAGAAGATACATATTTACTGCAATTTAATATCACATATATCATATTTAATACTTTACATATATATAAGTATATGACTTTAATTTTAAAAATTGAAATAAACCAAAAATTGACAAGTGGATAATATTTATTTCAAAAATACCACAAAATGACAAGTGTCAAAATTAATGAAAGGTTGACATGTGGCAAAAAAACTTCATTTATTAAGAAGGATTATTATTTTTAATGAACAAACTATTTAAACATACTTCTAAATACTATCTATGTCTTCTAAAAGACTTAACCCATAACTTCTAAGAGGATGACCTAGTTTTCTAATTCACATAGAATTTTTCATGATCAAAATAGATAGAAAAAGTATCGTAGTTTCAGATTTTTCTTTTACATTATATATTCGAAAAAATAACCATCGACATGTACATGTTGAGAAAATAATGAGATGGAATCTTGAAATCAAGGTGTAAAGGTTAAAGTTGAAATGAAAATTATTTTCATTTTTTTTAGATGTTTAAGGGTTTTTGTCGATAATTGTCATAAAAATGTGCAACCATTTTTTGTTTTAATTGAGTTTTTAATACGAGTATAATTTTCTTACTTATTTTGCTTTTTATAAAGTTAAATTTAAAAATTATTTTTCAAGATATATATTTTAGATATTGACTATCATATGTTCATTTTGTTTCGAAATTAAAAATAGTTGTTCGAATACTAAAGACTAAACTGCACAAATAGTCTCTGTGGTTTGCTCAAAATTGTCATTTTCGTCCAAAAAAGTTTAGACTAGCACCAGAGGTCCAAAACTTTCACTTTGTTGCATTTTTGGTCCAATCTATTATGTCTTTTTTCAAAATGACGAATTTGCCCCTATTAATATGATTTTTTTTCTTATTTGCTTTTCTGATTTTTAGATTAAAAAAATAAAAATAAATATACAGCTAATAACCTACCAAACCCCACCTCTCTCTCTCTCTCTCTCTCTCTCTCTCTCTCTCTCTCTCTCTCGTCAAACCCGTCGGAACAGGAAAGCAAAAGCCGTAGGGCTACCATTGCCGCCCTCCGTCACCGCTGCTGTGGAATCCCATCGGACACCACCAACCTCTTGACACCACATGAAGATCCCATCTCGATGCAAGTTCACAACTCAGCTCGTCGGAACTCTAGTTGTAGGGATGGCGAATCTCGTGGGGCTTCATCCCGAAATTCCATGGACATTCCCCAAATTCAAAGTTACATTTGATACTTTTGTGATTGGGGGAGTCATCGGACTTGAGCGAATCTTTGATTCCAGAGGTTTGTATAGAAATTTGATATGCCTTTTTCTAATCGGCAGCGTTGGATGCAGGGACGACGTTCATTGGTGTGTTGTTGTTCTTCGTCTTGCAAAACGAAGGGGTTAATTTGAAGTGCCCTACGCCCTTCTGTATCTGGTCGGAATCAGCGATGAGCAGCAAGGCGGCGATGACGATCTACTATGGTGGTCGGAGTCCGTTCCAGCGGCTCCGGTTACTATATATCAGGTCAGAATCGGCGGAGAAAGTGAATGGGTGTGGAGAGGGGCCCAGTGGTGGCTAAAATTTGTGGTTGCGGGTTGTCTTCCTTGTTGGAAAGTCTCCACCTTCATTGGTGGTTTTCTCAATTCAAAAAAAAAAACAAAAAAACCGAAGAAGAAGGGGGAAATAGATTAGAGTTCAAGGGATGCTGGATGGCGGTGGGTTACGGTGGCAGTGGGTGGTCAAGGCTGGTAGCCCTTGACTGCCCTTGATTCCCTCTTCGATCATTGACAATAATTCAGTGAGAGGGAGGGAAAAGGAGGCAAGATGGTGAGGTTTTATTCCAACAATGGAGAGAGAGAGAGAGAGAGATTTATTTTTATTTTTGTTTCTTGTTTTTTTTTTTTAAATTAAAAAATCAGAAAAACAAATAAGTAAAAAGAGAAAATCATATTGACAGGGGTAGATCCGTCATTTTGAAAATAATAAAAACATATTGGACCAGAGACGCAACAAAATGAAAGTTTTGGACCACTGACGCTAGTCCAAACCTTTTGGACCAAAGTGGCATTTTTCGACATACCACAGGGACCATTTGTGCAGTCACAAATGGTCCCTGTAGTATGTCGAAAATTGCCACTTTGGTCCAAAAATGTTTGGACTAGCACCAGTGGTCCAAAACTTTCATTTTGTTGCGTCTTTAGTCCAATCTATTTTGATTTTTTTTCAAAATGACAGATTTGTCCCTGTTAATATATTATATCTTTTTTCTTATTTGTTTTTCTGATTTTCAAATTTAAAGAAAAACAATAAAATAAAAATAAAAATAAACCTCTCTATCTCTCTCTAAAAAACAAGAAAATAAAAATAAATTTCTCTCTCTCTCTCTCTCTCTCCCTCTCTCCTTCTCTTCCCGAATATTTCTCCTTCCCTCTTTGTTTGTTCTTCCCTCAAGAACACTTCATAAAGCCTAGAAAAAAAAAATTAAACACAGAACAAAATTTAAACCAAAAAAATCAAACCCATTCTTCAAGTGGGTTTTGCAAATTAAATGATGGTGAGATGTTGCAACATTGGTATTGGGAAAATCAGGCGAGTGAAGAAGGCAATGGGGTTTTGCTTTTCTCCTGCCGACGATGGGATAAAGAGAGCTCCGATTTCTTGGAGCTCCAAAAACCGACGACCACCCATCCGTTATGAACCAAAACATCACCGCAGTTATCACGTCTCCGATCTCCCCTTCAGACGAGTCACCTTTGAGTCGCACACGATGGAGCCAAAGTCGTCTGTTAAAGCAAGCCCTAGTGTCATCGCCTGTGAAAGCACGCCTTAGCGTACATGATGCATCACCACCAACAAAAAAAGCTCTTCGTCACCACCACTGGAAACCCTAGTTGCGCCTCCTATCCAAACCATAGTGCCGTCATCAGATGAGAACAATCTCCATGAAACCCTAGTTGCCATGAACATCCCAGATCTGTGTCTAAGGGAGTAGCAGATGAAGAAGAAAGTAGATGAAGAAGCACAGTTTTCGCCAGTGAACTTGAATCAGATGCATGAGTGATTTGATTCAAATGTCGCTATGAATATCTCAAACTGGATGAGCGAAGGTAATGGTGGCGGAGTGGGGACACGCTAAGTTGAATCAGACGCAAGAGGGATGAGAGGAACATATCTATGGTTAGAGGCCATATTCTTTTGATTTTCATACTCATATACTAAAACCAAAGAAGATTAATGGTGTTAAGGTTTTAGATGTGGGAGGTAGACGACGACTTGAGAGAGAGAGATAGAGAGAGATTTTTATTTTTATTTTATTGTTTTTTTTAATCTGAAAAAATCAGGAGAGAGAGAGAGAGAGATTTATTTTTATTTTTATTTTTTTTAAATCTGAAAGTCGAAAAAACAAATAAGAAAAAGATAAGAAAATCATATTAACAGGGGCAAATCCGTCATTTTGAAAAAAAAAATCATAATATATTGGACCAAAGACGCAACAAAATGAAAGTTTTGGATCACTGGTGCTAGTCCAAAACTTTTTGGACCAAAGTAGCAATTTTCGACAAACTACAGGGACCATTTGTGCAGTTTAGTCAATTTATTAAAATGCGCTTACATTCTTTTTATTTTTTTTTATTAGAAATGTGAAATGTTTGATTAAAATATAGAAAAAAATCTTAGAAAAATCCAAAATATTTTTATCAAATGTTTAAAAAAACCACTATATTATTTTTTAGTGCACTAAAATCTTTATATATTTTGAAAGTGTTAAATTAGTCTTTTTGACCTTAGAAAAACTCAATCTGTTTTTATATAAGCATTAAAAAAACCATTATATTATTTTTTTAGCACATCAAAACCTTTATATTTTTTAAAAAAAATTGTAATCTAATGGATGCTGATAATGGTACACATCACCACACCGCAACTAAAATTAACCGCATAAACCGCAACGGCAATAAAAACCGATGGAGGTGTTTTTTGTTTTTCAAAAACCGCAAATTTGCGGTGCAGTGCGGTTATTAGTTTTCAAAAATCGTAAAAAAAAACCGCACCGCACTGCATATATTATATACAACTTTTAATTATTAATATATTAAATATTAAAAATAAGACAAGTTTTATGAATGAAAGATGAATAAAATACTAGAAGACAAAAGTATAGTGTTTTGTTATGTTTAACTTTGAAAAATGGTGAAATTAGACAATTTTAAGAAATTTATTGTTAATTACTTTTGATTTGACGTTTTTAAGATATTAATTGTTTGTGATTTAAGTTAATTGTCTTATACATTATAGTTTTTTTATTATTATTACAAGTAATATGTTTGAAATCTTAAAACCGTTTGAGCTCTAAACTATGGTTAAAAACCACACAAAATAATTGCACCAAATACATATGGTTAATAACCGCAACACAGAAAAAAACAAAACCACACCGCAAAAATAACCGTCTAACCGCACTGCAAAACTAACCACACCAAGCGGTTTTGAAAATGGATTAACCGCATTTGAGAGGCTTATCATTTATAGAAATACAATTTAACATTACAACCTCAAAGAATTAAAGACTATACATAAATAAATACAAGTGTAGCTGTTAAGTGTGTCTAATATCCTCCCTCAAGTGAAACGGTGGTGGACCAATACACAACTTTTCTCGAAAGAACTCAAACTGATGACGTGGTAAACTCTTTGTGAAAATGTCGGCCACTTGAAGCTTGGTCAAAATGAAATCGGTGTGAATTTTACTCGACGACACAAAGTTATGAATAAAGTGATAGTCAACATCAATGTGCTTGACATGTTTCAGAGAAACGGGATTTTGAGTGAGAAACAAGGCACTTTGATTATCGCATAGCAATGTCTTAGGGTTTGGTGGTAGCACATGAAGTTTTCGCAACAAATGAGTGATCCAAATAATTTTCGCGAGAGTGTTGGCCATTAATTGCTCGATATTCAGATTCACAACTGGAGCGAGAGATAGTTGGTTGTTTCTTGGCACATCAGGATACAAGATTGCCCCCAAGGAATATCGAGTAACCATAAGTGGAACGACGGGTCTCGAGGCAACGAGCCCAATCAGCATCAGAGTAGCCTACAAGCGTGGTATATGTCGGTTTAGAAAAGGAGAGTCCAAAAGAAATCGTACCCTTGACATATCGCATAAGCCGTTTAACTGCTTGATAATGCGGAATAGTAGGGCCTTGAAGGAATTTACTAACTTGATTGACCACATATGAAATATTCGGACGAGTGATTTTCAAATACTGAAGAGCTCCAACAAGGGATCGATAATGTGAAGGATCCAAGTAAGCATCACCACCAATAACAAAAGCCATGTTAGAGGCAAGAGGAGTTGAATCCGGTTGAGGGTCGAGAAGACCTGCTCGATCAAGAATGTCATGAGCATACGTTGTTTGACTGGGAAATAGACCATTTGTGGTGTAAGTAGCTTCTATCCTAAGAAAATAAAATAAACGACCAAGGTCTGTGATCAAGAATTCGTGGTGCAAGCGATTGATGATGGAGCGAATAACCGTGTCATCATTTCCGGTCAAAATTAAATCATCAACATAGACCAATAAATATAGCACACACAAGTCACGTTTGAACACAAACATAGAAGGATCAGCCTGACTGCATATAAACCTAGTGCTAACCAAAAAAATTGCTTATACGATGAAACGAAGCTCGTGGGGCCTGTTTGAGACCATAAAGAGCTTTATTTAGACGATACACATGACCGGGAAAACGAGAATCATGAAGTCGCTACTTTGATTCAAATGGTAACGGATGGTTCCCGACTTTCTCTGGTTTCCGCAACCGTAACCATTTTTCCGATTACATAAACCTTTTTTTGAACAGCGAGACGATCTAAAAAAAAGTGAAGGATAAGCAACCATTCTAGAAGCGGTAGCTTCCCGCGTCCTTCATTCCTATTGCCTCCTTCTGTGAGAAGTTCCCCAACGAAACCCTAAGGACAACTTCTGCTTGAAGGGCACAATCCAGCATTTCTTACAAAGTCTTACAACAGATGTGAGCTTAACAACCCTGGTGCCATGCCCAAGCCCTTACCTTTGCCCTATACCGAAAGATATTAGTTCATTGATCAACTACCACTTGATCCCCTAGATAAAGGAATTTCTCTAAGACCATACATGTTGATAGACATAACTGCTATTTATTTGCTGAATAGACAGATTCATGGAAAAAATCATGACTATACTTAACAATAAAACACTCAAAAGATGAAATTTCACCTCTACCATCAATAGGTTTAGGCAGCGCGTTTATAATACGATCTAAAAACGCCTCACTCACTGGTATCTAAGCAATTCTTCCTGTTGCTTTTACAGAACTCCCTTCTTGTATAAAGCCCAAACCTTACTCCCTTCCTTCTATCGGAACTGGCAACAGATCTCTAGATCCGATGCAACTAGAAGTCAGTTGATTCCGTCTGAGAATGGTTTCAGTCCAAACCTTTTTTGTCGAGTGAAACTCCGCTTCTTAAGAGCTTCTTTGGGCAGACTCACTCCCTTACCCGGTGTTTGTTCCATGTAAACGGGATCAGTTAGGGTGTCATGAAGAAAAGCATTATTGATGTCGAGCTGATGAAGAGACCAACCATTAATGACGACCAAAGGTAAAACAACATGCATCGCGGATGCTTTCACCACTGGACTAAAAGTATGCAAGTAATCAACACCTAGAATTTGACTAAAGCCTTGGGCAACTACACGAGCTTTATAATGATCAAATAGTGCCATTAGAATGATACTTAGTTCGAAACACCCACTTACGAACTGACTATATTGCGATCCATGGGTCTAGGAACCAACGACCAAGTATGATTTTTCCATAGAGCATTCATTTCAACGTTCATTGCATTCATCTAATGTGATTGCGAAGTGGTAGAAGAAAAAGTTGTCAGATCATGTCGAGCAAATAAGGCACTATATAAACCATGTTTAGTAGCGTGAGCAAGATCCACTCAGTGCTTTGGTTTGAAAATCCTGTCTTTGGCCCGTGTAACCATGGGATGGCTAATTTGTGGAACCCGCGAAGGAGTGACATGAGGGGAATTCGTTTTAGTTACATCAAACAAAATAGTAGGAGGCGGTTTATTTGGTGAGAATGATGATGGAGCATCAGTGGATGATCGGGTCTGATCAGGAGACTGGACTTGCTCCGAGGACTGGGTCAGTTCTGGTGACTGGGCCTATTCTGGTGATTGGGCTAGCTCCAAGTATTGGGCTTGTTATGGTGACCGAGCCTTAGTGACAGGAGTTGGATCATTGCAAAGCCCACAACGAGTGAAAGGAGTAGTCAGCTGTTGAGTTGGGCTTGAAGCAGGAACCAATGGTAGACTAGAAAATAATGTATCGTCTAAAAAAGCATCTAAATGAAGATCATGAATAGAGTCCCGAGTTGAAGTGTTGCCAAATGGAAAAAAGAGCTCATCAAACTTGGCATGCCGGGTAATAAACATGCGAGAGGAGCCGGGATCAATACATTTATATCCTTTGTATTGGGCACAATAACCAAGAAATATTTAAGGAATGCTACGTAGCAGTAATTTGTGCTCCACATAGTCCCTTATGTAAGGGTAGAATTGACATCCACATGGGTGAAAATGATGATACAAAGGAGCCCGAAGAAACAATACCTCGAACGGAGATTTATTATTTAATACCCAAGTGGAAAGCCGGTTGATAATATGAATAGTTGAGCGAAAAGCATGGACCCAATAAGAAGACTGAACATGCCCATTAAATAACATGGCAAGACTGGTTTCTATGATATGGCGATGTTTGCGCTCCAACCGACCATTTTGCTGTGGAGTGTACGGACATGAAATACGCTGAAGAGTACCATTGTCTTCAAGTAAACATCGTACATGATGATTCAAAAACTTTGTGTCCCCGTCACTTTGAAAGATTTTAATTTTAGATGAAAATTGTGTTTAAACAAAGTTAATGAAGGTCCCAAAAACCACACGGAAATCGGATTTGGTTTTGAGCGGATAAAACCACATAAAACGAGAAAAATCATCCACAAAAACAACATAATGACGATAACCACCGACCGAAGTAACCGCGGATGGCCCCCACAAATCACAATGAATCACGTACAATACATGCAATGCATGTTTTTCATTAGGTTTAAAAGGTAAGTGATGCGCCTTAGCAAGTTGGCAAGGCGTACAAATAACGGGTGACGGTAATAAAGACGTCATCGAAACGTGACCTAATTTATTCATAAGAGAAAGAGTATCAAAAGAAATGTGGTCCAAGTGGGAATGCCAAAGCTTATATGATGCTATTAACTTCGAACATGCAACTACCATAAATGTTGCCGGTTTATTTGATAGAACATACAATCCTTGCTCACATCGCCCCTTTGCTAGAACCTGCTTCGTTGCTCAATCCTGGATATAAAAATGAGGTTGGGAAAACAAAACATTCAGGCTAATATAAGTAGTCAATTTACTAATAGAAAATAATTTTTTGGTGATCATTAGGACAACCAAAACATCTTGCAATTTAATATTATTGTGAATCATAGATTGACCAATATGAGATATGGGGAGAACATTACCATCCCTAAAAGCAACCTTAGAGTTCCCAACATAAGGCATAGGTTGAGATACAAATGACATGGAAGAAGCCATATAATCTGTGGCACCGGAATCAACAAACTAGTCTGGGTCATTGGATGTTACATGACATTGAGCATGAAAGGCTTTGGCTAAATCAACATCGGATCCGATTTTATGAGTATCATATGAGGAGAGATATGGGCATGCACTAGCATAGTGGAAATTGGTTCGACATAATTGACAAAAGGAAGGACAACGCCCACGACCACGACCACCGCGAGATGTGAGTGGATGGGAGGTAGCGGAAAAGGCCACTGGTTGGGAAGCAGTTCCATGTAGAGAGCGCAAAAATAATTCATGTGCCTTGGATTGGGAAAGAAGATCTCGAAGAGTAGTGAGGGACCAAGAGGCCCGAATAGCATTGGAAAATGTCTTGAAAGTCGGACCATGGCCACACAAAAACTAGTGGGTTTTGTCCGATTCATTGACAGGATAACCAACAACAGAAAGTTGATCACAAATGTTTTTGAATTTACTTCCAAACTCAGAAACCGTGGATGTTCCCTTAGAGAATTGACACAGTTGATCACCAAGGTTTTGAATTCTTTCGACAGAGGAGTGGCTATAAGCAACCTCAAGCGCAACCCAAATCTGTTAAGCTGTTGATAGTCCAACAATCTCAGAAAAAGCTTCCTTAGTTAAAGATATGTGGAGGAAAATAATTGCTCGCTGATCAGAAGAGATCCACGCAACAAAGTCTGCGTTTGGCGATCACTTTCCATTAGTGAGAACCACCGGACCAGGTGCGGGAAGAGACCCATCAACATGGCCCAACATATTCTGATAGGTGAGGAGAGGAATCATTTGATTTTTCCATAAAAGATAATTGGTAGATGACAATTTTTTGGTTATCAGATGAAGAAATGTATTCATGGATAGAGTATTATCGTGAGAAGAAGAAGCAATGGGAAGATTAGAGATGCAAAAAACTGAAGAGTATGGGAAAGAGATATTGAACGATAGGGGGAGGGGAATAGAAAAAAGGTGGGATTAATTGGCTCTTGATACCATGATAATGGTACACATCACATCCAATTAGGTGGAGAGGCTTATCATTTATAGAAATACAATTTACACATTAAAACCTTAAAGAATTAAATGTTGGATTAGGTTTCTAAGCCCATAACTATAACTGGGATGTACTTGACTCGATAGTAGCATGGTCCTTTTGGGTTGTCTTCACCAGTGTAATTTGATAGGATGGACTTTTGAGAGAAAGGCTATTTGTGATTTATTAATATATTATAAGTATAATATATTAATTGAGAAATCATATTATATAATTAGTATTGATCAAGAATTAATTTGGAATTAATTTAGTGATCAAAAGAGACTGATTAAATTTACGGGGACTGATTAAGTAAATCAATGATTCTTATAGTGTGGGCCAATGATCCATGGTTAATTAGGATGGGCTAAACCAATATGAAAGTCCATGGAGGTTTAACCCATAGAGCCTAAGTAATATGAAGGGTCATGGTGCATTAGGGTTTGCATGGATGAAACCCTAGCCTTTGTAACACTATAAAAGCAATCCCCTAGAGCTAAAATCGGTTGCCCATTCATTCTAAGAGAGTGATAATCGATTTTGAGCTAACTAGCCTATTCTCTCAAGCCTACTCTTTCATTTGGTGTTTGTGACACAATAGAGGCATCACATTTGAGGCACTAAAGCTTTCTAAGGCCAAATACTTCAAACTACATCAAAAGGTGTTCATCTAACTTGGTTTTTATGTTGTATATCCTCTATTGTATGCTAGTTAGGATGCATGCTTTGGAAAATTGAAAATGCATTTATAATTAGAGAAAACATAGATCCAAAGCATTTAGGTTTGCATGTGCACCATATGAGTGTTATAGTGCTTAAAACCCAACATTAAAGACTATGCATAAACAAATACAAGTGTAGGTGATAAGTGTGTCGAATAGATGTGTAACACTTGAATCCTGGTATATTTCATTATTGTCATTGTGCTATTTTAAAAGATGCAATTTGGACCCTGGCTAGTACACGGGGCGTACCAAATGGTACGCTTAGCGTACAATCAGAATAGCCAGTACACGGGGCATACCAAGGGGTACGCTTAGCGTACTGATGCGAGGATTGGTCGTCACTCCGAACACGTACGCGGGGCGTACGTGTAAGTTAATGAAACCCTTAGGGTGTTTCACCCTATATAAACGCCTTAAGTCATTATGGTTGGCCTCTTTACCACCCCTAAGCCTCTAAAACCCTAGATATCGTCCCTTAGCCTCCATTGTTGTGTTTCGAACTCATTATGTGCATTTTCGTGTATTTTGATCCATTATCAAGAAATAAAAGCTTGGTGCAAGGTAATGGATCAAGGAAGAGCTTGTAGATCTTGATTATTTGCTTCATTTCCTGCTTGTTTGAGGGAAAAAGCTAAGACCTTGCTAATTAGAAGTTTAGATCTAGTTTATTTGAGTTTTGGATTCTTTTTGGCCCCATGAATGAGATCTAGTGGTTTGATACCACTCTAGGAGCTATGAGTTACTACTCTTTGTGTTTCTGAGGGTCAAGGTCCATAAAGTTGGCACCTTTAGGGTTTAGATTCATCCATGCATGAGTTTATGTCCATTTAATGAAAGTAGAGTGTTATATTTTGAAGTTGGGTCCTTATGGGGCATGCAAAGTCACCAAGTCGGTGACTTTATGGTTCTAGACGCTTATTAGGAATTAGATCTGTGATTTGGGCTTTTGGTCTTAAGCGTTAAGTGCTTAATGTGGATTTTGGCTTATTAGGTGTGTACGTTGGGCGTACAAGTCTATACGTACGACATACAAGCCATTTAGCAGGTACGCTTAGCGTATCTGTTAGGCTTAGCGTTTTGGGCTTCAAGTTTGGACCATTTTATTAGGCATGAGTGCTTGGGTTCTTGTTGGGCCATCTTAGTACAAGTATTTTGGACTAGGAAAAATTGTTGGGCTTTAGGGTAAGGCCCATGTAAGGGTTTGGGCCCAATTTAGAAAATTGGGCCATAAGTGGGTCTTAGATGATATATTGGTTTTGGGTCTTTTTGATTTTGAGTTTGGGCCTTAGTCTTGGACCAAACTAGGTGAAGGGTAAAATGGTCTTTTAACACTAAGTATGGATGGTTAGATATGGATTGGAACCCAAATGTTATTTTGGGTGTTATTCTGTATTGATAGCTCGGGGATTTGTCGGATCAGCAGCCAAGGATTTTTAGTGAGATTTAGTAGTCGATGTGAGTCTCCTCATTGGTTTTAGCGGGTTTAAGGCACCAATGTCGTGTTGGATAGGGTGTCTAAGTCCATAACTATTTATGGTATGTACTTGACCCGGTTTGGCATGGTCCATTTGGGTTGCATGGCATCATGCATTTGGATAGACTAAAATGAGAGAAATAACACTTAAGGTTTATTAATATATTATAAGTTCTAATATATTTATAGTATTATTTAACTAGTATTGATCAAGAGTTAATTTGGAATTAATTAAGTGATCAAAAGGAGACCAATTAAATACATGGGTTGATTGTGTAAATCATCCATACTTATATAGTGGGCTAATGCTTCATGGATTATCAAGTTGGGCTAAAACCCATAGGATGCTCCATGGTGTTTATAGAACCTATGGGTCATGGAAATGAAAAGTCATGACATTTAGGGTTTACATGGTGTAACCCTAATTGTAACACACTATATAAGCTTCATGTTCTTCACCAAAATCGGCCACTAAGATATACAAGTGAGGGCTAGCCGATTTCTAAGTGTTCTTCATTTCTCTCTAAGTTATTCCAAGTGCATTTGGTGTTGTGTGAGACATTTGAGGCATCACACTTGAGGTGCTAGGCTCACAAGGTTCTTAAGGAATTTTAGCAACTAAAGGTATGTATTTCTTACTATCTTTTATGTTTAAAAGTTCCCCATGTATGCTAGATAGGTTATGAACCTTGGAAAAATAAATTTGCATGTATCATAGATCAAACATAGGTCCAAGGTTTCTAGGGTTGCATGTATACCATAGGAGTGTTAGAATGCTCAAAACCCTTCATGTCGGCCCTTGTTATTTATGTTAGGATGCTAGGAGTTTGCATAACCCTTGCATGTGATATGTGTTGCAATGTATACCGGGCGGGGCTCAATGTCGGGCGAGGCCTGATGACTGTAGTATGCTATTGTTTATGATCATTACATGTGTTAGTATGATTATGTGATATATGTTTTGTTGTATTAGGTGTCTAAGCTCATAACTATAGTTGGTATGTACTTGATCCGATAGTAGCATGATCTATTTTGGGTTACCTTCACCATAGCAATTTGATAAGATGAATATTTGAGAAAGAGGTTATTGTGATTTATTAATATATTATAAGAATAATATATTAATTAAGAAATCATATTATTTAATTGGTATTGATCAAGAATTAATTTGGAATTAATTTAGTGATCAAAATAGACTGATTAAATTAACAGGGGCTGATTATATAAATCAGTGATACATATAGTTTGGGCTAATGATACATGATTTATTAGTAATTGAATAATCTTATGTGAGATTCCATGAAGTGTTAGTCCAAATCAATTGTTGGATCATAAGCCTAAGTGTAAGAATTAGGGTTTACAAGTGACTCTTGTCATTCTACACTATATATGTAATCCCTTCAGCCCTAAAATCGTGACTTGTGTTCCATGAGGAAACCCCAGACGATTTTGGTGGATCCTAGCCTCTCTCTCATTATCCTCCATTTGCTTATAGTGTTTGTGAACCATTTGAGGCGTCACACTTGATGTGCTAAGCTCTTGAAAGGCCAAGTTCTACAAGCTACAAATAAGAGGTATTCATCTAACTAGTTTTTATATTGTATATCTCCAATTGCATGCTAGCTAGGGTATATGCTTTGGACAAAATGAATTTGCATGTATACCTAGAGAAAACTTAGATCCAAAGCATTAGGATTGGATGTGCACCATAGGGATGTTAGAGTACATAAAACCCATCAATGGTATCAGAGTCATGGGTGTTTTCTGTTATATTGATACATCGGTTAATTGTTCAAAGTTGAAAAAATTGAAAAATTAATGTCTGGACAGTGGACTCAACGAGTCCCATTAGTGGACTTGATGAGTTGGGTCATTTGGTGATGAACTCGACGATTCCAGTATCCGACTCGACGAATTGGATCATCAGTTGGCAGTTTTTCGGGTTTTTTTTTCGCCATAATTAGATTATGTTCATTACCATAAACTATTTTGGTATCATAAAATCTGATTTTTCTGATATGGTAGTGATTACCCTCATCCAATTAAAAGATAATTGTCAAAATTTTAAGATAGTTATTAGTTTATATGATAAGCTAGTTATTTGTATTATTTGAAATTATCTTGCTATATGAGTTAAATTAGGTCAAATTGGTAAAAGATAAATTATATGATAATTTTATTAGTTTAAAATTTGATCTAAATGTTTCTTGAAGAGTTTCATAACTTGCCCTCAAGTTATGGAATTTGAAAAGTCCCATTCATGAAACATTAACACCTTAAGTTATGGAATTCAAAAGGTTTTGAAGAGTTTCAAAACTTTCCCTCAAGTTTTGGAATTTTAAAAGTCTCATTAAATTCTAGAACTCTTATAATTGAAAGCTTTCAAAAGGTGCAACTCTTGGTTTTGTAACTTAAAAAAATTGAATAGTTTTGATTTTGAATTTTATATTTAGAACCTTGATGTTTCTTTTTTGAATAGTTCAAATTACACCCTTATGGCTTTATTAAATTAATTAAGTGTTTAATTAAAAGAGAGAACTAATAAATCCATAATGACATGGTTTAAGTTTAATTAAATTAAAAAGTTTAATTTATTAATAGATTAAACCACTTAGTATTTTAATGTGTAAAATACACCCTTATACTATATAAAATTATAAGTCTAATATATTATATATGTATAAGTTAAAAGTCAGTCTTACTCTTAGTAGCTCTCATTCACGAAGTTGGTCTATAAAGGGCGTTTAATAAAGTGGCCTGTAAAATGACCGTCATTGGGTATACACTCTTACCCACCACACCCTTGACTAGTGGAGGGTCGTTAGCCGGACGGGTTTGATAGTACATTTAAATCCTCATTAAAATTATAATGAAATATAAAGCAACTAAACCTTTTATAAATTCCCGATCTTAGTTACTTTAGGAAAAATGTGAATTTGATGCTAACCCATGAAATTGCATATTGCACCTTATTGGTCAGTTAGTGTAGCATGTGTGGTTAACCAGAACACTAATGTGGACTAATGAAGGATGGCAATGGGTTTCTCATAAATTATCGTTGATCAATGGAGCGCTTGTGGTTAAACGACACATCGATTAAGTGATAAACGACTTTGAGAGTACCAACTAATTTGTGTGGTTATTCACACCTTGTTTGTGATCCTCGGTATCCCAGTCACAAACTTGAAGGACATAATCGAGATTAAACATGCGATTGAAAAAGTCAATGAATCTCAAAAGATATAGGGGTTTCATTTACAAACCTAATTCATTTCAATTTCGTTCACATGGTGGAATTGGTAAATCGTCATTTACCAACCGACAAATAGTTTGCAATTGGATTACGGCATCCCTCTTCCGAATTGTGAATTATTGTGTCGGGTCCTAGCCTTAATATTTCATTTGGGTTTTATATTAAGGATTAAGTCAACTAACTTGAATTTCTCCCCTTGTAGATGTCTAGTTCTGACAACTATGGTCTTCCCGAATCTTTTGGAAATAGCTTTCCTCATGGAGATGATGTTCCACGTTTCGACCGTGATAATGGAAATCATATTTCACTTCCTCTGCCTCCTCCATTTATTCTCCCTGACCCACATGTTTGTCGACTTGAAAATTTCAAGGTAACTCAAGCGCTATTGGCAAGCAAACACGAAGATGGAAAGTTTGTATGTGCTCACGTCTTAGAGATGAAGTTGCATATTGATAGGCTGGGAATATTGGGAGTTGTCTTCCCAAGGAAACTGGCTGTTGACTTGGTTCTTTAGTCACTTCCTGAGTCATATAGTGAGTTCGTTAAAGATTACTATATGAAAGAACACAACGTGACCCTTATCGATCTTACATATTTGCTAATTGCTGTTGAATCAGAAATGATTTGGCGCATTGGTAAAGCAAGTTCGATTGGAAGATCTACTTCCCAAATTTCCATGGACATTGACCGAATGATAAAGGGTAAATCTGAGATAGTCCCATGTACCATTCCCAAAAAGTCCATATGTTTCTATTGCCAAGAGAAGGGGCATTGGATGCGAAACTGCCATATCTACTTGAAAGATTGCAAGGATGGTAAAGTCAAAATGTATGAATCTACTTCAGGTAAGTCCACTATCTAACTCTATTAAGTTCCTATTGGTAGATTCTTAATACATGATGTGATAATATTGTATTTTGATGTTTTGTAGGATCGAAGAAAAGAAAGGAAGCTTAAAGGAAGTGAGCTGAGTCTGATTGCGAAGAGATGGATTTCAATCGCATGGTTCGATGATCAGATTTTTGAGCTTCTGCTTAGGAGTTATGATAGATTGCTTAGGAATATATTTAGAAACATAGTTTTCAATTGTATTTGCATTGTAAGGACAAGTTTTTCCGCACTTTTTTATAAATAAAGAAATTTTTTGATTTTATCTTATGTTATGTTTCCTTGCAATGACATTTATGAAAATTGTTGTTTATATGTGTTTCTATTAATAGCAATATTGAAAATGGTTTGATTCTTAGCTATATCAATTGTGGTAGTGTTGTAATTTTCTAAGTAAGGAAAGATTCTCATCGCCCAAGTTTCAATTGGACAGAAACATGGAATCATATGACTTGTATCAAGTAATGTATGCAAATCTTAGTACTTAGGAAAATTGGGACTAGTTCCTTGTTTACATAAGTATGTAAGTCAAGTGAAAGAGAAAAAAAGGATCTAGTATGCATTGATGTGAACTGATCAGATTCACCACAAAGAATGATATAGGCTATTCGTCATGATTTACTAATGGTTCAGTAAATATGATTATGCTTACAAGATTAAGCATAATTTTCACACTTTGAAAGGATTCAAAGTATAGTGGAACGAATAAGAAGAATCAAATTAGGCAGAAAGATAAAAGGATTATCCAATCTGAAAGGAAAGGAAAGTACTTTAGTATCGTATTTTATGATCATCATATTGATTATGTAACCATACCACAATTGACCCTCGAAGGACACCTTGGTGCATTTGTATGGCTAAGAAGAGGAACCGGGAATTGTTGAAATGGTTAAATCAAGAAGGCGAGTCATACTTCGTTCCAAAATCAAGTCTTAGAGTCATACTGCAAGATTGTACACTGAGTGACATATCCTAAGTAGGTTTATAACACATCATGAAATGTGGAGTAGAAAAGTTTTCTTATCCATGCACATTTGGAATTTGTAGTTGTGATGTCTTAGATAAGACAAAGACCAACTAAGACTAATGATATGAAGTGTTTTTCTTGATAAGAACCTGCACTAACTTTTGAATATTTGTTTGTCAAGGAATGCTTCTTGACAAGAGAATCTTATATGTCAAGAGGTCAGTGGGAGTCTTAATGATCTTGAATAGTTTCAAGATCTAATCAAGAATTAATAAACCTATTGTTTATCACTAGCACATGACTTGAGGTTTGTAACCTATCGTGTTGACATATTCTTGTTTTTGTGCCCATTCCAGTTTTGTTTGACTATGCATGTGAGTTCTATGAGTTCTCATTTGAATGCATAAGGCAAAGTACCTTGATCAATGGAAAGTACACTGATTTGTGGGGGTGAGCTGTTCAATAACTTAGAAGCAATGGTAGGACCCTCGTGCTACCAGATGGCAAGAAATTAAGATTGAACAAGTTCAGTCCATATGAGTTTGGAATTGTCACAAACCTTATCTTATGATTTTGGTTTTGGCACATTCGCATGGATAGGAACACATACACCATAAAATATAAGTGGTAAAGGTTTCTCTCCGCTTCATGAAAATGATTGTAAGAAAACGCTTTCACTAAGTAGATTTTAAAGAGTTAGCGGTTGTGTTTCGCGCTCTCAAATTCGATTATTATCATGACATCCCTCTTCATAGTTTGAATTGTGAGAAATGGCAAATACTCTTAACATTCGTGACTTACTGTTGTAAGTTCTGAAATAGTTTAGACACACATATATGAGCTATCCAAGGAAATGTGTATGAGTTTGAGAAGCCTATATAAAGACTTATCGAAGCATCTCGTATCAGGAATCTGAACCTTGGTAAGAAAGTCAATAAGTATTGATTTCTAGAAGTCCAGCTTATTTCTAAGTACATGTCAAAGTTAGTGGGAGCATAAGTGTTATGCTTGTAAGTATGTAACTATTATGCTAGTGGGAGCACAATTATTATGTTAAGTAGCAACACTATATTTATATGAAACAAAGTTTTGATTTGCAAAGTTGCAGAGTTTGAAAAGTTGTCTCGCTATTGTAAAGGAGAGGATACTTATACTTCATTTCAAACCTAAAAGTTTAGATTGAAATTTTAATTTAGTCATGGACATATATGAATGTTGTGTTGAAATGTTTCAACATTGAGAATTCTATATATGGAACATTATAGCAAGAAACTGGTCAAGTATCATGTCTTTATGTAAGACATTATAAATTGTATCCAATATGCTTCGGGTATAGGACCAATTGCATATGTTGTAATATTCATGTGTTCTACTTTTCTAAATGCCTAAGGCATTAAGAGGGAAAAAAGGACTAGAACTGGATATGACTAAAGTAGTTAAACAGCTGTTAAGGACGGTCTAAGGTTTGCTGAGGATTGGTTGCTTATGAGCAGTTGGAAGTACAGTAATGGATGGACCATATTGATATAATTATGAATAGATAGGATTCAATTTAGAATGGATATCATATAGCAAATATGGAAATGTTTCCATAATGGGGGTTGAATATTAAGAAACTATGTGTAGGTTAGAAACTTTTGTGCAAGAAGGATGTTCAAAGGAATGTACTTTGAATGTGAGACTTCATTTCCATTGAATTGTTCTGTAACAAATCTCCAATGGAATGTTTTGTAATATCATTGGCAAAGTCTTTGTGACTCTGGTGCCTTGTCATTACAAAAGGATCATTGCATGATAGTTTAGAATCCAACACATTCTGATAATGACAAGAATTTCGTATTCTTACACTTACGATTTGGAATTATGAAATGAGAGACATCGGAAATGTTTTCAATTAATTTATTTCACAAAGAAAGGACCATAAGTAAACATAGTGTGCATGCTTGGGGCATGGGAAAACTATTTTTTTAATTCAAGTATTAAGTTGATGTAACATCCCAAAATACGAGCCAAAAATTTCATTTTTAAAACATATACTTAGCAAAACATTCAAAATAAAACGTTCACCGATCATATCATTTCATAAAGATATCGCATGTCTGGGAAAACATTTTCATAAAACATAATAATGTCATAGTACAAATCCCCATGAAGATCTCATAGTGCGGAATACGAGGCATGTGTGTGATGGGCCGCTACCGCGCCAGCTCTTTCCCCTTCGAAGAAGAGGTACCTGAAACCAAAACTAAAAACTGTAAGCACGAAACTTAGTGAGTTCCCCCAACATACCACATACCATACAATCACATAACATACATATATTGTCAGACATATCTGGGTGCCCGACCTACCCTTTCGTTCCTCTCGATCGGATACTGTCTAGTATATCTGGGAGCTGGCCTCCCCTTCAGTCCTCTCGACCGGATACTGACCAGTATATCTGGGAGCTTGCCTCCCCTTCGGTCCTCTTGACCGGATACTGGGGACTATTTTACCCCCTACTACTACCACATAACATAATCTATCTAGCATGGTTGGGCACGACCGCCCCTTCGGCCCTATCAACCGGTAATCTGGGGACTATCTCCCCTACTGTCACTAGCACATAGCATCATATCATACTAGCACATAAACATATCACAGGTAGTAGCAACCTTAGATGAATATCACAGAGACAATCATCTATCATACAACTCCTACTGGTGGGCCGACATTGTGGTCGTAGACCCACCGCTACTGGAAGGTAACTCACCTCAAAGTAGTTGCTGATCGGTGTGGGAATTGACTGTCTTCTGCTGCTGCTGCTCTGGAAATCCTCCGGCTATAATTCCCACAAAACACTTAGTCAAATACTGTTAACCGACCTCAGGGTAAAATGACCATTTACCCCTAACCAAACCAAGAGTCAAAGTTAAAGTCAACTGCCAGTTGACCCGACTCGCCGAGTTGGCTTGCCAACTCGCCGAGTCTCTATTTTCCTGACCATAAACCTGTCTCTACTTGTCGAGTTAGGCATTGGCTTGACGAGTTTTCCTTCTAAACCAAAGGCCAATAGTCCTTCATCCTACTCGCCAAGTTGTATGAACAACTCGCCGAGTTCGTCTTCATCCGAAGAACACTCTATGCTGCGACTCGCCGAGCTGTATGAACAACTCGCCGAGTCTGTTCTTGAGACAAGAAGATTGCCTTGAACTCGCCAAGTCAGGGCATTGACTCGCCGAGTTTCTTCATGGGTGAGTCTGGCTTCCGACTCACTGAGTCACACCCTATGACTCACTACTCCACCCCGCAACCACGAAAAGGGGGAAAACTCGGGGACTCACGACTCGACTCACCGAGTCCGATGAACGACTTGTCGAGTCTGTCACATGCAAAAACTATATACTTGATTTTGCTTGAATCCAGCTCATGTCATTCATAGATCTGGGTTTCTAGGTCATGAATAACACGTAAAGTTTCCAACTTTACGTGTAAATAATCACCAATGAAGGTTCTAGGGCTCAAAATGCACCAAAAGAGTAGATCTAGGGCTTTCATGCAATATGGCTCCATAAAGGCAGTAGATCCAAGCTCTTGGAGCTCAATCATGCCTAGATCTAGAGGCTAAACAACTTATTACAAACCCTAATAAACAATCAAGCTTGGGGAAAGGCTCAAGAAGGACTTTCATGGAGCTATAAGGGACTATAAGCATGAAAACAGAGGGAAACCGAGTTATACCTCAAGGAAATCACTGAGATAACACAAGGATGGCTGGCCTCCTTCTTCTCTTCTTGATCTACTCTTCTTTCTTCTCAAAATCTTCAAGAAACACACCAAAGCACTTCAATCACACAAGGAATAAGGGTTTGAACGATGTTGGGAGCCCTGAGGGTGAAGGGGGCGAGCTTGGGGGCGGATAAGAGGGTTTAAATAGGGTGCAAACCCTTGAAATTTACTGTTTCATCAGACAGATGGGACTCGCCGAGTCCATATGTGGACTCGCCGAGTCGCCAACTTAAACGTGCTCCCAAACCCGTCTCCACTCGGCGAGTCGGGCCTACAACTCGCCGAGTCCAAGGCTAAAAATGTAAAATACTTAGATAAATTTTACGTACAAGGAACCAGGTGCTACAAATCTCCCTCACTTATTTTAGACTTCGTCCTCGAAGTCTGCTGCTCGATCCTGAAACAGCTCGGGGTAATGCTCCATCATTTATTCCACCAGCTCCCAAGTCCATTCCGAACCCTTTCGGTGCTGCCATTGCACCTTTACTAATTCCACCCTCTTGTTCCTCAGATCCTTCGACTTCTGGTCGAGAATTGCGACTGGGCGCTCAATGTAATTCAGGTTGTCATCAACCTGTATATCCTTTAGCGGCACCACCGCTGAATCATCCACTAGGCACCTCCGCAGCTGGGAGACATGGAAAGTGTTGTGGATTTGACTGAGCTCGGCTGGCAGATCCAGCTTATATTCCACCTTGCCCACCTGGGCTACAACCCTGAATGGACCAATGTATCTCGGTCCCAACTTGCCCCGCTTCCTTAATCGAATGACGCCTTTCAAAGGCAACACCTTCAGGAGAACCATATCCCCGACCTGGAACTCCAGGTCTGATCGACGTTTGTCGGCGTAACTTTTCTGTCGACTCTGCGCAGTCTGAAGCCTGCTTCGAACCTGCTGGATCCTCTCGGTCGTCTTGAGCACCACCTCGGTGCTCCCCATGACCCTCTGGACAACTTCACCCCAAAATATCGGGGTCCTGCACCTCCGACCGTACAACATCTCGAATGGAGGACGGTCAATACTCGCGTGGTAGTTGTTGTTGTACGAGAACTCATCCAAGGGAAGATAAGTATCCCAGCTACCACCGAAATCTAGCACGCACGCCCGCAATATATCCTCCAAGGTCTGGATGGTCCGCTCGCTCTGACCATCCTTCTGCGGGTGAAAGGCAGTGCTAAAATGCAGACGAGTGCCCAACTCATCATGAAACTTCTTCCAAAACATGGAAGTAAACCGCACATCTCGGTCTAATATCACTGACACTGGCACCCCGTTCCACGCCACTATCTACCTGATATATATATATATATATATATATATATATATATATATATATATATATCGGCCAACTTTTCAGCCGAGATACTCTCCTGGATCGGAATAAAATGGGCGCTCTTGGTCAATCGATCCACGATGATCCAAATCGAATCTACTCCTCGTGCAGTCTTGGGAAGCTTCGTGATAAAATCCATCGTAATATCTTCCCATTTCCAAAACGGGATGTCCAACGGCTGCATCTTGTCGTGAGGTCTCTGATGCTCGGCCTTGACCTTCCTGCAAGTCAAGCACCGCTCGACGTACCACGAGGCAGAGCTACTATTTTCAGTGCATATTCTGATGGTTTATATGGTCTATTTTCAGTATGGTGGTATTACGAGGCAGAGCTACTATTTTGGTGTTGGAGAGGGCTCGGGTTCAGGTTCTGGAGTCGGGCAGCTAGATGAGTAGACTAGGGAGTTCATCTCGTCTAAGATTACTTGTTTCATTCTTGATCATACTCTTGTGATCTTTGGCATGGTCAATGGGGTATGTTGGAGGTTCGGGATGAGCGGTTGAGCTCGTTTTATTCTGAGATGATGGCATTAGCAGGAGCATGTTCTTTGACAGTCAGGGATTTCCGGGCATGTGGAGCTCCAATCTATCACGGGGTGAAGGACCCCATAGCGAGCAGGCGGTGGTTAGCAGATGTTGCTAACGTCTTTCGCGCCAGCCGTTATCCCGATGGGGATAAGGTCATACTAGCTTCCTGCCTTTTGAAGGACAGGGCACAAGAATGGTGGCAGGAGGTAGGACGTGCAGTGGGTGATGATGTTGTTGATGTAATTTCATGGGATGATTTCTCGACCAGGTTCCGAGCTAAGTTTGCACCGGTGATTGAGGTGCAACAGTTGGCGCGAGAGTTTGAGGATCTTCGTCAGACTACGGAGATGGTGGCTGAGATCACCGCGATGTTCTAGGAGAGGGCACTTCTGGTTTCGCAGTATGTGGCAGATGATGAGATGAAGATGACCTGATATCATGAGATGTTGAGGAGTGACATTCGGCAATTTGTGAGCCGATACAGCTGCAAGACGCTGGAGGATATGATAACGCAAGATAGGGAGAGGGAAATTGATCTAGAGATGGAGAAGAAGATGAAACCAGATTTTGTGTCGAGTGCTAAGGGTTCGGGCAAGGGGCGCAAGGTATCTGCGTCAATACCGAGAGGTGATCAAGGCCGGAGCCGCTGCGGGAAGTGCGGCAAGTCGCACGAGGGACCATGCATGGTTAGTGGTTCTGGCTGCTTCAAGTGTGGCCGGACGGGTCATTATTGTAGGGATTGTACTGCTACCACCAAAATCAAGCAATTACAAAAACACCAAATAAAATAGAAATGTATTTCTGATATGTAACCCTACTAAATCACTCACTCAATGTGAATACAAAGTGTGTTTGGATCCTTTAAATCAAAGCATTTTGAATTTATGAAAAAAACACTCAAGAAATTAATCACTAAATTCACAAACTAAAATTCTTAAAACTTTTACAACGTTGCATAATTCTAACAATAAAAACATTTAGGAGCCGCCCCATATTTATAATAGATAAATTAAATATACTCCTACATTTTATTCTTACTTATGCTCCTACCATATCAAATGGTGACAAGTGGATTAAATGATTATTAATTTCATTAAATGTGTAATTAAATATGACAAATGTCAACATTCGATATGGTAGGATGATAAGTAGGAATAAAATGTAGGAGGATATTAAATTTCTCTTTATAATATCAAAGGAAAACTTTATTGCCACTTTCTCTATAAATTATGCCCTCAAACGCCAAAAACCTGGTTGAAATGTTTAGAGGTATCAACTCAGGAGAGTGGTTATATTGGTTACATGGGTGGGTAAATTAGTCAAGCTAAGGGGTGAGTTGTTAGATTGTTGACAAATTGATCAACTTAATGATTAGACCAATACATGACCGGTCGAACTTTATTGGTCCACTGAAAAGCTCTATCATCCGTCCATTTACGAACAAAAACCATCAAAATTCAATGTTCACCTTGATTGGATCCCTTCAACAACATTTAGCTCTCCTAAATTTTGATTTCCAATGAAATGGAGTATAGATCTTGAAAACAAGAAAAGACTAAGGTGACATTCGTGAAAGTAAGTATCGACATAACAATCACTCACAAACATAATGTAACACTTGAAATGGGTATGTTTCCTTTTTATCCCTTCGTAATTAAAATATTGCATTTTGGTCCTTGAAGCAAGTACACAGGGCGTACCACATGTTACACTTAACGTACTAATGTAGAAGTTGATCGCGGGTTCGAGAAATTTGAGCCAATTTTAAACATTTTATTTCATTCAAAAATCATTAAGTTCATACATCTTATTTTCAAAATAGTTTAAAGATCAGAGTATCCCCCAGAACCATATCACATGAATCATAAAACATGAGGAGCGGTACGATCATGCCTTCGCCTTGCCACAATCTCCTGAAAAAACTGAAACAATACACTGAACTGTAAGCCCAAAAGCTTAGTGAGTTACCCCCAAAATACCAACCACATACAACCATAATCACAACATATTGTATCACAATACAGAACAACCATGCCTCTCAAGTATGCAGCGTGACTGGTCCGCCCTCAACAGGCCTTCAGTTCACCTGGTCTACTCTCTGAGTCTACAGTATGACTGCACCGCCCGCACCGGGCCTTCAGTCTATCTGGATCTATCCGAGCCTTCAGTATAACTGGACCGCCATACGGGCCTACAATCTATCCGGACCGCTTGTAGGGTATGTTGGCCTTCAGCACAAAGCAGGACCGCCTCAACCTAAACATCAAACAAATAACCATTTGTACATATAACAGGAAATCACATAACAGTCCATAGGCAAACAAATCGATCTAGCATATCATAAAGCATAACATCATCCTTACCAAGATATCGACCTAACCGGTCACTAACATAGCATCATCCTATATACCAGGATACCGACCTAAACCAGGTCACTAACATAGCATCATCATATATACCAGGATACCAGCCTAAACCAAGTCACTGACATAATACTTTCCCAATTACCAGGATGCCGATCTAACATATCAATAAGCACATCAACAGTATAAGTACAAATATCAGATATAACTATCTCACAAATCATCGATCATAGCAATCTCTCATGACCAGGGCATCGACTTAACCAGGTCACTAACAGACCAATCCTAACGGATCACATGATCATAACAACATACTGTCTATTCTGATACCAATCTAGTAGATCATAACCACATGTAGCATATTGTAACCAAGATAACAACTAAAAGGGCCAGCCTTGGTGCCTTAGACCCTATTGATATAGTGAGGATAACTCACCTGAAATTGCTGACTGAAAAGATAAGACCAAGCTGCAAAGACCTCCGACATGATCGCCGCCACTGAACACTACCAAAGAACCAATTCCATAAATACCAATATTACCAAAGTACCCTTGGAAGTCAAACTGGTCAACTCTTGGTCAAGGTCAAAGTCCTCAGTCAAGGTCAACCTTCCTGGGTGACTCTACTCGTCGAGTCACCCCGTCGACTCGCCTAGTTCCCTTACCCAGAAAACTCTCATGACACAACTTAACTCGCCGAGTCGCCCCAAGACTCGCCGAGTCCAACAATCTCTGAGTCTCATCATGTCCAACTCACTGAGTCGCCAACCGACTCACTAATCCAAGGCTTTAACCAAAAGAGGTTGGGGTTCTACGACCTGACTCGCCGAGTCCAAGAAAAGACTCGCCGAGTCCAAGGCAATCTTCAACAGACTCGCCAAGTTGTTATTCCAACTCGTCGAGTCTATACACGTGTTCATACAACTTGTCGAGTACACCTATGTGACTTGCCGAGTCTCTCCAGTTCTCAATCCATTCAGAGGCTTTTCGAGCCATGCTGAGGCTCCAATCTGTAGATCCACCCTTCTACAATCTATCCCTCACATAAAGTTGCAAACTTTACATGAAACCAAAGAGATATGGGCCCAAAACACACTAGGGCTTCACCAACAATTCAATAACTGATGCTTTATGACTTTCTGGACCAACACAAGTCTAAATCTGAAGTAGCAACCTCAGATCTGGACTCCAAACCCGAAGTGGATCTCAATCATACAAAAATGGCCTCAAATCTCATTCAAGAATAAATCTAGAAGAAACAAAGGAAAGGTAACAGCTCATTACCTCCAAGATGTGCCTAAAACTGTAGTAGATTCTGGATCTACACTACTTTCTTGATGCAAATCCTTTTGATCTTCAAGTTTCTTCCACTAGAACACCTCTCAAAGCTTCAATCTCCCTCCAATGGCCTTATACACACGAGCTAGGGTTTACTGGATCTCAAAGGGGGCTAAGGGAGCTGAGAGGAGAACATTAAGTCCTTTAAATAGAGTGAAAACCCTAAGATTAGGGTTTTTCTCATCCCAGAACCAACTCATCGAGTCCAGCTTCCGACTCGGCGAGTTGGTCACTTAATTCGCGACCCAAACACGCTCCGACTCGGCGAGTAAGCGTACCTACTCGTTGAGTCCCTTCTTCGAAATTACACTTTAAACTCTTAAATCATACTTCTGAAATTCAGGATGTTACAGTTATGCAGGGCGTACGATGGGTTTAATGAAACCATAATTTTGGGGTGTTTCACCCTATATATTCACCTTAAGTCCCAAGAGTTTGCCTCTTTATCAGCCTCTATTGTCCTATAACCCAAATCTCGATCCCTAATTGTAACGTCTGTGTTTATGGGATTGTCATTAATAGCAATGTAATAGTCTAGGTTAACCTTTGTAACCCATTTTGAAATAATAAGAATGTATTATTTGAATATTATGTGTTTTATGCTTAATTGCTTAATTATGTGGCTTAAATGAATTAAGAATAAAATAAGCGTCAAAATTTAAGTGTGAGATAAGTTTGATGTCTTTACATAAAGTTGTAGTGGCCGCAACGAGGTTTGCGAATATATATAGAACGCCCAAATCTGACTTCGTATGAGGAAGTTATGATTTTCTGAAGTTTCGACTTAGCAGTATGCAGCCCGAATACTCGATTTGAGATCGAGCGGTTTTTTAGCCAAAACAATCTAAATGAGAATCGAAGGTCTCGTTAGTGGTAGCAAAGCGATATAAAGATAGGTGAGAACGGATGTCGGATAAAGAAGTTATGAATTTATAACGAAATTTTCCTATCCCGGCCTACTAAAAATAAATAATAAAAATAAATCAAAATTAGCCGACGGAGTCTAAACGAAAGTTGTAGAGCGTAGTCTCACCTACACGTGGATATAAAGAACGTCGAAAACGGAGTTCGTATGAAGAAGATATGAATTTATGAAGTTTGTAAATAATTAATATTTATTTATTTAATCTTTAAAACCGATATTATCCAAAGGGGAGTCACCGGACTTATCCGGGTTACGCCCAGTGTAAGGTTGTACGCCCAGCATACAACGAAGCATGACGACCATCGCACTCGAGTTCTTCGGATACGTAAGCAGTGACGATCCGAGGCGTACACCCCGCGTAGAGCATTACGCCCAGCGTAATGCGAGGCCTCAGCCCCTATAAAAGGCATGCGAGGGCAGCCTCATTCTTTTGCAAATTTTTTCCTTTCTCTCTAACTTTTGCCTCGATTTGCATGCCATTTACACCCCGAAGCCCCGATATTATTCTCGAGCCCCGAAGCAAGTTCCGAAGCCCCAAAGATCCCGAGAAGTGCGATTCCCGAGCCGAAGCTCTGCCCGCGAGGAGCCCGGTTTTTGTGAAGATCTTCCAGATCTACTGAAGAATACTACTTCTGCAAGTCGTAGTGATGTCCGATCATCTTCTGATCAAGTGAGTGTGTAGTTACCTTCTTCTAACACATAATTATGAAGTATTTTATACGAAATACGTGTTATGTGTATATTTTGTTGTTATATGCGTGAATGTATATTCACTTTCTTCTATCTCATAGATCTGATTTATTCTCTATGAAATACGTGTTATGTGGGTGTGCCTCATCTGTTATGTGGAATATGTATTGAATGAGAATGCTATACAGGTTTTAAACTATGTATAAAAATATATATTTTTATCTACTAATATGTTGGGTAGAACATGGGTAGATAGTTGATGTGTGATAAACAGATGAGAGGCCTCGATGTTGTTGTTGTTGATCTAGTTATTCAGCAGAGTATGGATAACGACCACAGACTCTTTCTAGACAGTCCTGTGGAACGCTAGCAGGTTCATAACCTATCGGTGTTGTGAACGATGTGTTCACCGGTGTACTCTTTCCCCTTCATGGTTGCCTTTAGGATATCTATTGTTGAGGAAACCCCTTAGCAGTAATGTCCGTCCCGATGAAAATCCTAGATTAGGTCCCTTGAGATAGATGTTGTTTTAGGGACGTAAAGTGAGGATAACGGGAATGGGTAATCGGGTTATTGTTGGTTGGTGAAATTAAATATAATTATTTATTGTGGGTTGAAAACCCTATATGCTCACCAGGCTCCCAAGCCCGACCCACTCAGTTTATTCGTATTACAGGTAGTGGCGCGAGGGCATAAGATGGATGAATCATCAAGTTGTTTTGTTTACAAGTCTGTATATGTATATATTTATTGAGTGTCTTGTAATGTTATCATTTATGCTTTATGGTCTGTATCGGAACACGACATCCCGAGTTTTGATTATATAATGAAAATGCATCTCTTGATGAAATGCTTTGATAAATATTATTTTATCATATTTTGTTTTGGGAACAAATTCCGCAACTCTTTTAAGTCAAAAGGATTTACTCTGAAATTATTTTAAAAAGCATAAATGAAATCGGTCTTTTCTGGCCGAGATTTTGGGGATGTCACACTAATAGCATCTTTGAGTGTTCTTAAGCCTTGGTCTTGATTTTTGGTCGTTTGTGCTCCTTGAAGTGATAGAAGAAGAAGTTGGAAGACTCATTCATTGGAGGGAATCTTAGATATCCCGATTTAGCTCCATCTTTTTGTGCCTATTAAGGTATAAAGTTCATACCTTGTCTACTCTTTGATTTGATATACTCTTTAGGTTGTTATGGTCCTTTTTGGTCCCTTTTGGTTGCTCTTGATGAGTTAAGACCATTTTAGAAGCTAAATCTCGTAGATCTGGATCTTTGGAGGGTTCCTTAAGCTTATAAGTGCAAAATTTATGGTTTTTATGGTCTCATGCATGTATTAAGTCATTTATTAAGCTCTTTTGAGCTGTAGAGCCTCATTAAGCCACGCATGCACGTAAAGTTGGCAACTTTTCGTGATAAACCATCTTACGGAAGTCATATATGAGTTTGGGTTGAAGTGTTAATCAGTTAAGACCTAAAAAATGGAAGTTGGCCAAATAGGGGAGCATGTTAGGCATACAAGCAGGTACACTTAGCGTACAAGCCCTAAAGCGAGTACGCTACATGTACGAGCTAAGTACGCCCCGCGTACTTAGCAGGTTGGGCTTCGAACTCTTGGGCTTTCGTTTTGGGCCATATGGACTTGGATGTTTATGGCCTTGTTGGGGCGTCAGGTTTTTGGGATGATGCTTATTCTACGTTCGCTTGGTGAAGGACCATAAAGGGAATTGGGCCCAATTTGTAAAATTAGGCCATGATTGGTCCTTGGGTGATTAACTTGGAATTGGGCCTATTGGATGGTAGGTTTGAGCCTTAGTCTTGGACCAAGCTAGGTACTGGGTAAAATGGTCCTTTACCCTAATTTAGACTGATGGTTATGGATTGGAATTCAATTATTAATTGGATGTTATTGGTATTGATAGCTTGAGGATTTGTCGGACCAACAACCGTAGATTTATCAGTGTGATTCAGCAGTTCGAGGTGAGTTTCCTGACTGTGTTTAGCGGGTCGAAGGCACCATTGTCGGCCCATGGTTATGTTATGTTAGGTTGTTAGATGTATGCATGCCTCTTGCATGTGTTATGTACTCGTATTCTTACCGGGCGGGGCCCGATGACCATTCTGTGTGCTATGTATTTTTTTGAGTATTGCATGTATTATGTGTTTATATATTTACATGCCTTATATGTATATCGGGCGGGGCCCGATGACTGACATCTTTGTATACCAAGCAGGGCTCGATGTCGGGCGGGACATATTATGTGTTTATTATGTACGGTATGTGGTATTTTGGGGAACACACTAAGATTTGTGCTTACGGTTTTCAGTTTATGTTTTAGGTACTTCTGGTTCCAAAGGGAAGAGCTCGGGATGATTGCAGTGCATACACCACTAGATTCTGCATTTTGTGATTTACTCTGATATTGATGATGTATCGATACATTTTGATAACTTTGGTTTTATGACAATGATATGGTTTGTTGTTTTATTAATCTAAAAATAAAAAATTTTATGGACTTATTTTTGGGACGTTACAAGTTGGTATCAGAGCCTTGGTTTGAGGGATTCAGAGATACTCTCAGGTGTGTCTGAACTCAAACTGAGGATTTCGTAAAGTTTTTCAAATACAAATGCTTTTAAGGAAAAGGGGTTTCTAAATACAAAATGGGTGTGGTGTATGCAATCGAACAAGCTCAAGTAAGTTTCTCCCAAGATACCCATACATGTTATCTTATATGATTTGCTATGTTAATCTGTGAACCGCATGCCACTTACGGCTAAGGATCTGCTCAATATTTTCATGATAGAATGCTAGGAGAGATGCCTTGGTATGCCAATTGTATGATTTTGTAGAGTTGGATGCTAGTATTGATCAGTCAGCGATAGGGTGGCCTGATTAGGTTATGCTTGGTTTTGATTACTTGATGTCTGAATGCTGCTTGCTTTGTGCTTTTAGGAATTCTTACTAGTTTTAGCTAACTAGTAAGTAAATATGTTAAGTTGCATATCTATGAGACAAGATAATTTTAGAAGGTTAGGTTTTAACTCTATTGCGCAGCTCTTGTCTGAGTCCAACCGTTGTAGTGTAAGGCCTTTCATTCGAAGAATTATCTGGTTTCGATGATATGTAATGGTATTCGTGAGCTACTTAGAGGAAATTATCGGGAGTTCTTTTTGAAACTAATGGCGGAGAGTGGTGTGGAGCTTGCCCTTGGAAAACCTAGGAAGGGATTTAGTGTTGGGATCCTTGTCTTGTGGAATTATTGTGTGGGTAAAGAGTGACTTAGAAGAATCAAAGAGATTCTTGAGGAAAGTACGAATAGATGTGGAAGGTAGAATGGGCCCGTACTAATGGAAGCGGAGGATCCATACTCAAGTCAAGGAAAGTTGCGATGAAGTCGAGAAACTTGTGATGATGAGATGACAATTTGGTCTTGTTGTACATAATGTCGATGCCTGGAAGAGAAGCGGAGTCCTCCGAGATGGGCGCAGACGACACAAGACTTCGTCACTGGATTGCCACGAAAGTTTCTCAGATCCTATTGGAGGAGTTGTCCGATATCATTGGTCGGATCACTGACAGATTGATTGTCAAATTCGAGGAGCGGGCCACAATCTCACGTGTTGCAAGAGAAGCCGGTGAGGTTGCTGGTGAAGGAAATGTGAGTGTGGAAGCACAGTTGGGGAAAAGAAGGTGGACACATAACTTGGAACGATTGGAAGGAGCTGGAGATTCCGACACAGCTGACCTGTGTGTTGGCAGTCAAGAGTACCATGAGGTGTGTGGCAAGTGTGGGGGGAGTCACGGGTTTGCTTGTCACAAGTTCAGGTGTTTCAAGTGTGGGGAATGTAACGCCCCAAAAATAATACCCAAAAATTTAATTTTTAAATTTATAAAACCAATACCCCAAAACATCATCAAAAAAATCCAGATAAAAAAAATGTCAATCATCATATCACATCAGAATAAATCAAGAAAATGCTGAACGAGGTGGTGTGTACTCAGAAATCATCTCGATCTCTTCCCTTTGAAATAGAAGTACCTGAAACATAAACTGAAAACCGTAAGCACAAAGCTAAGTGAGTTCCCCAAAATACTACATACCATACATAAATCTACCATTTGCTATCCCCATGGTCTTTTCCCTCAAATGTCATGGGCTACCCTCATGGTTTGACATCCAAGTGTCATGGGCTACCCCCATGGTCTTTCCTTGAAATGTCATGCGCTTCCCCCATGGTCTGACATCCAAGTGTCATGGGCTACCCCCATGGTCTTCCATGCAAGTATCACAAAGACAACTAGTATTCCACATAACAAGAAACGGGTCGGCATTGGTGTCGTTGACCTATGGAAATAGTGAGAAAACTCACCTCGTACTGCCAAATCTCACAGAAAGAATCTCTGGCTGCTATCCTGCTAAAGTTTTTGCGCTATCAATCACAAAATAATCATCAATCAATAATTGGATCCCAACTCACTTTATGAGTCCAAACTAGGGTAAAAGACCTTTTTACCCTTCCTTATACTTGGCCTAAGGCCCAAGCCCATTTGTCCAAAGGCCCAAATTCCAACATAATCACCCAAGGCCCAATTATGGCCGAATTTTCCAAATTGGGCACCCGAAATCCTGTATGGGCCTAAAATCCAAAGGAGCCTAAAAGGTACACACCAAAAGCCCAAAATGAAGTCTGATGGATCGACAAGGCCCAAACTAAGAAAACCCAACAATAGCCCAAACCTCAAAAGCCCAAAACGACCCTCTGGGGAGTATGCCCAGCGTACTCGAGACGTATGCCCGCGTACTCGACCACGATGCACAAAGTTCAACTTCCTGATGCACGATCCTCGCATTACGCTAAGTGTATCTCCTCGTATGCCCAACGTACTAGTTAGGAATCCAAAAACCCACATTTGCTCTTAATGGGTTAAGTCAAGATATCCAAAACATAGATCTGGTCCCTAGCCAAGGTCTTAACCAATAAAGTTTCCAACTTTACTCATAAACACGTCTTAGTGGGACTCAACACTTAAAAGGAACTTGATAAGAGCTTAATACATGCATTGGCCAAAATCTTTCATAAAGTTTCCATTTTTATGAACAAGGGACCTTATTGGATATTAGATCTAACATCCACTACTTGTGGAGTAGAATAAAATCTCACCTTTACATCAAGGGACTCAAAAATGCCAAAGAACTCCATAAGGTAGATCCAACTAAAAGGATCATCAAGGTTAAAGCTTTTTACGTTAGAAAGCTTGCAAATGGAAAGATACTCCTGGATCTAGAAGCTCAAGCCACACCTTCAAATGATTCTCTTCTTCTTCTTCTTCTTCTTCTTCTTCACAAAACACCCATCAAGCACATACCAAGCTCAAAATCACCGAATTGCACTTAGGGTTCGATTCTAAGGTTAAAAAGGGATGAAGGCTAAAGGTATTAGGGTTTGGTGAAGAAAAAATGAGCTTAAATAGGGTCCAAGGCCCTAAAATAAGGTTTGCATGAATCTGGAGTACACCCCACGTACTCCCATTATGCTTAGTGTACTCCTCTCAAAGTCATGATCCTTCTTCGTACGCTCAACGTACACCGAGGTACACCCAACGTACTGACCTGAGCACCAGTACACCCCGTGTACTCCCTATGTATGGCCCGCGTACTAGGGTTACCCTCAAACTCTGCAACCTTATGAAGGCCATAACTTCTTCGTTGTAAGTCCGTTTCCAACGATCCTTATATCCACGTAAAGGTAACGAGAAGCTATACACTTCTGTCAACTCATACTCTCTGTAAAATTTCCCGAACAAAAATCTAATTTCCATAAAATCACGATCTGACACTTTACCGAAATACCCTTTAGCTCCAAAATACCAACAAACTCCCGGATCATCTAAATCATATTGTAACAACTCAAATTTTTCAAACAAATTTTTCATTTTTAAAACATAATTAATTCCATTTAAAAACAAGGCATAAGTAGTTAAGTATTCTGTCAAATACATATATTCAAAATCCCAAGATCATAAAAACAATCTTCAGTGTGTATCGATCACGCCGGCGCCTTCCCACGGTCCTCGCTAGTACCTGAAATACATGCACAACAACTGTAAGCATAAATGCTTAGTGAGTTCCCCAATATACAACTTACGCACATACGCCTTTCCAGGCCCGACCTTCCGGTCCATGTGTCTCAGGGGACTTCCGTCCCTGCTGGGTAAACCTTCCGGCCTTACCCACGCCGACCTTCCGGTCCATCACACATCATCTCGCCTTCCGGCCCATAACATAATGCCTTCCGGCCCATAATATAATCGCCTTCCGGCCCATAACATACATAGCACATATAACAGATAACTTACCACATATAGCATACATATCACATATCATATCCGACCTTCCGGTCACACAATCAAACCCTTCCGGGTACAGTATAGTGAGAAGACTCACCTCGTAGAAGCTGAACGCTAGCAAATCCCGAAATGACTCGTGCACAACTGACGAGCTACAACCTCCCTATAACATTACATATCTCATTAATACTTATATCTTCTAAGTGTGACTATCCCTAAGAAGTCAGACTTAGGTCAACTCTGGTCAACGGTCAACTGTCAACTCGACCGGACTCGGCGAGTACCATGGCGACTCGGCGAGTCTAGACGTCCTCCAACTTTCTGAGATTCCTTATCTACTCGTCGAGTACCCTCCTCGACCCGACGAGTTACTCCTGGAAGAATCGCGGGGCCACCCCGACTCCACTCGCCGAGTCTGATGAACAACTCGGCGAGTCCCAGTAAATCTTCAAGCTACTCGCCGAGTCTGAAGAACAACTCGGCAAGTCCATGCCATGCAGACGAGTAACTGCTTCCTGAGATAGGTCTCGTCCCGAAATACACATGCATGGGACCTTCTGGACCTCTAAAGGTCCTACTACAAGATTATAGTCGTGGGGTAACAAGGCACTACTTCATCAAATCACTAAATGGGTTCTATAAACCCTAATTTCATAAATACATCAATATAGCAGAGCATACACGAATTCTTACCTGGATGATGTATTCTCTGTAATCCCAATCCTCAGAATGTGACCCCTTGCTGCTCTTTTAGCCAATCCTTCCTCTTCCTTGCACAACCACTCTTCTATAACCAACAATGGCCTAAGATCCTTGCTCCAGCTGCACTAAATCGATTTAGGGTTCTTCTCAGAAGGCTAAAACGAACAATGACGGCCAATGAGTCACTTTTATACGTCCCAAACCTGAACGGTTAGGGTTTCCGCTAAACAGCGTCGACTCGCCGAGTCTATACCTGGACTCATCGAGTCCAGTCGCGATCCCGCGACCAAGTCTGCGATCCTACTCGGCGAGTCTAGGCTCCAACTCGCCGAGTCCCCTCTTAAACCACCCAAAAACATAATTTAATAATACCTGAGATTTCGGGCTATTACACATATTACCCACCTCCAAATGAATCTGCACCGCATTAAGAAACGATTCAAAACAAGGGGTTACAGGGAAAGAGGGCATGTGCATCAGGATTGTAAAAAGGATCAGACGTTCTTTCATTGTCACCAACCAGGTCATTTCAAGTTCATACTTCCTGTTTGGATCGCAGAGGGAGTTCAAGTCCCAACACTCATCGTTCCTTAGGAGGTCAAGATCGAGCTGCAAGAAATCACCGGTATGTATTTTGAACCCCAGTTCTGTAATGATATTATTATGAAAAATGTTCTTAGTCAGTGTTGTATCGTCAGATCAGAAACCTTTTGAATGATAGGTTGTTAGCACCATAGCATAAATTCTGCATTTCATCAATTTAGAGTTTCATAAGATGTTGCAGATATGTTATATTTTGCTTCCTTCATGCTTATTATCAGTAATTATTTTGCTTTGGAATCTTTTTGGGTATGCGTAAGCATCATATTTGGGTTAGTTCTCTGTTATTGCTTGGGTTATGTCGTCAAGAATTATTATATGTCATTTTTGCATGCCAAGAATCATTCATGGGTCGTATATTATTGAGCGAGATTTAATTGTTTGGGTGATTGTTTCGGTTGTTTGATGGATTCAGTTTAGGGGTTTTGATTGAGAGATCTTTAGTCGAATCAGTAGGATTAGTTCTTCTGCAAAGTCAGAGTGCAGGTGTAGTAGCATTATTTAGGTGGGATTTGCAGTCGTCTACGACAGGACCTTTGGATCCAATCAATACTGTTGCTAGGGAAGGAACGGTAGCAAGAAGATGAAGGTGGCGACCACATGAGTTTGTTTGGTCATTGGAAGTTCCGGGGGAACTTTATTATCGCAAGGGTTGGTGATGGTTAGAATTCATAAATTTTGCAGAGGATGGGGAGTTGGGGTGAAGATACGCCAGTTTAGAGCAAGGGTTATGGTCTTTGTCACCAACATAAAGGACTTAAGGATTTTGGTGCAGTATCATGGGAAGTGATTGGGGTTATTGGACTTGGTAAGATTTCGGGGAGCATTCTTCTGGATTTCAAGAGTTGGGCGATCATCGAGATTGGCTAGTAAAGGAACGCTAGTATTGGTAAGCGCAGGTCATCATCAACTCATGTTATATGAAGGTAAGATGGGTTGGGAATCCATCAAATTTTGTAGGATGGGAGAGCTTCGACAAATCCAAGTGGGTGAGAATCGTTCATAATTCCGGGAGCTAGATCAGGTGTGGAACTGGGGTAAGTTTCACATCCCAGTCAGGAGACGAGACGACCCAAGTGGCCTCTTGGATTGAAGTTGTGTAAGTTGGGAGTTTAGAAAACTTCCAACAGCTGGTCGGAGTCTTCTTTGTGATGTATAGCATACTTACAGATGGATGCAGGTTGAGGGTTGTGTTAGAGCCTCGTTTCCTGTTCTTGTTAAATGAAGGTGTTGGGGTTCAAAGCATGACCCGAACACCAACTTGGGGTTCATTCGGATGCGGGTTCGACTCAGGAAGATTGGGATTGAGATGGTATAGGTGTGGTAAGACCATGGGTGGTAACCATGGCTAGTTAGATTTGTTGTAAGACTACGAGATGGCCACAACATTCACTGGGTTGGCAGATCGGGTGAAAGAGTTTTAAGTCTGCGATGGGATCGTAGCATTCACTAGTTTGAGGTATACTATCGTTGAGGTGGTTATGAGTATAAAGGAGGATCAGTTCATGCCTTGGGAAATACAGATGGGACTGTCGGAGAGCATTTCTCTGTTTTAGGAGGAAGACCATTAGGGCTCAAGGCGAGGTTAGGCCTGTGTAGCTCTAGTTGGGGTGGGACCCGTGGGCGAGGCCCATGTGATTAATGCAATGCAGGTGGGACATGGTAGAGGCCGTTGGGTCAAGGTCTTGGATCTTGGTTTTTGTAGGAATGGTTATGTGGTCAGCGAATGGCACAAAGTGATGCTTAGGCTAGGGTAGCCTTGTCAATTGGACTCTTAGGAACCTGGTGGTTGGGCTAGGTGTGAGACTGGCAGTCTCAGCGATGGTTGGGGATATTTATATCCAAGATTGGTAAGGGTTTCCATGAATTAGAATATTTCAAATGAAATGCAAGTGCAAAATTCATGGATCTCCGGTTGCAAATTATGTATCGAGTTAGCTTATGGTGGGAACTCGTGTTGGGAATCAAGAGTGTTTATGTGCAAGGTCTTTATTTCAATAAGAAACGGATTAAGGGATATGTATGCCAAGAGCATCATTTTTGGTTCTGGTGGTAGGAAGAGCCCTTGTGATCGTGTTTAGGAATGATTCTATCTGTGTGTGAGTGGGGCGAGTTTGGAACTTCAAAATTATAGCAGAAGCGTATCAGATCAGCAGTTAAGGAAGCATTTACTTGTTTAACACTAGAAGGTTTAACTCCCATATTGTCTCTCGTTGTTCTTTATATTCATGGAATCGTTATCATCAGGATGAGCCTTTCTTGAAGGAATATCTAATCCCTTTAGTCAAGTGAATAGTTTTCGGCATCAGCAAATGGTCTGTGATTTTATTTTCTAATGGGAACCACATGTAATCTTGCGTAGTCAGCTTGGAAGACATGTGGAATAGAATTAGCAGTGGTTCAGTATGGGCGGTCTGTCGGGGAGTCAGACCAATTCAAGATTTCAGACTTCAGGTAGAGTAGAAGTAGTTATGTTGCAGGGAATTAAGTTAGGTTGAGAAAGGAAACGTTCATCATCATGTTGGGAGAGACCTGATAGGGTTGGGTTTCGTTGCCTTTGGGAAGGCTGTTATATACTCGGGGTTGTGGTTGGGTTGCTCAGACTATCTGGCATGTCTGGGATGGTAAGGAATGATTTCGTGGAATTGGTAAAGGTGAAATGGCAGCACTGGAGGGGTTGGGTGTGGACTTGGGAGCTGAAAGATGAGATGAGGGAGCACTATCCAGAGTTATTTGGGGCAGCGGACTTTGAGGATGAAGTCTAATTCAAGTGGGGGAGAATTGTAACACTTGAAATGGGTATGTTTCCTTTGATCCCTTCGTAATTAAAATATTGTATTTTGATCCTTGAAGCTAGTACATAGGGCGTACCACATGTTACGCTTAGCGTACTAATGCAGAAGTTGATCGCAGGTTCGAGCCTTGTACGTTGGGCGTACGAGGGTTACGCAGGGCGTATGAGAGGTTTAATGAAACCCTAATTTTGGGGTGTTGCACCCTATATATCCACCTTAAGTCCTAAGAGTTGGCCTCTAAATTAGCCTCCATTGTCCTAAAACCCTAATATCGAACCATAATAGCATCTTTGAGTGTTCTTGAGCCTTGGTCTTGCTTTTTGGTGGTTTGTGCTCCTTGAAATGATAGAAGAGGAAGTTGGAAGACTCATTCATTAGAGGGGAGCTTAGAGATCCAGATTTAGCTCCATCTTTTGGTGAATTTTGAGGTATAAAGTTCATACCTTGTCTACTCTTTGCTTTAATCTACTCTTTAGCTTGTTATGGTCCTTTTTTGTCCCTTATGGTTGGTCTTGATGAGTTAAGACCATTTTAGAAGCTAAATCTTGTAGATCTGCATGTTTGTAAGGTTCCTTAAGCTTAAAGGTGCAACTTTTATGGTCTCATGCATGTATTAAGTCATTTATTAAGCTCTTTTGAGCTCTAGAGCCTCATTAAGCCATGCATGCACATAAAGTTGGCAACTTTACGTGATAAACCATCTTAAGGAACTTAGATCTGAGTTTGGGTTGAAGTCTTAATCGGTTAAGATTTGAACCCCTTACCTAGCTTCAGACACTTGGGCTTTCAGTTTGGGCCATGTTTGGACTTGGATGTTTAGGGCCTTGTTGTACCGTCTGGTTTTTAAGCAGATGCTTATTCTAGGTTCGCTTGGTGAAGACCCACAATGGGATTTAGGCCCAATTTGGAAAATTGGGCCTTGGGTGATTAATTTGGAATTGGGCCTTTTGGATGGTAGGTTTGGGCCTTAATCTTGGACCAAGCTAGGTAAGGGGTAAAATGGTCATTTACCCTAATTTAGACTGATGGTTATACATTGGAATCCAATTGTTAATTGGATGTTAATTGTATTGATAGCTTGGGGATTTGTCAGACCAATAGCCAGAGATTTATCAGTGTGATTCAACAGTTCGAGGTGAGTTTCCTCACTGTGTTTAGCAAGTTGAAGGCACCAATGATGACCCATGGTTATGTTATGTTAGGTTGCTAGATGGATGCGTGACTCTTGCATGTGTTATGTACTCGTATGCTTATTGGATGGGACCCGATGACCATTCTGTATGGTATGTATCTTTGTGATTATTGCATGTGTTATGTGTTTATATGTTTATATGCCTTATATGTATATCGGGTGAGGCCCGATGACTAACATATTTGTATACTGAGCGGGGCTCGATGTCTGGCAGGGCCCAATGGCGGGCGGGGCCCATTATGTGTTTATTATGTATGGTATGTGATATTTTGGGGAACTCACTAAGCTTTGTACTTATAGTTTTCACTTTATGTTTCAGGTATTTATGGTTCCAAAGGAAAGAGCTCGAAATGATTGCAGAGCACACACCACTCGATTCTGTATTTTGTGATTTACTCTGATATGATGATGTCTCGATACATTTTGATAACTTTGGTTTTGTGACAATGATATGGTTTGTTGTTTTATTAATCTAAAAACGAAAAATTTTATAGACTTACTTTTGGGACGTTACACATAAAGTCAAACAAAATGTCAACATAAGCAAACAAAACAAAATAAAACAAAGAAAGAAAACTAAATAAAACAAAGAGATGGTCCGAATTTAAAAAAAAAAAAAAAAAAAAAAAAAAAAAAAAAGAAAAAAAAAATAGAGATCAAACATACAAACTATCCATATCCCAAACCATAAGAACAATTTGTGTATTTTACTCTAAAATAAAAGTTATTCATATACACCATAAAAAAATACACATTAATCATACAACCAAAATTGGAAATCAAACCATTGATCATGAAAAAAATATGAAAAGATACTTAAACCAAAACATCCTAATTCTGAGACAAACAAGCAGATACGATTAGATATCGTCGAATGGTTCTGATTAAATTGCTTGACTTTGACATACTATTTATTACGTAATTTGTAAGTTGTAACAAAATTCTGGGTCAACAAATAAGCTATAGATGCACGTTGATGAAGCTTGGTAGAAGTCTAGATGTCAAAGGTTGAGTTTCTAGAAACCAACGACTTCAAATCGGGTGGTTATGTGTCCTTCTCGTGGACTAAAAATATTTTTCGTCACAACTCATCTTCGGAGGTATCTTATTTTGTTGCAAATTGATTAAATGATCATTGAGTTTCTAGATTTTTCATATATTTTTACAAAAGGACTCCCTTTTACTTTTAGATTTTTTTTTTTTTCATATTATCTTTAATTATAATAAGATTGTCATTAAAAAGTGATAAATTTTAATACTTTATTTATAATTTATAATGGGTATTTTTGGACATGGAAGTAGAGAAGCTATGTACGGTTTATTTCAATAAAATGAACAAATTGTTTGTATTGTCCAATTAGATAGAATGATTTGTTAGTGTGGAATAAGTCGATCATTCTATTTAACTGATAGTACAAACAATTTGTTTCATTTTATTGGAAAAAATTGTACATTGCTTCTCTACTTCAATTAATTCCATGTGTGCTGATCATATGATGAGTTCGATATGGGTTTTCATGATAGTTTAGTTTAGTTTAGTTTAGTTTTTTTTATTTTTCAAATAGAATGAATCATTATTCAATAATGAACTTTGTTTCTTTCCATTTTATTAATTTTCATTTTTAGTAGTGGGTATTTAAAAAAAAAAGTTATGATGCAATAAATATACTTACAATATGGTTTTTAATTTTTAGTTGAATAACTTTATAATAACATCATATTGTAAATAGCATACACCATGACATCATATATTCTTTCACACCATAACATATTAATAGCAACAAGGCATATAATAACACCATATCATAATTTAACTATATCATTGCACCAAATACTACAAATAACATCTTATATTTAATTTATACAAGAATAAAGGTGAATGGAATGGTTTGCTTCAGAGACTAAGGCGAAATAGAGATTGAGGTGATTCGATTTTGGTCTTGCAAACGTTTGTGTTGTATCTGCAGATTACATGTTACATGTAGTTAGGTGGATCTTTCTTTCATTGTTGCCTTTCAAAGTTTGAATGTCATGAGTGTTTCTTGGTGCTCCTAATCGTTTATTTAATCATAGGAAAATCTTAAGGCAATATATAGTTAATTTATGATTTTTAATTTTAATTTTAGTCATTTTAGTGATTTTTGTAAGGATTTTTTAATAATGCTATGTAAAATATATAACAAGTTGAAAGCATATATTAGTAATATTTGATTCCATGTATGGCTTTTAGTTTGTTTATCATGTTAAAAGGAACTTTAAATTTATTTAAAGTATTTGCAAGTGGAGTAATGCATACTAGTATAATGTATTGTTCTGGTGAGAAGATATTGATTGCCATTAGTACATAATTGAAAAACAAAGAGAAGTTGTATTAGATTTACCTAAACAGCTTTACAATATAAATAAATTTATACTAATTAACAAAGTTATATTTTTTTTTATTTACTGTGGTCTCAAAATTCTTGATATATAAGAAAGTTTGTTCATTTTAATTTATATAGCCTTGCCAAGAAATTTCAACTGATCCGTATCATGCTTTATTGAAATATATCATATATTAATCTTATTTTCAAATGTTAAACACAAACAAAAGAATAGTTTTGAAATGTAAATAGCTTTATGAAAAAAAAATCATAACATAAAAGAATGTAGATGGGCTCATAGTTTCTGGGCTTAATAATGGGCCGGTGGTTGCGATAAGGAATTAGAAGCCGAAAGATTGAGGACCCGAAATGTAAAAGAGGAGAAGTTGAAGGACCGAAGATAATGTCTTTTGTTATTATTGATAAAAAATTGCAACAAAGGGAAAATCCACATTACAATTTACATACTTTACACAACAGCCACATCCCCCATAGCCATGATGTTCTCAATCAGAGTCCCATGATTAATCAACACCCTCCCTGCAACCAAAGCGGAATTCTCAATTGCAGATCGTGCCACCTTCGCCGGATCAACAACTCCGGCCTCCACCAAATTCTCGTACTTATCACTCACCGCGTTATACCCCATCTCCCATTCCCCTTCCTTCACCTTCTCAACAGCCATCTCGCCATCAATTCCGGCGTTCTGTGCAATCAATGATGCCGGTGCCACAATCGCCTTTTGAATAATATCCGCACCCAAACGTTCATCCGCATTATCAAGCGTTTCCTTAATACCAGGAACTAATGTGGACAGATGGACAAATGCAGCACCACCTCCAGGGACTATTCCTTCTTTTATTGCTGCAAATGTCGCGTTTTTTGCATCCTCGAAAAGGGTTTTCTGGTCTGCTATTGCAGTACCTACTTTTATGATAGCGACCTTGCGGGATAAATTCGCGATTCGTTTTGCTAGTTCTTCAGAATCGTAGACCGAATCTGTTTCGGATAATTCTTTCTTGATTTCAGAAATTCTCGACTCGATCTTATCTTTAGATGCACTATCAGCACTGATGGTGGTTGAGTTTTTGCTGACTGTGATCTTTTTAGCCCTTCCAAGCTGCTCGACCGATAAGTTTTCGATAAGCAACCCCGACTCAGTCGATAGGTACTTAGCTCCTAAATAAATTTAAGACCAATACAAAGATTAGCAAACATACAGTTTTCAGATTAGCAAACAAAGATTACCTGTCATGATGGCGATGTCTTGAAGGAGGGCTTTTCTTCTTTCACCAACTCCAGGTGCTTTAATGGCAGCGACCTTGAGGTCGCCTCGCAATTTGTTTACAACAAGGGTGGCTAAAGCTTCGCCAGTGACATCTTCAGCAATAATCAACAAAGGACCACCTAACTGATTTCTTTTCTCCAACAATGGGGTTATGTCTTTGTTTGAAGATATATTTTTGTCTGTGACCAACACTCTGGCGTTCTCGAATTCGACTGTTAATTTCTCAAGGTCAGTAACAAATTGTATGGAGATGTATCCTCTGTCAATCTGCAAAATAATGGAGAAAATTAAATGGTTGATGATACAACACAGACAGAGTTGTTGAATTTGTCATTGACTGATGATCTAGTTTGAATTAATACTACATACCACCATTCCTTCTTCAACATCAACAGTTGTCTCCAAGGAGGATGACGATTCGATGGACAACTCACCATCTAGTCCAACCTTGTCCATGGCATCAGCAATGGTGGTTCCGATATCATCATTTCCAACAGACAACGATGCAATGGCTTTGATATCATCATGACCTTTAACAGGTGTGGCTTTCTTTTGAAGCTCCTGAACCAGAGCAGCTACAGTTTTGTCAATGCCTTTCTTCACTGAGACTGCATTAGCACCAGAGGTGACACTTGCGATACCGAGTTGGATTATTTCACGTGCAATAACCGATGCGGTTGTTGTCCCATCACCAGCTGACTCCTTGGTTTTGCTTGCAACCTATGAAACAAAACTTCAAAGTTGTCAAAACAAATTGTAGAAAAGATAAAGCACATGTATACAATAGTCAAACCTCTCTAATAAGACTAGCGCCAGCGTTTTCATTGACATTGGGTAGCTCAATAGAACTGCCAATTGAAAAGCCATCACTAACAATCTTTGGGGCACCACCATCTTTCACAATCACAACATCCCGTCCTATACAGAATAAGAATGGCAATATTATGAAATTTTGAAAATGACGCTTGCTGTAACCAACTAGTGCTCGTTAACCAGAAATTCATAATCGAAAATTTAAATTTAAATTAAAGAGCACTTAATAAACCATTAACGACTGATTGGTTAAGACAATAATAATGATAAGTAGTGATGATATGATACCTTTAGGGCCAAGACTAAGAGCAACGGCATCGGCAAGTATATTGAGACCGGCCTGTATACCCGCTCTGCCACTCTCATCATAGGCAAGACCGTAAGCCTGGGCGCGAACCGAGAACCGGCGAAAATGAGATTGCTTCATCTTCGGCGCAATCCGGAATTGACTAACACCTCCATTACCATTTCTCAGTCTCCCCTGCTGCTGTTGCTCATAACAACAGAATCCCACATAAATAACACACATAAAGATGGAACGATCAGATTTAACTCGAGTTTATACAAGAACATACCTGTTTATAGGAAGAGATTATAGAAGCTGTAGAAATTGCATTAGCAGATGCCATGAGAGAGTTGTTGAGTCGTAGATAAGAGCGAGGTGTTAGAATGGTGTTGTAGCAAAGAGTGAGGGTTGGGTTTTATGATGGAGTGAGAAGGGGCTGCAGAAGATTCGATTATCTTCCATATCCAGATCTGGTTGTTGACTTGTTGCCAGCGTTTTAATATGGAGTGATAAACGCGGTATTCGATCATCTTCCATATCCAGATCTCATATCTCATTCCAGCTCCCGAGATTGACAAATTGTGATTATATTATTGGGTTATTGGCTTGTTGCAAGGGTTTTAAGATGGAGGAGGAGCTTCAACAAGATTAAATCATCTCCATATCCAGATCTCATGGGATCTCACATTGTGTAGATTGACCATTTGGGATTATATTATTGGCTTTGTTGCATGGGAGTGAGATTCGATGATCCCCGTTCCATATCCATGTGGACCATATCCATATCTCAGATCACAACTCCCGATCTCCCATATGTGTAGAATGGCAATTTTTGATTATATTATTGGATTGTTGCCACGATTTTAAGATGGAGTGAGAAGAATCATCATATCGCGATATCTATATCCAGCTCCGGCTCCAACGCTCTCCCATCTTTGTGATTATATTACGGTTATCTTTAAAAAAAAAAAAAAAAAAAAATCTCATCGTCAAATGACTCACATCTATCACCGTCACTTTTAACACTACCATCTTACAATACTATCAAAATTCAAAACTGATGACCTAAAATAAAAATTAAATTGTTATTATTTTAGACCTAATTTAGTAATTTCCTTATTTAGTTAAGATATTATGTTAAATTTCCTTAAATTCAACCTAAAATTAGCAAATCGACCCAAATTAGCAAGGATTTTCGACATCTATGAAAATCTTGTTTTAGCATAAGCCCAACTACATAAATGTGAGTCATCTACAAAAATATGTCAAAAGTCTATTTTTCTGGAAAAGGCTAATGTCATAAAAACCTTCAAGTTTTCAGGGTTTTGTCGGTTTTGCCTAAAGTTGAATTTTATGTCCCTTTTTACGCTAACATTTTCCAAAAAATGTTCGGTTTTACCTTTTTACCGGTGATAACAGATTACCATTATATTAACTTCGCAAAAAAAAAACCTTAAGTTTTCAGTTTTTTTATGTTTTTACCCTTAAGTTTATAATTTTTAACACTTTAACCTATATATTTTTTTTTTCCATATTATACGTATTCAATCAGAGAAATCATATTTATAAACAAAAAAATTTTAATTAAATATTGAATTTACATTTTTTAATGTTAATTCATTATATATATATATATATATATATATATATATATATATATATATATATATATATATATATATATATGTGTGTGTGTGTGTGTGTGTATGAGTTTTTTTTCTTGGATAAACCATTTAAGATGTAAAAAAACAAATTAATATGTTTTTAGAACTAAAAATACATATTTTTATGTATTTAAACATATACATATCAATAAAAAAACATGTTCATTCATAAACATGTTTATATAAGTATATACATATATTTTTAGAAGTGTAAATATGTATTTTGATATATGTTTTTTTTAAGTATAAATATATTTTAGAAGTATAGATACGTAGTAATATATAAAAATATAAAAATATGTATTTATACTTCTAAAAACTATATCTATAAAATATATATTCATAATTCTAAAAGTATTATTTATCTTTTTAAATGGTATAGCCATGCAAAAACACAAATACACACAATCAAACAAATATATATATATATATATATATATATATATATATATATATACAAATACAATATTTAATTAAATATTTTTTCGTATATAAATACGATTTTTCTGCATGAATATGTATATTATGAAAAAAATATACTTAGGGTAAAAGTGTAAAAAAAATTATAAACTTAAGGGTAAAAACGCAAAAAAATGGTAAACCTAAGGGTTTTTATGCGAATTTAATATAATGGTAACCTGAAAAACCTGTTATCACCAGTAAAAGGGTAAAACCGAACATTTTTTCGAAAATATTTGGGTAAAAACGGACATAAATTTCAACTTTGGGCAAAACCGACAAAACCCTAAAAACTTGAGGGTTTTTATGACATTAACCCTTCTGGAAAAAAAAGTATTGTCATGTCAAGTGGAAAACAAAAACTAGAGTTCGTATTGCGAAAACCCGTTATTAAATGGTTACTTTACAATATATCGCATTGTTAAAAAATCATTACCTTTCTTTGTCTTTGTTAGAAAAAATTCCTATATTTCTCTATCTGATTTTGTTAGGAAAATCCATCATATTTTTTTGTTTGGTTTTGTTAAGAAAACATGAGTTCAAATATTCATGTTGTTCTAATAGAAAACAAAAAATTGACAGCAACTAACCTTGTTTTGTAAGATTTACATTTTTGCCCTTTGACCCAAAAACAAACAATGACAATAACCAAGCAAGATGGAAGTAAATAGAGAATAACAACATATTTACGTGGTTCAACAAGCTTGCCTACATCCACACCAGAAGAGAGCGTATTTTTTATTCGGTTAAGAGATTGACTTCACTTTTCCCTCTACAATATGTAAAAATCTGCTCTAACCCCTACTTCCTTTTAATAAGTATTACATTACAAATGATGCATGGACCTTTTAATGGGCTAGAATTATTGGGCCAGAAACTTAATGTTCTAGGCCGACTCAAGCTTACTGGGCTTACCACTTGAGCTGACTACTAACAATTCTTCACCTCGAACATTATTTGATAGACCTTAAATTTTGGACGAAACACCAAAGAAGAAATTGCACTCATTGATATGTAAAACTCAATTCGGTTGCGCCATTGACCATGGTTGCCTACGTACCCTCATCTAGGATTAAGCCACCGTAGTTCACTTCACTAAGTGATAAATCCACCTCACCCTGACACTGCCCCGCAAGGCCATTGCCATCAAGGCAATCAATTAAGCAAATTCAAGCAATGCTTAAACTTGGCACTTGATACCACCTTGGTTAACATGTGTATTGGGTTCTCATCTGTATGCACCTTTATAAGAAAAATATCACCATTCTCTATTACATCTCGCACAAATGATATCTGACATTTATATGTTTGGTACGAGCATGATAAACTTGATTCTTAGCTAAGTGAATTGCACTTTGACTATCACACCACAAGTCTACACAATCTTGCTCAAACCCCAAATCATCTAAAAAAACCCCACAGTCACAGTGCTTCCTTTACACCCTCTGTTATAGGCTTATATCCATGTACTCAGCCTTTGTAGTAAAAAGTGTCACGGTTGCTTGTAATATCGATCACCAACTAACTGGAGCACCATGTATTTTGAACACATAACCAGTAGTAGATCGACGTCTATCTAGATCACCAACATGATCTGAATCCATAAATCCGGTAATTCGATATGTATTTCCACCAAAGCATAAACCAATATCAGTGGTTCCTTTTAAGTACCTCAAGACACATTTCTAGATTTCCAATGTGCCTTCCTCGGGTTCTCCATGAACCTGCTAACCACACTAACCGCCTATGAAATATCTGGAAATATACACACCATGGAACACTAACCGCCTATGAAATATCTGGAAATGTACACACCATGGAATACATCAAACTGTCGATTGCACTGGCATAAGGCACACGCTCCATGTATGTCTTATCTTTCGTTGTAGTGGGAGGTTGTCTACTAGAGAGCTTAAGATGTAGAGCCAATAGAGTCACCACTAACTTGGCATCTTTCATCCTGAACTGCGTCATAACCTGCTCAATGTAGCCTTTCTGGCTCAAGTACAACCGATGGTTTGACCTCTCTCTTTTAATCTCCATACCCAATGTTTTCTTGGCAATTCCAATGTCTTTCATCTCAAACTCTTTACCAAGTTGAGATTTCAGCCTATCTATCTCCACCTTGCTCTTCGAAGCAATAAGCATGTCATCCACATACAAAAGAAGATAAATATAATCACCTCCATGAAGCTTCTTTATGTAAACACAACAATCATACAGACTTCTCGAGAACCCATACTTCAGCATGAAAGAGTTAAATCGCTTGTACCACTGTCAAGGAGATTGCTTCAATCCATATAGTGATTTCCTCAAGCGACATACTTTACTTTCTTTATCACCAACCTTGAATCCCTCAGGTTGATGCATATAGAATTCTTCATCCAATTCTCCGTTTACGAAAGCAGTTCTTACATCGAGTTGTTCCAGCTCCAGATCACCATGAGCAACAATACTCAACAACACCCAGATGGAAGTGTGTTTCACTAACGGAGAAAATATCTCATTCCCATACTTCAGCATGAAAGAGTTAAATCGTTTGTACCATTGTCGAGGAGATTGCTTCAATCCATATAGTGATTTTCTCAAGCGACATACTTTACTTTCTTTATCACCAACCTTGAATCCCTCAGGTTGATGCATATAAAATTCCTCATCCAATTCTCTATGTACGAAAGCAAATTTTACATTGAGTTGTTCTAGCTCCAGATCACCATGAGCAACAATATTTAACAGCACCCAGATGGAATTGTGTTTCACTACCATAGAAAATATCTCATTGTAGTTTGTTCCCTATCTTTGTGCAAACCCCTTTGCTACTGGTCTTGCCTTGTACCTTGTACTAGCGATCCTTATTTTTCTTGTACACGCACTTACAAGTTACAACCAATAGATTTCTTCCCTACGGGCAATGGGACTACCTCCCAAGTGTGGTCCTTCCGAAGAAATTCCATCTCTTCTTCCATTGCAGCCAACCAACTTTCATTATTGCCATTCTGAACAGACTCCTTGAAGGAGACCGGCTCATCTTCCTCTATTGAGAGTGCATACTCAACCAAATTTTCTTGCTCGTAGTGCTTCAAGGGTTAATTAGACCCCAACTTTTAAACTTCCTTATATGCTTGCCTCAGCCTAGTAGAGACCGAATAATCCCCAAGCTCTTGTTCCTCTGGTTCGTGTACATTTCTTGCTGAACCATTTCATGTTCAATATCATCGTGAATACTACCATGATCTTCCTCGTGAACACAACTAGAACCTCATTGGCTTTTAGGTTCTATATCAACTACATGAGACTTGACTATCTCAATGTCATCACCATTTGGCACCGTAGCTTTCGAAGAAGCTACATTTGTTATCAACATTGTTTCTGTTGGGTTTTGAGCATTCTAACACTCCTATGGTGTACATTCAACCCTATAAACCTTGGATCTATGTTTTCTCTATTATACATGCAAATAAGAACTTTCCAAGGCTTTAATCCTAACTAGCATACTATGAGGCAACTATACTACAAAGACTAGCTAGATGACATACCTTTTGGTGTAGTTTGATGTCTTCAAGCTTTAAGAGCTTAGCCCCAATAGTGTGTAAGCCTCAAGTGGAATCACAAATCATCAAAACACCTTGGAAGACTTTGAGAATAAGAATAATTTGGTTCTCTCTAGTGAAATCGGCTAGCCCTCTTAGTGTACCCACACTAGTGCCAATTTCACCAACCAAGGACATCTTTATATAGTGTGGAGACTAGGGTTAAACCCATGACCTTTCATTTCATATGATCCATGGGTTACAAACTCCATGGACTATCCATGAAAGCTTAGCCCAAGCTAAATGAACTTGGCCCATTCCATATATATATATATATATATATATATATATATATATATATATATATATATATATATATATATATATATATATATATATATATATATATATAAGAGTCCATATTTAATTAGCTCATTTTGATCACTTAATTAATTCTAAATTAAGTCTTGATCAATACTAATTAAATAATATGATTCCATATTAATATATTAGAACTTATAATATATTAATATAAATCATAAATATACTATTCTCAAAAGACTATCCATATAAATTGTGTCGGTGAAGTGCAACCCAAATGGACTATGCCGGGTCGGGTCAAGTACATACCAAATATAGTTATGGACTTAGACATTAATCCAACAGTTTCCTTCTCCCAATGTGTAACTAGCTTCTTGCTTCTCTTAAACATTTACTTTTTTGTTGTTGTTCTTGTCTTTGTTCCATCCTACTCTCTTGTTAGGACAATTTGCTTTGTAAGGTCCAAGCTTGCCACACATGAAACACTGCCGTTCTACAAGAGGTCTAGATTTGGACCTAGACTCTCATCCCTTGTCTTTTCATCTCTCATTACTTCTACCTCTTGCAAACAATCCTTGTGTCTGGTCTTTTTTACCATTAGCAGCACCCATGTCACCAGTTGCAATCTTTCGAATATCATCCATTAGAATTGAAGTTCCATGTAACATCCTAAAATTTAGGACTTGGTTCTTAAATTAATAAAGTAAATAAATGAAAAATGATTTATTTATTTAAATCATCAATGATTAATCATATCATTAGTTGATATGAAGTTTAGAAAGCTAGAAGTGAAAATAATAACATTTTAAAAGTTTAAGGGTCATTTGTGACAATCGGGTGAAACTTATATTTGACTAGAGATTTGACCAACTTGATAACTTGGACTAAGTTTGTGAAGATTAGGATGGAGAATGACCATTTTAGAAATTTATTGAAGCTTATAAGTTAGTTTGGATTTATCTTGAAAGATCTTTTGCAAGGAGGGACCAAAAGTGGCAAGTTGGGAAAGTTCAAAGCTAGTTAATAGGGCTTCTCTCCCATTGTCTTGGTAATAATTTAATTGAGAGAAAGAAAAAGGGACATGATGATTTTTGATTCTCACGAGCTCCTAGGGTTGATTCAAGTGGAGATTTGATTATCTAAGCAAAAGGAAGATGAATCAAAGGCTTTTTAAGGTAGAATCTCTTCTCCTCTAGCTCTCAAATTTGAATTCATGACTTGGGGGAAACCCTATTGTCGATTTTAAATTATTATGATTGTTAGGGTTTGGTTTTCTAACATCCCTTGAGTTGTTGTGATGATCTCAATCTCAATCTAATCATCCCATTGATGGATTTGAAGATTTATGTGAAAACCCTCATGAACACTAGAAATTCAAATTGGGGATTTCATGTTTATATTTTAGATTGGAATGGATTCAATGACCTAGATTATGTTTGATGGAAATTAATCTAATTAGAATGATCAAACACATCTATGATGGGAGAATGTTGCACAAACATGGGATTTGGATGGTTTTGGGGAAATTTTGATGAAATAATGGAATCCTTTGAATATGAGCATTTGATGAGTATATGATACTCATAAACATGATTTTATAATAATAACATGATTTGAATGCAAAAACATGAGTACTTGAATGATTCTTAGTTGAACTTATGGAATAGATGCTTCGAATATAGGATCGATTATATATGCTATAATGTTCACTTATTCTAATTTTTCAAATGCTTAGAGCATGGTGGGAAAAAAGACTAGAATTTATTGTGACTAAAGTTGTTAAACAACTATTAAGAACATTTTAAGGTTATACCAAAAATTGGTTGCTTCTTAACAGTTATAAGTATGATATTAATTCGGACAGACCATAGTGACATGATTCTGGATTAAGATGGTTCTTGATCAGAACTAATGGTCATATGGAAATATGGAAATGTTTCCATAATGGGAGATACTTGAAAAGTCTACATTTGAGTTGGAAACTTTAATGCTAGAGAAGTGTTCAAGGAGTGTATCTTGAATTAGAACTTTCATTACCATGGAATTGTTTCTAGTAACAAAGTTCCAATAGGATATTTTGTAATATAAGAGACTCAGTCTTTAAGACTTTGGAATCTTGATATCATATGAGATTAATTCATGTTAAGTTAGAATTCCATCACATCTTAGATAGTGATAAGAATTATGAAGTTTGAAATAAGCATCATTGGAATAATGTCCAGTTGATATGTTCACAAAGGAAGGATCATAGAGAGGCATAGTATGCATGTTCCTAACATGGCAATATGGCATGGTTATTGTTTAATTCAAGTGATTAGTTGATTACTTGAAACATTATGCGATGAATAAAGTCGTAATTGTTATGGTGATTAAATAATATAGATTATTTTTATTTAATAGTTTTGAGATCATAGTTAATTAGTTTATTATTGTGTTTCATTATGCATGTTTTACTTCCTGAATAATTTGATTATTCAAAGCTCCACAGTCGCTTATACTTTAGGAAGTAAGTAGTGAATGAATATTGTCATAAATTGGATTGTAGATTGTCTAAGAAGTTTAGACATATCAATCGTGTTGCTGCAACGTTCTTGAGTACTTAGAAAATGGAGATTTGAGTATTGGATAAACTCATGCTCAGATAATGACTTCATGGATTATATCATGATTAATTTTGAGACGATAATTTCTTATATTCTTAAAACGGAGATATATGAGTTGTAATTTACAAGTCGGTTGTACATTGGTATTGTGAAAACGCATTAGTAGCTTGGTGTTATAAAACGTAGTGCATGTATGATTTGGTGAGTAAAGGATACAAGCATATGAGTCAAAGTTAAGTCGGTCCTTTTACCCTGACGGGAAAAACGATATCGTTGGGCCCCTCGGTGATTTGGTGTTGACTTATAGTGATGACCCAGCCAAGACTAAATTGATGTGTTCAATTAGAAGTCTTATGACGTCATCACAAAATCGGAAATAGGGAAACAAAGTTTGGAAAATGAGATTGTTTCTATTCCATGTCTCATATCCATACGATATCTTATAGAACGAAGGAATATTTGATCACTTATATAAGGACAAATATTTGATTGGATCAGAGTTCGACAGTTGATTTGGAAAGCACCCTTTGCTGTTTGATTTAGAAATTATACCTGTAATTTAGTTTTAGACTTATCCATGTGGGAAAATGTTGGATAAGGTGTCTAAGCTAATAACTAAATTAGTATAATCTTGATGTTACGTCCCGATTTTTCAACACAAAATTTTTCATTTTTTTAAATATATATAAAACACAAATCCAGATGTAACATCCGGATATCCAGGTATGGGAATTTGAGTATTTTATATTGGGGAATGAGGAGACTCGTCGAGTAGAATCGCGTTTTGGGGACCAGTTCGCCGAGTCGGCGCTGTCAAGGAAAACCCTAATTGTCCGGGTTTGGGACCTATTTAAAGGCCCTTATGGCCTTCAGTGGCGGCCACCTACACCTTTGAGAGACTCCTATCGAACCAGAGAGCTGAGAGAGTGAAGAAGAGCCATTTTGGAACATTCTTGAGGTGGTTGTGCAATGGAGTAGTCATTTCCAACAAAGGGAGGTCAAGGGGGGTGTCGATTCAGAGCTTCTGAGCTTGCATCTTCACCATAGAGGTATCAAATCGTTCTCCCTTTTCTGTTTTGGGTAAGATTGGTGATTTTAGGGTTTTCTAGCTTCTTTTATGGCTTGATTTGTGGAGTATAGTATCCCATTGAGTGTGCAGGCATAGATATGGACCCAAAGAGGTCCAGAGAGTCCCTTCCATCCTGCTTTATGCATTCTATTTGGAGTTTTGAGCTAGGGTTGTTATGTAATGAAGGGTTTCACCCAAATGAGCTTGTAGAACCTTGCATGAGTGCCCAAGGTTCGACCTTTTCGTGGTTATTGGCTTTGAGGGAGTTAGATTTATGGTTTGGTGAAGCAAATCTGACCTCAGAAGGTCAGATGAGGGTTGTCATGGGAGCAACTCGCCGAGTCCATAGGCAGACTCGACGAGTCGAGTCGGGGTTGCCCCGCGATTCGTTGCCGAGTAACTCGACGAGTGGAGAGGGAACTCGTCGTGTCTAAGAGGTTTAAAAAGGATTTAGAGAACCCGCATGGACTCGCCGAGTCACTCTTGGGTACTCACCGAGTCTGGTTAGTGTTGAGCGTTGACTTGAGCGTCTTATGTTTGACTTTGGGAGTTTTGGTCAACAGAGGTAATAGAGGTCAGGGAGGGGTAAAATGGTCTTTTACCCATTACCTGACTAGAGAGGGAAAGAGTAATCGCCGATTAATTAGAGTTGGGACTTCGAGTATTAATTAGAGATATTTGCCTTATGTGTTAGGCGGTGGCGAGTCCGAGCTTCGCATGTGCAGATAATTGCTTTCTGATTGCCAGGTGAGTCTTCTCACTATACTTTACCTTGAGTAGGTAACCAGAGTTATATGACAGAGTATTTGTATGTTGTGTATGTTATGTGTTGTACTGCATTATTTCTATGTGATTTATGTTGTGCATGTTTACAGAGTTAGAACCGGAAGGTTCCCAGAGTTAGAACCGGAAGGTTCACAGAGTAGGGTCCACGGACCCACAGAGTTATAGCCTCGAGTGGCTAATATGTGTTATGTGTGGTATTTTGGGGGACTCACTAAGCTTCGTGCTTACAGTGTTTTGTGTTATGTGTTTCAGGTTTCTCTCAGGATCACGGGACGGCACCGGCTCGATTGTACACACCAGAGAAAGAGTCACGTTTTGAGGATCCTGGTTTATTATGCAAGTGAAAATGGAGTTATGTTTTGTAATTCAATTATGAATGAGATTTTAAGCAAAGTGTTTTTAAGAATTAAAACGATTATTTTTAAATGAAAAATTGTTTTGAAATTTTCGGTGTTACACCAGAAGCCCGTCTTTATTAAAAGATCATTGACATACATTTATTAAATATAAAAGAGAGTTTTAGCGGAAGTCTAAAAACATTATTAATTTCTTCGATGTGAGTACAGTCACGCTGGAGCCTTTCCATGATCAGAAGAACAACCTGAAAAATAGTTATTCAACAACTGTCAGCCAAGGCTTAGTGAGTTTCCTAAGATACCATATATCACAATACATATACATGCACACAAACAATGGCTCACGGCCTTTCGCCGATCCGCCAATTGGCTCACGACCTTTCGCCGATCCACCAAAAATATGTGTATCTAGACTTACGGCCTACCTATCATTTTGTCGTCAACACACGGGTCTATAGGATCCTGACCTGTCGCCGTTCCGCCGTTAACCCCTAACTTAACCGTAATAACTTAAATATAATAACATTTAAACACATAGAGATTACGCTTATTCTACTAGTTCAAGTATAGTAACAATAAGCATATAAAAACTATATTTTCGGCTCTACTCTATAGCTTGAGTATAATAATATAAAACACATAAAGATTATACTTTTAATCTACTAGCTCTTTATCCTAACATACGTGGATATATATTGTAATATATATTATAGTGAGATAACTCACATGAACACTCTTGAACCCGCCAAGTATGTGATTTTGCAGACAATTTGACCAACACGTATCAATCTCTTGTGAAATTACGTTTTATTCAAAACTTCCTATATTTCCCTCTTACTAATATGTAGAAAGATATAATAATTTGGTTCTTCATAAGAGCTTTATATATACTACATCAAAATTTATGATGACGTAGAGAAATCGTACAAACAATTAAATGGTGCTCTTCACCTAGTGACACGTTTATGCCACTTATCCTTAAATTAAACTATCCACATATGCTTTAATATGGTGACTATTATTTGATTGTTTCTTAACATGCAATCCACCTTATCTTATCCAATTTACATGCATACGTGTGTAATATATATATATATATATATATATATATATATATATATATATATATATATATATATATATATATATATATATATATACTAGTCGGCTACCCGCAATGCGGCGGGCGATGAAATAAGGGGAAGGAGGGTAGAATATGTTTCTTTCAGGAAATAATTTTACAACAATAAATACACCACAAAACAAATTTTGTTTTGCCGAACGGTTTTCTTTTCGATGGACGGTGAATGTTGTAACATGTACACCACATATGCAACAAGCTCTAGTTATATCATATGCAACAAGCTCTAGTTATATGGCTCTAGGTTCTACTTATTCGAGTAAATCTAGAAATTGAATGATTGATAAAATTTGTTTTATTGACCTGGTCATCCTTCCTTTTCAACTCATGCTCAATAAAAGATGGGTGTAATAATTTTACTTCCTCAACTAATATTAGAAAATTGAGCCACTGTTCTTTATCATTGAATGAAATTAAGATATACAATAGGCTATATAATATTCAATTTAATGATATTTAAAACATTTTAAAAAATCTAACTATATTTTCAATTTTTTTTCTTTATATGGTGATGATTAATTAGGAGTATTTGCAAAACCAAAGACTAATTAAAAATACATACGAAGTCAAATTGATGTAGTTTCTAATACAAACAATCTCAAACGAAGTCAAACTCTTACAAGTTCTTATTTACTGAAAAAGAAATCGTTTAACAGTCAACATAATACAAATTGTAATTTTTTTTGAACGCACCCAAACTTCAAAATAATACACCATGTTCAACCAAAATATTACATTTATTTTACTGAAATACCATAATAATTTATAAAAATCAAACATACACTTAAAAGATCTACCAAAAGACATTCTTCATTCTCAAACCACAAATTAACCATATTTTGTTGCCAATGCCTACGTATTGTGTCATTTAACCTATAAGAAATTCATGATCAAATCACATAAATTAGATACCATTTTTTTTGGAAAGCATGCTTTGAAATTCATGGCACTTGCAAGTAAAAGAAAAGGAAACCAAAACTTTGTGAAGGAATCTCAATCGGACACTGAGGACTAAACCTGAAGATTCTTATTGTAGATAATTAAAAGTGTATTAACAATGGATACACGGTTCAGCAGAAAAGGAATATGTAATATAAATTCAATTTGTTTTATGTTGAGTTTTTATTAATAGCAAGTAAATAAGAAACAATAAGCATCAATAAGTTTCCACTTAAGTTTTGGCTGTAAGTGTTGTGGAATGGTGGTCATGTTGGTAAAAGTATCATATAGACATGATACAAATAAAAGTATTACTTTGTATATTCAATCCTAAATCCAAAGGAAATTACAAAAAATAAAACAACTAATTTGTAAAATCATTAAAATCCTATATGATGTACAAAGTGTAAATGGGAACATTTTGAGTATCAAATGAACTACTAAAGTGATCAAATGAGCTATCTGGATTTAGGATACTTTTATCGGATTCGATTTGCATAATTTGTATCCATACCTACAAACAAATACAAAGACAAAAAAAATAACCTTCATCTTATAATCAATAATCAAGAAAATGATAAAAAAAAAAAACTTGGTGTACTTGTAGTTTCATATATAAGTCAATCGTATTAAAAACAAAAAATCAAGCATATGGAGTAGAAGCATAGCCATTATAAAAATAAGCAACTATGGATCCATGAAAACTGGAATCAAAGGAGTGATAGACCTCTCTAAAGGTTAGTTTTGACCATTCTGAGTGTAAGTTGTATCCCGTAAAGGCTACATGGTAAATACATGAAATCAGAAGATGAAAAAGAAAATTAGTGTACCATGGTATTGCATGATGCCCATTGTTCACCTTCGGTAGCTTCTGTAACAAAATAAGTGAAGGAGATACACTTATTTTCCAAATAAACTTTGAAATATAAATATTTGATAAAGAATAGTAAATCTATTAACACAAAGAAAGCAATCATATCCTAAAGCCCTTATGATGCCCTACGCTTACATCATACTAATCTTCATATATGATTTCCATTTTAGTTGAATTTGAGACATAAAACAAATTCTCAGTTAAACAGTGTACCCACAAAACTGCATAAATATAAAACATGGAAATATAAAAATGATGGTTGGTGTAGCAGTAAAATCCAAAGAGCATCCTTACAAAGATTGTGTAGAGGCCTTGTCATATGTTTTTCTCATTGGTGTCGCTTCTATTTGCACGTTTTCCATCTGTAATAAAAAAAATGTTTACTTCATCTTAAACCATCATGAAAAAAGATGTGCAAAAATCGGACATTTTACCTAGAGGACGTAGACTATGATTAATGGAAAAGACGGCAATGATGGGGGAACTGTTTAGGTTGGTGGTGATTGCCAATGGGATGGTGGTGAGACAAATCAGCCATGGTTGTGGTAATATTATGGCCATGAGAAACAAAGCAGTTGCGGTGGTGGTAATGTCAATGTTGTTCAACACCAGTTTTTTCAGATCTATTGCCACATACTGTCGTGGTGAGACAAAGCAGCGACAACAATACTGGTGGCAGAGAGGAAGAGCAGCGAAGCGTGTGATTGTGGTTAATTAGGCAAAGCAACGATGACAACTTTGTTGGTGGATAGGAAAAGCAGTGACGGTCATGGTGGTGGTGAGGCAAACCGGCGGCGGCCATATAGATGTGAAGGGGTAGAGCACCAAATCGATGGTTCTCCATTAGATGTAGCAGCGGAAAATTAAGAATTAGATTTTAGGGTTTGAAGATGAAATTGTTGGACATTAAACGCATCATATGATATAGCATTTTAGGGTTTGTACAACATGTAGTAAGATTTGTACCTCTTAAAATTCAAGAAACACCCAATATGTTTTATATATATATATATATATATATATATATATATATATATATATATATATATATATATATATATATATATATATGCATATTTCTTATTTCTTAAAAACCTTCATAAATTATATTTAATATAATCTATATATAACCGTGTATATATCTACGTATATGGATGTATGTTTAATTAAAGTAACATAACCCTTTTAAACTAATAAGCCATACACATGTTTTTATTTTTATTTATTTATATCTTCTTATATATATAATTCTAGTTTAAATATATTTGTTATATATATAAGTCAAACAAATAAAACTCAAATAAACGTTTATAATATATAAACTTTAAGTCGTTTTTTACAAATATTTAGTCAAAATAATAGAAACTATAATTTATGAATTATATATCAATAAATTTCGAATTGGCTAAATATATAAAAATGATACATTATCATTATCGAATATTACTCTACGGCCTATTTAAATTCAACAATTGATAACTAATTCGATATATGTACATTTACGTCTAATTACAAAACTTTTGTCCAATCAAGTTATATATCCACAACACGATTATATATTTTATTGATATATACATCTATCTTTGATTAAATGTATGATCACTTATAATTATATTTCTCTTTCGGTCAATATAATATAAATTGTAATTCATTAAATATATGCTAATAAATTTTGAATTAATATAATATTGGAGTATGAAATATAACTCGATATATAATGGATAATAATAGATAACTAACGTCGTAAAATAAACGTAGTCAATTATTATTGAAAATACGGGTGTTACACTTGAATTATTAGCAAAGTCCTTTTGGGTTGCCCTCAAACCTAATAATTGACTTATCCAAGTCGCTCATACTTTAGAAAGTAAATAGTGAATGAATATATCATAAATTAGATTGTAGATCGTCTAAGAAGTTTAGACATAGCAATTGTGTTGCTGCAACGTTCTTGAGTACTTAGAAAATGGAGATTTAAGTATTGGATAAACTCACACTCAGCGAATTACTTCATGGATTATATCACGATTAATTCTGAGATGATAATTTCTTATATTCTTAAAACAGAGATATATGAGTTGTAATTCTTAAAACGGGTATAAGGAACGACTAAGCTTGGTGTTATAAAACGTAGTGTCATGTATGATTTGGTGAGTAAATAATACACGCATATGAGTCAAAGCTTAGTCGTTCCTTATACCCTGACGGGAAAAGCGATATCATTGGGCCCCTCGGTGATTTGGTGTTGACTTATAGTGTTGACCCAGCCAAAACTAAATTGATGTGTTCAATTAGAAGTCTTAGGACGTCATCACAAAATCAGAAATCGGGAAACAAAGTTTGGAAAATGAGATTGATTCTATTCCATGTCTCATATCCATATGATATCTTATAGAACGAAGAAATATTTGATCACTTATGTAAGGACAAATATTTGATCAGATCAGAGTTCGGCAGTTGATTTGGAAAGCACCCTTTGTTGTTTGATTTAAAAGCTATACCTGTAATTTAGTTTTATACTTATGCAAGTGGGAGACTGTTGGATTATGTGTCTAAGCTAATAACTAAATTAGTATAATCTTGAATTATTAGCAAAGTCCTTTTAGGTTGCCTTCAAACCTAATAATTAACTGGAACGCTTTTGGGGAGAGATATTGATTTATTAATTTATTATATTTTAATAAACTAATTTGAAAACAAAATAAATAATTTGTTAATGTATTATTAGAATAATATATTAATTACAAAAAGTATTGTTTAATTAAAAATTAATCAGAAATTAATTCGAATTAAATTTGGGATTAATTGGATTAATTAAAAATGAAAGGACTAAAGGTGACAATGTTTAAAAGTTGAACATTGACCAATTCTAGAACCTCCCATATAGGGCGATTTCTAGAGGAGGTTTAATGACCTTTTCTTAGGCATTAAGGAATACTAGGAATCCTTAGAGAGCAAGAAAATGGATAAGGGTTGTCCAAGGAAACCTGCATTCTTAGTATCCCTAGTCACCTATATAAACCCCCTAAGGGTTATGATTTCCGGGCGTCACTTGTTCCCACGAGAATTTTGAATATTCCCTTCTCATCCTCTCTCTCCTCTTTAGCTTCCAATTGCTAGGGTTTGGGTGTAAGTCATTAGAGGCACGAGACTTTTGGTGCTTGCTTTCCAAAGACCAATCAAGAAGGAATACTAGTTTACCTTCTATAATAAACTAAAGGTATGTAATTTCTACAAACCCTTTCTTAATTTCGAAAATAACAATATACTTTTAGGGTTCTTGATATTCAATTGTTTGTTGCTAATCATAGTGTGAACATAGATCTTTTAGGTTGCATGTGAACTTAGGGTTTAAGTTTTTTCCACCAAAATAAGATTTTTGTAGCCTATAAGTTTTTTCCGGACACTAGGTTGTTTCCAGGAGGTGGAGGCCATAAGGTTGCGATTATTCAAGAGGAAAAACCCTCCAAGGGTCAATTTCGAAGCTAGAGATTCAATTAGAGCAAGGATTTGAAGATTCAAGCGCTAATACATCGAGATTTCACTTCGAGTTTGTTTGGTGATCGCGTCTTGCATTCTTTTGGTGATGTTTTTCTTCTTTAGTTTACTGAATATGGTGTAAAAACCTTTACTGTCACTAGATATTGATGAACCCTTGTTGATATGCTTTGATTTCGTTAGTATGATTAACTGAATTTGGTTTTTACTTGTGTTCGATTGATTACTTTACATTTCAAGTTAAAGTTGTGATTTTTATTGTTTATTGATGAGTATTATTATGATTAAATAATCATTATATCTTGATGTACTTGAATCATATGAATTCATGATCATTAGGTTTGTATGACTGTAACTATGATAGGGTTAGATAATATTAATTGGTGACTTTGATTGTTTTAAAGAGCATTAGATATTCATGTTATGCTTAGATTGATTGTCATGATCATTGACGAGAAATCACTATATCATATCGTTCAAATATATTTAATTAATTACGTGTTCACTAATTGCGTGATCACTATGTTATTTGTTCATTAATTATTAGTACTGGGGAAATCTGATCAAGATAACTAGTCATATTACAATTTGGTAATCAGTTTTTATTAATCTATTGTACTGCTAATAAATCAAACATAAAAGCTTGGGAGATTTGTATTCTAGTGAAAGTATTTTTTATCTATTGTGTACATTTAGTTCTTTAGTTTCTTTGATTAACTGAACATTAATTTAATTTAGTATAACTAAAAACCATCTTTTACTTTACTGTTATTAATTTAATTAACATTTAATTTATTTGATCTAAACAATCATGTTCCTTATGTTCGACATCTTTTCTTACCACAATTATATTACTTCACAACTATGTATACTGTTTATTTGTGTTTAAGACTAGTTAAGATTAAATAGAACTTTATAAATAAAAAACTTGTACAAATAAAACGCATCAGGTGTAATACAGAGGTGCATAAACCAGTTTTTTTTTTCAAACAGGTTCGGTTCGTTTCAAGTCAACACGGTCAACACCGGTTCAAGGCTAAACCGGCAGATCAGTTCCTCTTGAATCGCTTCATATCAAACGGTTTATAAGGTGGTTTGTTTCCGGAACTGGTTTTTTTGTGCACATGTAGTGTACACGGGCATAGCTGCACCACCAAATGCTTACGAGTGGGCCGGTCCAAAGATAATAATAGTTATAAGAAGCCCACTCCTATTACAGAAAGCCGAACCGGTCCATTTTAATATTATTAAATTTTAAATTATATTGATAAAAATTGGATTCACAGTCACAGAAATGCCTGAAACTCAGTCAAAACCACCACATAATTTAACGAAGCCTCCTACACTACACCACATGAGACCAGACCACCACAGCCTTTCCTTTATTCTACCTTTTTCTAAAAAAAAACAACTCTTAATAAAATTACACAGCCAGTCCCTGAGGCACACCACCCACAGCCGCCTTAGGCTTAGCCTTCTCAACCACAATCGCCTGTGTAGTCAACACCATTCCAGCAACCGAAGCAGAATTCTGAAGCGCACATCGTGTCACCTTCGCTGGATCAATAACTCCAGCCTCCACCAAATTCTCATACTTATCACTCATCGCATTATACCCCATCTCCCATTCCCCTTCCTTCACCTTCTCAACCACCACCTCACCTTCAATTCCAGCGTTCTGTGCAATCAATGACGCAGGTGCCACCAACGCCTTTTGAATAATATCAGCACCCAAACGTTCATCAGCATCATCAAGCTTTTCTTTAATGGCAGGAACTAATGTTGACAGATGAACAAATGCAGCTCCACCTCCAGGGACTATTCCTTCTTCTATAGCTGCAAATGTCGCGTTTTTCGCATCCTCAATTCGAAGTTTTCGGTCTTCTAATTCGGTTTCGGTTGCAGCACCCACTTTTATGACAGCGACCCCACCGGATAATTTCGCGATTCTCTCTGAAAGTTTTTCGGAATCATATACTGAATCTGTTTCAGATAACTCTTTTTTAATCTGGGAAATTCTTGATTGAATCTCATCTTTTGATGCAGCATCAGCTATGATTGTAGTTGAGTCTTTGCTGATTGTGATCTTTCTCGCCATACCAAGTTGCTCAACTTGTGTGTTTTCAATGAGCAAACCCAAGTCAGTCGCTTGGTATTCAGCTCCTAAATTTATAACACAAAACAAAGATTAGCAAACATACGAATACAATATATGAATTATGGTTTGATTCATGTTATTCTTATTATACCTGTCATGATGGCGATGTCTTGAAGGAGGGCTTTTCTTCTTTCACCAAAACCAGGTGCTTTAATGGCAGCGACATTAAGAATGCCTCTCAACTTGTTCACGACTAGAGTGGCTAGAGCTTCACCAGTAACATCTTCAGCGATAATTAACAAAGGAGCTCTTAATTGAGTTGTTTTCTCCAACAATGGGATTATGTCTTTTATGGAAGATATCTTTTGGTCTGTGACTAACACTCTGGCGTTCTCGAATTCAACTATTAGTTTTTCAGAGTTTGTAACGAATTGTGGAGAGATGTATCCTCTGTCAATCTGTAGAATCATGAGAAAATGGTTAAGAAAGTAGATAGAATAGAACACAGAGTTCTTGAATTGAATAATCAAATTTATTACATACAAACCTCCATTCCTTCTTCAACATCAACAGTTGTCTCAAAGGAGGATGATGATTCAATAGACAACACACCATCTGATCCAACCTTGTCGATGGCATCAGCAATCATGGCACCGATGACGTCATCATTTCCAGCAGAAATTGAGGCAATGGCTTTTCAGAAAGAGTAGAAAAAGTCCCATCAGCTGATAAAGAAACATTTGAGTTATGACAACAAAAGAGAATCTTAACTACCTTTGATGTCATCACGACCTTTAACAGGTCGGGCTCTCTTTTCCAGCTCCTCAACCAGACCAGCTACAGTTTTGTCGATTCCTTTCTTTACTGAGACAGGATTAGCACCAGAAGTTACACTCAAGAGGCCGAGTTTGATGATTTCACGTGCAAGAACTGATGCGGTTGTTGTACCATCACCAGCTGAATCATTGGTTTTGCTTGCAACCTATGAACGTTCAAGTCAACAAATGATTACAAAGCGGAGAATCAACAATATACGACTAATAGTTTCAAATTGAATAAGGCGCAAGTAGTAGTATGTATAATCATTAGGCTCAAACCTCTCTGATAAGAGCAGCGCCAGCGTTTTCCATGGCATCAGGTAGCTCAATAGCTCTGGCAATTGTAACGCCATCATTAACCACCTTTGGGGCGCCGTATTCGTCCAGGACAACATTCCGTCCTATATGGAATAACAGTGAGAGTTTCAGTTGCAGAAAGGCTTGAGTTGTTTATTGGTTTAAGCAAATTCATGATCCATACAAGCCATTAATCCAAAATTAATGAGCCTTTAAATCCTTAATCAACGATTAAAACAATAATGATTAGTCATAAGTGATACCTCTAGGGCCAAGAGTAAGACCAACAGCATCGGCAAGTTTATCAATACCGGCCTGCATAGCCGACCTAGAACTCTGATCAAAGGCAATGTCTTTAGCCGCAGCGCGAACCGCGAACCGGCGATGCGATTGTGTCGTCGTCTGAGCAGTCCGCAATTGACTAACACCCCCATTACCATTTCTCAATCCCCCCTGTGCTCATAAGAGCAGAATCCGGAATAAACAACGCGCATAAAGAACAAACAATTGGATTTAACTCTAAATTATAAAGGAACTTACCTGTTTAGGAGAGCAGATGATAGAAGCTGTGGAAATTGCATTAGCAGACGCCATGGGAGATGCTTCGAGTTGTTGAGTTGTGGATAAGAGTTAGGTGTTAAAATGGTGTTTCAGCGAAGAGTGAGGGTTGTTGCTAGGGTTTTAAGACGGAGTGAGAGGGCGGTTCCAGAACATTCGATGATCCCCAGAAGTGTGTAGATTGACAAATAACATATTGGCATTGGCTAACGAAGTACAAATGAAATTTGCACTTTACTCACAATAGTCTCCTTTTATTACAAGTTGACCACTAATATTTTATAAGTTTCTTTCTTCTTTATTGGGAAAATTTTTGGTATTAAAGAGTGACTTTTTACTTTTCCATTATATATATATATATATATATATATATATATATATATATATATATATATATATATATATATATATATATATATATTAAATCGCGTGGGCATGAATGAACAGGAAAGTTTTAACTTTCTTACTTTGGCCACAAACTTTATATTTTGATTTTCTAACACTTTTATAGCTTTTTTCAAAATTGCCCCCTCTGTTTTTTTCTTTTATACTTGCGTCACCACTTTTCCAGCTCTCTTGACTTTGGTCACATTTCTTTGTGTTTTATACATGTTATCTATTTTGTCAATTCAAAACTCAATTAACGTCAAAACCATATTCACCACATGCGGAGCATGGGCTTCTCCTAGTTTAAATTAACTAGATTACTAATTTTTTTTTGTTTATTTTATAACCAAAACATAAAATGCGGAAGTATAATTTTCGATCTTTAATCTCGAATCTAGTTAAAAGAAAACATAAACAAGAATGAAGGATTCATATTTGATTTCATTATGATCTTCAAATCTGAAAAACTAGGTTAGGTTTTCCAGTTGATCTCAAGAGTTCTCTTTAAAATCCCTCAACAAACCCTAAACGAATTTACATGTGTATTTCGTGTGTTTTGATTTGCTCCTCATCACATGTATTTATAAATGAATATAAACCCTAATGTGAAAGATGGAAAGGATCTTGAGTCAAAACGGGAACTCAACCTACAAGATAAGTAAATATTTTGTGAATCGGTCCATTAATAATTTATATTATTGTCATAATAACCGGATTTAATGATAACATTATATATATATATATATATATATATATATATATATATATATATATATATATATATATACACATACACACACACACTAATCGTTTACATGCGCTAAGCGACGGATGTGAATAGTTTTTTCAGAAATTAGTTTCTAGAGATGATAAGTTCTTTTGAAAAAATAGTTTACTACACATAAACAATTACAATAAAAATTAAAAATGAAAAGTTGAGATCTTTACAAATGTATATGAATTGTTTGTTAGGTTCACTAATACTATTGTATAGACTTCATTGTCGTTGAATTGTTTGTTAGGTTCACTGATACTATTGTATTGGCAAACATGTCACTAAACATTAGTTTCAATTAAGCGATTTGTTTTTGACGATTATTTTGATTTCGTCGGACATGCTATTAGTTTTCAAAAACATGTTATATTACATAAATTACGAAGTGCATCAATACAAATTTAATTTAAGTATGTAAATATTAGAAACAGTTTATATTTTATACAAATCTAGAGGAAAAAGATATATCAACACCAATTACATATAAAAGTATTTTTGAACATTTTTATTTTTATATGAAATTTAGTTTTTAATTATTTTCTTTAGTGAGTATGTGAAATACGATTTAAAAGGATTGGAAACGTCATTTACAACCTTATCTCTATACATTTTTCTCAACACAAAACTAAGTTAATTTTACAAATTAAACATTTCGTCATGAAAGTCCACATGCCTTATTATTCATTATTTTTGTAACTAATTACAATTATTATTTATAACGAAAGTTGTCGGGTCCAACTTGATCTAATATAGGGAAATAATGTACACAACAATATGAACCATAGTCCTTGCAGCCATAACTATGCTTCCAATATGTGTATTTTCAACCATCATTTTTTTTAGCTGCTATAACCACAACTAACATGAACTGAGAAATATGAATTAAATAAACATGGTGGCAAAAACATTCTTTCAATATTGTAGCAATTAATCAAGAAATAAACATACTTGGTACATTTCAAGGTGTCCACGTATACATATACTAAACAATTTTTTGGCTGTCAAAGTAGATAATAATTTGGTTCATCTGGTACATACATATACACATAAACATTTCATAGTTTCATTAAAAGAAATCTCTTGCTAATTACTAAAAAAAAAAAAAAAAAGAAAACTTGTAGATTAAGGACATATACATACACAAAGATTTCAAGTCGTTTAACTGCAATTACGTCTCAACCCTTTGTCTTAAACATATATTATTTATACATGGTTTACTGTAAAGTGTAAATAGGGATTATTTATAGTATTATAGACTCACCTCCTTTTGTGTCATCTCTTGGCATTACTATAAGCACATTATGTGCCTAACTGGTGTATAAAAATTAAAAAATAAACATGCCATTTTTCATGCAAATCTGAAATATGTTTAAAGAGTTGATCATTTTACATATAATTAAACAAAAACAAGAATGCAAATTTTATTAGCTCTTGAAATCAAACTATTTATAACTTGAATAATAAATGTTACATTAGATAATGTGGTAAATAAGTGGAAGGTTACCGATAAAAGTAGATACCGCCGCTTGATACTTCCAACTCCTTGATGTCATATTCAACAAGGAACCACCGTTTAAATGGTGAAAGATCAGTGAAAAGATTCAAAACCAATGAAAGATCACATATACAAAAAAAAACAATGAAAGAACACGTAAAACAAAAATACAAAGTAGTAAAAGAATATTAAAAATATGTAGCTGAAGGAGTAATTAAGCAAACACAAACATTGAGTTATATAGCCTAAAGGCAAATGGAGATGGAGCCATGTCTGCATGTTGATCTTGCAAAGAAGTTGCCATGGCATTTATCTGTTGCACCTGGCCATCGATGTGGTTTTGGACTTTTGGAGACATTTTTCTTTTACATTTAGTTACCAAACAACTTCATCACAAAACACACAACAAAAGTTTATATGATTAGAAGCAAAATATCAACTTTAAAAAACAGAGTCAAGTGCAAATTACTTGTGTTTACCACCCCAACTTTCTTTGAACCAGTCATCATGTATGTAAATTTTGCAGACTGTTTGCACTTGAAATGGCTATTTCTCCTGCTCTTGGTGCTCATTACACACCAAAGTTACATGTGATTAACACCCCAACCAAAAAATTGAAGCTTTTATCAGAAAACAAACAATTTGATGCACTAATAAGATAACCATGGGTAAAACTAAGAAATACAAGGGCATTTACCAAGCAACGGTAACCAGTAGGGGTAAAATGGTCAAAATCGCAAAAGGAAATCCAAACAACAACTATCACAGTAAAATTCCCATGGCAATATAAATCCAACTCCAATATATTGATGTATAAACAAATTATAAAGTTTCATATAAAAAAACAAACTTGTTATGATATTGAAGAAAGATACAACTTGACTCTTTAGATTGAATCGCTCCACCTTCATCAAAGTTTTGAAATTTTATAAATCAAAGAAATACACCACAAAAATCATGTATCAAAATTCTAACTGAACAGATTGAAGAGGTAAATATAGAGCATACCTGATTGAATGAGGTCATTTAGCCATGAATTTCATGTATTCAAGACACACACTTATAAACCAAATTATATATATATATATATATATATATATATATATATATATATATATATATATATATATATATATATATATATATATTTCCCAGTTTACACACCTACAAACAAACGAACGGAAGTGAGAATGAGGAGAGTGGTAGGGGTGCAACAGCTTTCGTATGAATGAGTGAGAGCTTTAATTCATGTAAATGACACTACTCTATGAATTATGTTCAAAAAAAAATTATCTAACTTCTTAGTAAGAATGAGAGCTTTAATTTAAAAACTTCATGTATTGTCCTTTATGTCATCAAGGTTCTTAAGTAAAATTGTCGATATCATGGCTGAAATACTTAACCCAAAAGTAAATATCAGTCAAGATAAATGAAACCACAGAAATATTTCATATAACTGTAAAAACATATAAAAAAAAATGATCAAGCAATATAAGTTTCATGAAAAATATGTGTTTTTGAGGAAGGTGAACAAACCAATTATGAAGAATTTGGCAGGATGAACCATCCTTCGGAGCACCTGGTTAATACTTTGGAAATCCCATAAAATCAAGTGTCACCTTAAAAAACCAGAAGCATACTAGTTTACTTCATATCAGTAAGTGCTAAATAGTGGTGACGATGGTAGTGAGTAGGGTTTTTTAGCAAGAAAGATTGATTCCACTGTAATTTATAAAAAGATGGGGTCGAGTTATAAGATTATTTGGGGATCAAATTTGAAACTAACTATAATTCCTCAATTGTGTTAAGAATCGGTCCATACTGATTCAATTTTGTTATAAAAACTGGGAAAATTTCCGATATACGGGGAGGAGATAAGAGCGTCAGGTCAAGATAAAGAGAAATAGTAGGGAACGGATGAGTCAAAAACCTGCATTAAGTAATTGTACTTTATGTTTTATTATTTGTACCTCTTAAAATTCAGCATTTGAGGCTAAATGCTTATTATATATATAGGTAAAAAAGTGAATATATCTTTAAGGGTATATAAGCTTAGGTACCCAAACCCACCATAATACGTAGTTTTATTTGATATATTCTTTATAAGTTCTTAAACTTCAACCCAGACTTGATTTACTTTCAAAATTTTCAAAATTTCACTATTATCCTCCTCTTACATCACATCTTTTTGCCGAACATCTAATAAGTTGTATATATTATTGTTGAAAATGAAAATTTTGTAAGATTAAGATAAATGTGATGTTTATAAATTTTTTGAAAGTAAATCGAGTTAGAAGTTAAATTATAAGAACATTGGACAATTACAATGTATATATATGATACAAAACGACGTAGTATGGTGAGTTTGGGTACCTAAGTTTGTATACTCTTAAGGGTATATTCACTTGTCCCATATATATATATATATATATATATATATATATATATATATATATATATATATATATATATATATATATATATACACATTACAGCCCCACCTAAGCTTACTTACTAAACCTCTAAAATATGTCGTTTTAACATGCTAAATATACCCGGTTTGGTTTCACTTGGTAAATATATCATCCTCCATAACATTTCTTTCTTTCATTATCGTTTTACCATCTCTGTTTTCTTTCCTCCATTATCGTTTATTACTTCACCGAAGTGAACATTACTAAAACCTAAACCTAAACCTAAACCCTAAACCCTAAACCCTAAACCTTAAACCCAATTGTGTCGATCTTGAATTTACATCTTGAAGTATTAATCGTGAATCCATTAACCGTAATCTTTATATAGTAAAACAATGTATTTTTTCAAGAGGTTTAGTACCTAAGCTTAGGTGGGGCTGTAATGTATATTCCCTTTTCCCATATATATATATATATATATATATATATATCAAGGTTGTAAAAATCGTTCAACGGTAGCTCGACGGTCGACTGGTGTTAAAGGATTAATCGGTCTTGGCGGGGATTAATCGGGACCATAGATTATTAATAAAATATTAAAATTAATTAAATATTAATATATCTTAAGAAAAACAAGTACTTCAAAATTAGAAAATAAGAAAAATTGTAATTTGGAAATTTGAAAATACCAAAATATGAACATTTTGGTATAATATTCGAAATTTTGAAAATTTGAAAATTTTGGAGTAAAAAAAAATTGGTTTTTTGAATTTTTTTGACTTTTTTGACTTTTGTTGGCCGATTAATCCCTCCAAACCCGATTAATCCTAAATTTCCGATTAATGCCCTAATCCTCGACAGTTGGAGAACGTCAAACGATTAATCCATGATTAATCCCGATTTCTGCAACCATGATATATATATATATATATATATATATATATATATATATATATATATATATATATATATATATATATATATATATATGATGTGGTCTCATAATCATCTAACAATCTCCCACTGGACCACGAATATATAAATGTACATACAACTGTATAAGCATTTTAAAATGAATGTTATTATAACATTGGTACTCTTAAACAATCTCGTCCACTAATCATAATAGTATAGGATCAAAGCGGTCTTCGTTACAATTTACGTAATTAAACCTATCAATGGTCACATATACATATATAACTAACGACATAGATTAAACATGATGTGTGGTTTTAAAATATAAATGGATTTCCAACGAGTTCCTCTTTAGATTGAAGTGAGATCAAACTTCAAATAAGTGCAACAAATAATGGAGTTAACCGAATTCTTAATTATATACAGAAAAACATAATTGTTCTTAAACAAAACATAAAGCACCATAAAACTCCCACTAAAACCAAATATCACACCAACATGTGTAATATGCTCATGAAAGACCTAGGGAGGTAATCCCTTTATGAGCGAATCCGCTTTCATGGAGTTTGTTCATATGTGCTATATATATATTTCCATTTTGCACTATTGTGTTAACAGAATGAAACTTGATGTCAATATGCTTTGACTTAATAGAACTTATGTTGTGTCACACCCCGAAACCGGAACGACGGAATCGTTCAGGGGTGGAGGACGTCATGCGTAGTATCACAACAGTTGTATCATAGCAAGCATAGTAAACACAACCAAACATTTAATACATATATGAATAAGGTTTACATTGTCTTAGTACATAGTTTTGTTCGTGACAAAAGTAAAATCGAAAGACTCTCTAACGCGCCGACTTCTCCAAATATCCTGGAAGTACCTGTCTACTAAATCCCTGAGAATACAAGCAGTTTTGAAAGAATATCAACATAAAGTTGGTGAGTTCATAAGCATTTAGTTTTGGTGGAAAATGTTTCTTTGATCCTTTTGAAAAGTGTTCCTCAAGAAAATCCTATATTTTCTTATGAAAAGCGTGTTTGAAAACTCATTCCTTCCATGACTTCCCGATTCATACGAGGTATGTACAATCCAAGGAGTCGTGGAACGAATATGAATATCCGTTAGTTACATGTAAAAACAAATACGTTTATGAAAAGTCGAGTTATCCCGGGAAAATCATATATTTTCGCTAAAAGTTGATGGTTGGTTATTCGTTCGAAACTGAGGTGTACAAGTATCTACCATACTTATATCGATAAACGAAGTTTTCTTTTAAAAAAAACTGGTTACTCCCAGTGAAGTATATTAGCCTTATTACATAAATAAAACTAATAAATACGTGGTGAACTAAATCCTGAAGGTATTATTAATACCCTCTAGTAATCAAAACGATTATTACTTTGAGGTTAGTTCACTTGATTCATTATTACAAAAGTAAATCTCTGCTATATGGGTTGTGAGTTTTATAACCATACATTAACTTGATATGGCACGTATCGGGGTCAGTATCCTTTATGACTTTGTCACCCGTAGACCTGCCGGTCCCACTGTAGCTAGCAGCAAGGTGCGGGATAGTCAGTCCCGTATAGATCTATACACAACGGCCACGCTCTCCCTACAAGATATTCTGGTTACAAGTGCTAGTCCTACAATCTGATTCTGTGGGAGTGTTTCCAAGGACGTGTCTCCAACTTAGACTAACAAATTTACAAGTAATAATACTGAAAATCCAGTTAATGATTTGCATGAATCCTTACATGATTCACAAGTTCGTTACCCTAGTTCTGAAAACTGTTTCTACGAGTTGATTTCTTAATCGTTTGGTAAAAACTATTTTCCATGTTAAAAGCATTCTGAAAATATAATTATTTTAAACAAAATAATATACTTTAAGCACAATTTTCCTTGTACTTTTGCTTGTATTCCCCCCCCCCTGAAAACATGAAAAACTCGGAAAAACGTAGGGGTATGAACTCACCTCGGGCGATTTGAATGAAAGATCAATACGAAATGCCAGATGTTCAAGTGAAGCCTTGAACACGATTTGATCCTAATTAACATGTAATGACACATAAAGGAGTCAAATGAAGGTATTTCTCTACTAAATGTGATGGAGAACCACTCTAAGAACTTGGGACCACCTACACTAACTGCTAGGACCTTAAAGGATTACATGAGGGAGGTGTATGGCCTCCTTAAAGGGGTGTATGGCCATGGGTGTGCGGCCCTAAGGGGTGTGCGGCCATACACTCATGATAGAAGGTGCTTTTGAGGTGTTTTCAAGGTCCATACTTGCATCCATAAAGTGTTATAGGTCCATACTAAGTTGTAGTACAAGTTTAGGGTCTTAGAAATGAGTTTGTGGTCCTAGGGTGTGTGTGTGGTCGCACACGGGAGTGTGCTGCCACACAAGGGTGTGTGCGGTCATAAACCCTACATGATGATGTCCAAAAATCCAATTCTAAGGTGTAGCAAAGCTAGGTTCATGTCCAACTCGAATACGGAAGTCCAACTCTCACTTTGGAGGGTCTTTTAGGAGTGTGAGGCCACCTTGTGTGGGTGTGCGGCCGCACTCCTTCAAAGAGATGATGAACATGACGGGATTCAATGATTCTAGGCTTAGATTAAGTGGTTCTTCAAGCACAACAAGCTAAGGGATGGATTACTCACATTTTTGAAGTCGTGGGAGGGTTTGTGGTTGAAGAAGCTTGAGAGAAATGGTGTTGTGTGCTGCCAGGATGTTAAAGGAATGAAAGGAAAGGGGTCTACCCTTTATATAGGGGTGGGTGTGTGGCCATGAGGGGTGTGTACGACCGTACACCCATGTGTGCGGCCGCACACTCCTCCAAAAGAGGTGTATGGCCGAATTTCGTCCCTATACGACTAGCTGACTCATTCCTAATCTCGACCTTGGTTGTACTCAAGCTTAGAACGCTTAAACGAACCCTTAATCAGTGATAGGAGTTAACAGAAATGAGTTTAACTTAGATTAACTGACTAGATGTACCAGATAGAAGTTTCGGGTTGTCACATGTTGTTAGAATATAACATTGTTGAATTGTTATCACAACTTTAATGGTCTTTCAATATCAATAATGTGTAACCTCGTGACAAATTTTCGCAACCATATTCCATGCTACAAATTATGATGTCATTATGGAAGAAGTTATCGAATGAAATGGATCATCATGATAAAATGTAAAACTATCCCGATATGGATCGGTAACCATTTTGGCATCTAATAAAATCATATCCTTAATAAAAATGATATTCAAAACATCTGGTTTCCTATAGTTAAGCATATATCCTTTTTTATATATAGATATCTCAAAATCCATTTGGTTGCTTTCTTATGATCCAAACTTGGGTTGCGAAGATATCTGCCCAAAACTAGAAAGATAAATTTACTCCCATTTAATCTGTGATACACAAAATCATCTATTGTAATTACCTCAAAACCAAAAGAGATAGTAAATTGATGAAAAATATGGTACCACTCATAGGATTTCCAAAGTTGAGGTTGTTGAGTTTGTGTATTCAGAATAGGAGATTGAATAACATTGTCGGTCGCTGATTCATAATTTGCATACTATAGAAAGCAATAATAGGAATCAATATTGATTCCTTCTTAAGGACAATGTTTTAACCTTGTTTCTCCCCCAAACTCAACATCCTCAAAAAATGTTGCTCTATCGAAAATACAAGGTCAATATCCATGGAATTGAGAACTAACATAATGCCCTCATTTCATTCCTTAAAGTTCATCTTGTTGAGCACATGAATGTGCAAATATTATGCCAAAATTCAAATGATTCATTTTGAAAACATAGGTAATCTTAGTTAATGCTCATTAACCCATAAACTTTAATCAATAAATTCAATTTATGACATGTTTACAAGGTATCAACACAACATTAATATCAAGTCTTTGGACATCAATACTAACTTCTAAAAGATATCCATGTTTTAAAGATAAACATTGACAATAAATTATGTCAATTTTTCATGATCAAATCTAACTCACCTTGCTCAAGGCTCCTTTAATACCATCAAAATGTGATAATCACATCATGTATTAAGAGTCTATGAATAGGAACCTATAAAATAATGGATTCAGATAATGGATGTACCTGAAGTAGAGTCACATGACTTGACTTTACTATCTCTAAGATCTTTCAGGTATTTCGGGCAGTTTCGTTTCCAATGTCCCTTCAATTGGTAGTATAAAAAATGGACTCTTTTGGGGTTAACACGTGGAATGATCCCATAACTAACTTTTCTTTTTACCATATGATCAAACGATTTGATCTTGGATGATCCCTTTCCATTGGGAAGATAAATCTTTTCTTGACCACCATTGTCGCCATTTTCAATGTCCATGGATACCTTGGAATTAAATCCAATATGCGTCTTTGCTTTAAATGTGCTCTTAAGCATTTCTGCTTCAGTAACAATCAACATTTGGGTCAAATCAATTAGGGTCACGTCAATATTCCTCACATAAAAGTTCTCAAAGAAATGATCATATGACTTTGGAAGCGAAAGAAAAACCAAATCAATGGGTTGCTCCCTTGGGAAAACAACACCCATTCTATCCAACTTGTCAATGTACGATTTCATTTGTATAATATGCGCACACACATAATTTCCATCTTGATTTCTAGATGACAATAGGGCTTGAGTTGTCTCATATCTTTTAACTTGAGGTAAATGTGACATTGGGAGAGTCACATGAGGAGGAGGTGGAAGAGTTGAAGAAACATGATGTCCAGTTCCACCAATTCCCGAAGAAGGGAAAACATTTTCACCTTGATCATAATGTGGAAGGTCATATTCAAAAGGAAGAGGAAAACCATTTCCAAAAGAACGAGGAAGACCATTTCTATCTTCATAAGACATCTAAAATTAGGAGAAAAGAGAATTCAAGTTAGTTGATTTTAATCCTTAATTATTAACCCAAAATATGAATTAAGACTAGGATCCATATTTTTGATTCAAACTTTGAAAAAGGATACCGTAATCAAATTCGAATCTATTTGTAACAATGTAATTTTTCAACAAATTTTTTCATTTTTAACACAATAAAATTATGCATCATAATTCTCAAAACACATATTTCTCACGTGTCAATAAAGGAAAACACAATCCTAGAATCATAAAAACAATCTCCTGCCAGTGTGTACAATCATGCTGGTGCCTTGCCGCAATCCTCAGAACTACCTGAAACACATAACACATAACATGGTAAGCATAAAATCTTAGTGAGTTCCCCAAAATACCCCACACATCACAGTAGCCACTCTAGGCTACAACTCAACTGGACCCTCTGGTCAACGTGTCTCAGTGGGACCCTCTGGTTCCGCAACTCATATGGACCCTCTGGTCCCTCAACTCAGCATCACAATATAATACTCATAAAAGCATAACACAAGTAAATAGCAGGATATCTCATTACACAGTTCATGCACATAAGACCCTCTAATCACACATAACTACCACTCAAGGTAAACCATAGTGAGAAGACTCACCTCGTAAGCTAGTGAATGAAAATCTCGCAATCGGGATCATGATCTCTACTGGTCTAGCTCCCGCCTAACACATAATAATTATCCCTAATTAATATTGGCCCTCAAGAAGCTAGACTAATCCTCTACACGTACAGAAGGGTAAAAAACCATTTTACCCCTCCAATGCTCAATAGCCCTCAATCTTGACCAAACCCTAAAAGTCAACAAAAGTCAACAGCAGGAGTACGCGGCGCGTACCAGATCTGTACGCGAGGCATAACCCGTGGCTAACCAGAAACGGGGAACTCGACCCCCTACGCTGCACGTACTGGGATTACGCCCGGCGTAAGTCCCAGTTTCACACTTCTCGTGGTTTTTGGTATGAATCGGCTAAGACAAAGGCTCAAATCCCAAATCTAGTTACTCTAATGCCTCTTAATCCATAAAGTCAGTGACTTTATGCCTTTGCATGGCTGTAAAGGTCACCAACTCACAAATCATGCCATTTCCTTCCTTAAAGGACTCATAACTCATGCATGGATAACTCTTAATGACCAAGATTAGATTTTTATGGCTCAACAACACAAAATAAGCCAACATGGGACAGATCTTGGGTTCTAGGGGCTTATCAACTCATCAAGCCATCAACTTTGGGGACAAAAACCCTAAAACACCCCACACATGAACACAACAAAAGAGTAGGAAAGCTTGATGCTTTTTACCTCCAAATGAAGCCTCACCCACTGCTAAGCTCATATCCAAGAGCTTGGGCTCTAACTCCTTTTTCTCCAAAGCTTCCTTTCCACTCCAAAAGTTCAAGAACACACCCACAAGCTCTCAAAGACACTCTCTTGCTACAAGAACGAGATTTAGGGTTTTGGGGAGGTTAAGTCTCTGCAAATGGTGGCCATAAGGAGGCCATAACACTCTTTAAATAGGGGACACCCTAAATATTAGGGTTACAAACTGGGCCTGGTACGCCCCGCGTACACCTTGGTACGCCCCGCATACTAGGCGGCCCTCCGCGATAAAGCATGCGCACGAGTACGCTGAGAGTACACTCCAGTACGCCCCGCGTACTCGTCTACCACCGTTTTTTCTTATCAAGGACCAATATAGACAAATGCTTCAAATATAAGGGTTCACAAGGTATACCTGGGTTTTTGGATGTTACATTATTTTAGGTAAGTAAAGCTTTTACCAATTCCAATCTTATGAAACTCATAGGTCTTTTGAGATTCATTGAATCTTATCAATTGCATGTTCAATCTTAGATTATGCTCTCACTTTTGTGACTGAGATGCGAATAACCATGCAAACCCGCTTGACAACCTCGATGTCATTTATCATCTCACATTTATATGTTGGTTAACCATACACGCTCCATTAATAATGATAATTTTTTAGATGCCCATCATATCTCTTTATAGTCCCTATTAGTGTGTCGGTTAACCATACACGCTCCACTAACGACATATAAAGTATGATGTGTGTTTTCATGGATTAACATACTTTTTATATTTTTCCTAACGTAACTAGAGTGAGATTTTTTTAAAGAAGGTTATAGTACTTTTATATCATTATACTTTTAATGAGATTATGTCTTATCAAATCCGTTCGGTTAACAACTCTCTGCCATACAAGGGAGCGGTGAGTGAGAGTGGACACCCAATGACGGTCATTTTATAGGTCGCTTCCTTATACCCCCTTATAGTATGACTTCATGAATGAGGCGTACTAGCGATTTGACTGACTTGTCTTATACATATAATATGTTAAACTTTTAATAGTATATATAAGGTGTATTTTAAAACTTTTCAAAATACAAGGTTTAAAATTTAATTATCTAAATTAAACCTTTTAATTAATTAATATTAAACCAATTGTGATTTATCTTTATCTTTTAATTAACCAATTAATTAAATTTTCTAGGGATTAAATAATTATTTAAAATAAACAATTAATAAAAAATAATTCAAATTTAATCATAATCCAAACCCTTCTAATTTTCGATAATCTGGTATGAGTTTTTCAATTTTAATTATTCTATTTTAAGGCTATTAAAACAATAATTAAGGAAACAATATAAACCCTAAAGTAACACCCCCATTTTCAAAAATAGGGTTAGGGAGGCTAGGGTTTCAATAACTCTAGCATATTTCGAAAATTCTAAGGGTGGAGGCTAGAGTTTCAAGAACCCTAGCAAACATTGAAAATTTCTCCCTTATGGTTTAATTTCTATTAAGCCTAATTTGTTTTATCTATTGAACATTGTGCAAGATCAATTGAAAACTATGGGTTTGATACTATTGATAGGGTTTATAGGTTATAATTAAAACATGTGGCGGAAAAACTTAACCCTTAAGTTCACATGCAACCTATTTTGATCTAAGTTTTCTCTATTGATAACAACAAACAAATGAACATCAAGAACTCTATGAATACCCTATAATTTTCGAAATTCACAAAGGGACTAGGGTTTACATACCTTTTGATTATTGTTATAAATAATCGATAAAATCTTTCTTGAACAAGATCTAGAAACCAAGCACCATAAATCTTGTGTCTTTGGTGACTCACACTCAAAACCCTAAAATGAAGAGGAGAGAGAGGAGGGGAATAAATTTTGTTCTTATGCTTCTTAGGAAGGTCGTGAACGAAAATCGATGGCCTTGGGGTGTCTTATTTATAGTTTACGTAACCTGTAAGCAAAACAAAATATAAATTGATTAAATAAAAGCTTTAATCATAATTCAAATTCTTTCATTTTATGTAACCAGTAGGCTTCTGAAAACCTTAGTAAGACTCCCAATTTCGTTCACCCCTTGGATGATTCTAGAATTGTTTTTTTGTTCAACTATTGATCAATTACAATTCACCCATTGCACCTTTAATTAATTATAATTAATCCAAAATTAATTTCTAATTAATTCAGATTAATAATTAATTAATTCTAATTAATTTCGTATTAATTTATTAACTATATAAATTAAAAAATCAATTATTTAACAATTGATCTCATGTTAGTTTAGTAATCATCCCTAATAAATAAAGACTTTTTGTCACATGCCACATATTGATTTGGTCACATGTCATCTTATGGTTATTTTCAATTAATTTTTTTCCACATGACATTTTGTGGTTTTTTTTTTCATTTTATTAATTTCCACAGAATATTTAAATGTAATAATTGCAATAAATGTAATAATAAATGCATATCAATTTCATTAATTGACTTCCTTTTAATTTCAAATTTTCTAAATTAAAGTTTTATTATTTTCCTTTGTTTATTTATCTAGATTATTTGTTTAATTTAAAAGAAAAACAAACAATTTAATTTTAATAATTCAATATTTTTCTATTGTTTTCTTATAAATTAAAATTTCTCAAATGTTTAGAATTTCATTTTTTTTCTTTAAAATAAACCCATATAAGGGCGTGTTCGGCAAAACTAGCTAGTAGCGGGTAGCTTGTAGCGTTTTGTTAAACGCTACATGAAGTAGTGTAACATCCCGAAATATCAAGAGTAGAGTTGAAGGGCTAAAAGAGTAAATTGGGAATGAGCAACTCGGCGAGTCCATGGGTGGACTCGGCAAGTAGAGTCGCGACTTGGTCGCGTGTTAAGTAGCCGACTCGGCGAGTCAGTAAGATGGACTCGGCGAGTAGGCGCTGAGTGGAGAAAACCCTAATTCTCGGGGTTGAGCCCTATATAAAGAACATATCATCCATTCCCCCAGCCTCTTTACTCATCCTCAAGTCCAGAAACCCTAACCTTCGTATGTGAGTGGATCAAGTTGCATTTGGGAGCTTGGAGAAGCAATTGTTGAGGAAATCTTGAAGGGTAGGAGGCTTGGAGCAAGGGGCTTTGCTTGGATTCGAGTTCCATTGCAGTTGGGGTGTTCTTTTCAGGTAATATCTCGTCCTTGGGCTGTTACTCTTATGGATTCATCATTTTGGGGTTTGTGGGGAGCTTATCTTGGTATGCTTTGGAGTTTGGAAGTTAGATCTGAGGTTGCTACCTCAGATCTGGAGTGGTGATGGTCCAAATGTGCATTAAGTCCCTGTGTTGAGTGTTGGGTGAAGCTATCATGTCCCAAACCCTAGCCCTAATGTGCAAAATGCATAGATCTCTTTGGATTCACGTAAAGTTTGCCACTTTACGTGATGGATGGGTTGTAGGAGGCTAGATCTATGTTTTGGATCAATTGCATGGCCTGGGATGCTTCTGTATGGATTCAGACCAGTGGTACTCAGCGAGTCACATGGGTGGACTCGACGAGTTGCTTGAAGATAGGATGGAACTCGACGAGTTGGAAGAACAACTCGGCGAGTTGGATGAAGATGGCCTGGAACTCGGCGAGTTGTATGAACAACTCGGCGAGTAGGTTGAAGATAGCCTTAGACTCGGCGAGTCTGTTCTTGGACACGGCGAGTCTGTTCTTGGACTCGACGAGTCTTGTCGAAGAGTCCCAATATTTTCTGGTTGAGTCGAGAATCGGCGAGTCAAGGGATGACTCGGTGAGTTGTGGGCGAGTGGACTCAGAGTTGTTGGACTCGACGAGTCTCGGGGTGACTCGGCGAGTTAGGTCGCGGATTGAGGGAAGTTCTGAGTATGGGGACTCGGCGAGTCATCGGGTTGACTCGGCGAGTAGAGTCGGTCAGGGGATGACTTTGACCTTGTCTTTGACCAAGGGTTGACCAGTGGTTTCCAGGGGCATTTTGGTAATTGTTGATTATTGTTTTGAGTTCAGTGCCTTGGTGGTTTTCCAGTGGTGGAGATCGTATCAGTGGTCAGAGCAGCTTGGGTTATCTGTTCAGTCGGCAGTATCGAGGTGAGTTATCCTCACTATATCAACAGGGTCTAAGGCACCAAGGTCGGCCCTTATCGGATTGAGATCCGGGTAATTGTTGTTATGTTATTGCTTTGATATGTTTGCATCCTGAGAGCTAGGATGGTATATGTTAGAGACCTGGTTGAGATCGGTATCCTGAGAGATAGGGTGATGCTATGCTAGTGACCTATTAGGTTGGTATCCTGGTTAGGATGATGATATGTTATGTGATCTGTTTGATCTGCTTGTTGACTGTGAATTGCTATATGATTGTATGTATATGTGCACATGGTTGTTTGGACTGGAGTTGGGTTGAGGCGGGTCCTGCTTTGTGCGGTAGGCCAAGATACCCAGGGCGGACCGGTTGTTCCGAAGGCCCAGCGAGCGGTCCGGATAGGCTGTAGGCCCCAAGAGGGCGGACCAGACGTGCCGAGGCTCGGAGAGTGGACCAGGCCGACTGAAGGCCCGGTGTGGGCGGACCAGTCATACTGTAGACTCAGAGAGTGGACCAGGTGGATTGAAGGCCCGGTGCGGGCGTACCAATCACACTGCAAACTCGATGTATGTGGTTAGATTCGGAGAGTGGACCAGGTGGATTGAAGGCCCGGTGCGGGCGGACCAATCACACTGTAGACTCGAGGTTTATGGCTAGACTCAGAGGGTGGACCAGGTGGACTGTAGGCCGGTGCGGTGGACCAGTCACACAGTAGACCCGAAGTGCATGGCTGTTCTGTGATCGGATATGTTATGGTATGTTATGCGTGTATGGTATATGTGGTTGGTATTTTGGGGATATCTCACTAAGCTTTCGGGCTTACAGTTGTGGTTTTATGTTTTTCAGGTTCTTCAGGAGACTGTGGCAAGGTGAAGGCGTGATCATACCGCTCCTCATGATTTTGTAGTAATGTGATTCTGGGAATACGTTAAATGTTTTGTATTGAAAACCTTTTTGTAAAGATTTAATGGAATCGAGTTGTTTTTGAAAAATATTAAAATTGGTTGTATTTTTTGGTCGTTACAAGTTGGTATCAGAGCCTTGGTTTGAGTGAATTGGAGAAACACTCGTGTGACTCCAATCTCAAATCGAGGAGAGTTTTCAAAAGCGTATTAAAATGGTTTTCAAAATGAGTAAAAGAGGACGCGGAGGTACGATCAGCCGGAGCCAGTAAGTAACCCCAAAATACCATGCGTGTTATTTGTCTTTGAGCTTTGATAGAACAGCATGCTAGTGATAGGCTAGGGATCTTCATGATTTCATGAGAATGTTGCCTGATTTGTGATGCCTGTAGCCTAGGGTTTCCTTATGAGAGATTTTCAGTGTTCCTCTAGTGGTGAGGATTGAGCGTTGTTATGTATGTTTCTCTAGGGTGTTGTGGTAGTACTTCATACAAATATGGGTAGGTGTGGAAGGTAGTATGGGCCCGTACTACTGAAAGCACAGGACCCATACGCGTATCAGGAAAACCATGATCTCTAGGGATGGGTTGAGAGAGTTGGATCCCAAGATAATGGGAAGAGTCTGAGAGTTTGTGTGGTGTTTTTCAGTATGGAGATTCCGAGGCATGATGAGAGTGGATCCGGATCAGGATAAGGAGCAGGAGAGGGAGTTCCGGGCGGGTCAGTACCGCCCGAGGTTATTGGTCAGATGAGCACGTGTGAGTTGGATGCGAGGATTCGTGAGATCCTGTGTGATGAGATTGCTGAGTTGTTCCGGGCTGAGTTGCCGGAGCTGTTTGGGTCGATCAAGACCGCCATGGTTGAGTATTTTGATGAGCGTTATGCAGCTCTCACAGAGACGGCTGCCGCGGCGGCTACAACAGTTGTAGCAGCGGCAGGGGGGAGGAGTTGGTCATGGCTTTCAGTATCGGGACTTCGACAATACGAAGCCTCCCACCTTTGATGGAGTTCAGGACCCGATTGTTGCTATGAGGTGGTTATCGGAGTGGAGGGGTGTTTCTTCACGTGTTCATTCCCTGCTGATCAGAGGGTGAGGTGTGCTCTGAACCTGTTGAGGCTCGGGGCGAAGGATTGGTGGAGATTGACCACGGGGTCATATTCGAATGCGCAGAGGGTTGCGGTTTCATGGGATCAGTTCAGGGAGATGTTCAGTACTCGTTATGTTCCGCAAGTTGAGAGGGAGAGATTGGCTCAGGAGTTCCTTAAGCTGAAGCAGGGTTCAGAGTCGGTGACTGAGATCACCAGGATGTTCACTGAGAGGGCAATGTTTTGCCCAGAGTTCGCTTCGGAGCAGGCTCAGATGTCTCGATATTTGAGCATGCTCAAGAGGGATATCAGACAGTTTGTGTCTACCCAGAGGTGCGAGACCTTGTTGGAGTTGCAGGAGGCCGCTAGGCGGCGTGAGTTAGAGATTGAGTTGCAGTTGCGTGAGCTGAGGCTGGCTCCGGTGCAGTCGCAGCCGGCGCCGAAACGGTCCAAGACCGTTGATGTTAGAGTGGGGGATCTGAGCAGCCACACTTGTGGGAAGTGTGGGAGGGGTCACACCGGAGTTTGTAGGTCCGGTGGCGCATGCCGCAAGTGTGGAAAGGAGGGGCACTATGCGAGGGATTGTCGGCAGTCAACGTCGGTTCGGGATTTGAGGATTTGTTATCATTGTTATCAGGTTGGACATTTGAGGGTCAACTGTCCACAACTTGCTGCAGGACCGGTGCAGGCTCTAGCATCGGCCACTTTGAGGGTCACAGGTGGAGGTCAGGGTGGAGCGGAGCCCCCAAGGGCTCAGGGTCGTGCTTATCAGCTTGCGGCTGAGGAGGTCAGAGTAGTGTGGGATGCAGCTGCGGGTATGTTTCTTTCTTGATATCTTGTTATCTTGTGATTATTTGTGGTGTATTGTTTATGTGCTGGTATCTTTGTGTGGTTTTCGATGCGGTATTTGTCGTTTTGAGAGTTTTGGGTTGGTTATGGGTTATTGTTTTGGGAATTTCGTTGGTTATCATCCTTGAGGGTTATTAGTGGAAACCTGGCATTGGGTTGAAGGCCGGGTAGCATCTGCTTTCTGAGGAGTGGTTAGATGCAGGTTGAATTTCTTTCGAGCGGGTTATCAGTGTTGATGTGGGATCTTGTCAAGGTTGTTTATGCCTGTGTAAACCAGTCCGCGTGTAAGTGTTGGTTTTGTGCAGAGTTGTTCTGGGAGGTCGGTGATGCCAACCGGTGGTTGTTAATCAGTGCTACAAGTGGGGGAGAATTGGAAAATTCTCCGGGAGATCGAGGAGTATTTGAGGGTGCTTAGCTGTTGGGATTCAACAATGTTCCGTCAGTCCAGAGTGTAGGCTGGTAGGAGCAAGTGTCGGGCATGCGGGGCGGAATACAGACCTAGGGCATTCGATTGTGGAGGGCCTGGGAGCAGGCCGAGATCGAGCATGTGCGATTGTGACAGAGTTCGGAACCCTTAAAGGGCTAAAACAGTATGCATGGGAGGATTTCTAGGAGAGATAGCTCGGAATGATGAATGCTAGTTGAGCGGTACGGATAGACTGAAGGTCGGTAGGCGTACCAGTCAGGCCGAAGGCTCGGAGAACGGTCCAGCCTAACTGAAGGCACTGAGAGCGGTCCAGATTGGCTGAAGGTTCTGAGAGTGGTCCAGATTGGCTGAAGGCCTGGTGAGGCGGTCCAATCATGTTGAAGACTCTGCAGGTCTTGTTGGATCGGTTCGAGGATATGGATTGTGTATGTTGCAGTGTGATTGCATTAGAAGGTCTGGCCCCGGGTAGTAATCTTGATTAGTTGAGATAATGCATGGGCTTGAGAGTCCCTGCGATGAGAGTCAGAGTATGTGTGTTGGATGGATAACGGATACGCTATAAAAGGGTGGTGTAGCGTTGGGCAAGCACCGTGGCACTTGTCGGAGTGGCAATGTGGCCAAGTGGATTCCTTGGTAAAGGAAAAGAGAGAGGTGTGTAACTCCGAGAGGGAGTGCAAGTTCACGGAAGTGAAAGCGGCAGAGCAGAGTTATGATTAGAGCAATTCGAGTATGGTTATTGAGCAGCGTGTTTGCGGCAGTGGAATAGAAGCACATCCGGTTTGGGATGTCTGCTGAGGTCGCGGAGGGAATTCCGCAGGTGTAGAGCCAAGAGGCTCGAAAGGGATGCAGGGAGAGAGTCTTGGGCTCTAAGTGTGATTCTGATCAGGGAATTGGGTATGTATTAGTGGTTCATCCTGGGGGATGTTTGAGGATATCATCAGTGTATCGGGTTTTCCCAACCTGAGGGTGCGAGAGCTAGTTCAGCATGTGTATGTGATTGCAAGAGGAGAACTCGTGGAAGTTGCTCTGAGATTGAAGAATGGGTCTTTCCGTCAGCATGGAATGGATAGAGTGGGATTCGGATCGGGGATCTGATGGTTCATGGTTTTCTAGCTCATATGGGTCGAGTGATGGATGTGATTTGGTGCAGTGATGCATCTTGGGTAATTCTCGATTGTTGAGTGTGATTATCAGAGGGTACAGTCGGTGCCCGGTTTGAGACGGTGGTCAGGACACCGCAAGGAAAGAGGAACTGAGTTCGAGTTTCGATGGTTATGCCTTGAGGAACCTGGTCCGGTTAGGGCCAGGTGGCGCGTCGTGGGAGTATTTTGGAGTTGAGTTGCCGTAGGCTTCGAGGACGAAGCCTAATTTAAGTGGGGGAGAATTGTAACATCCCGAAATATCAAGAGTAGAGTTGAAGGGCTAAAAAAGTAAATTGGGAAAGAGCAACTCGACGAGTCCATGGGTGGACTCAGCGAGTAGAGTCGCGACTTGGTCGCGTGTTAAGTAGCCGACTCGGCGAGTCAGTAAGATGGACTCGACGAGTAGGCGCTGAGTGGAGAAAACCCTAATTCTCGGGGTTGAGCCCTATATAAAGAACATAACATCCATTCCCCCAGCCTCTTTACTCATCCTCAAGTCCAGAAACCCTAACCTTCGTATGTGAGTGGATCAAGTTGCATTTGGGAGCTTGGAGAAGCAATTGTTGAGGAAATCTTGAAGGGTAGGAGGCTTGGAGCAAGGGGCTTTGCTTGGATTCGAGTTCCATTGCAGTTGGGGCGTTTTTTTGAGGCAATATCTCGTCCTTGGGCTGTTACTCTTATGGATTCATCATTTTGGGGTTTGTGGGGAGCTTAATCCAACAACAGTTATGCTATCAAACAAACTTTTAGAGAACTGCAATAATAAATACGAGCATCATTTCTATATATTTCAAAATAAAAAATATTAGTTGTTTCGTCTAAAAACATATAGTATTTGTGGAGAGCTGCAATACTAAGTACTAGCAACTGTATAAATGTGATTATTATAGTTTTTTTTGGTCATGCTACAAGTTTAATGTATTTTTGCTTGGCCTTTAAACATATATAACATAACTCAAATGTATATGTTAGCCTCTTTTAATGTTATATTAAAAACGACAAATTATGTCGAACTTGGATGTCACAAAAAGCACTGTTTAAACTTTCTTGCAACATGTGATGTTAAACCCTTAGCTATAAACATTTTACATTTTTTTTCACAAACATATAGTTAGCCTCTAGACACGACAAAACTTGCCATTTTAATTTGAAATGGATGGAGTTCGTTTAACGAAAATATTTTAATTTAATTTTTGTATATTGAGTGGTATTCGAAGAACCTTCAAAAAATGTTAAAATATGTTAGAAGAAAAAACATACTTCTCGTCTCAATTGAACCGAATTGGTTTCATTTTTAGTTTAAATTTAAATTTACAATAAAAAACAAGAAACCCACGAAACTCAAAGTTGAAAAATCGCATAGAAACAAAACAACCAATATCGAACCAAACCACGAAAAGCCCTAGAGACTAGAGAGTAGAGAATGGACCATCTTCCACCATCCACCAACAATCCTCTTCAACTCGGCCCCCCTAATCCAACTCCGACAACCTCCGCCGCCGCAAGGAAGAAGAACCGACACACCAAGGTGAACGGAAGAGGTCTCAGAGTCCGAGTTCCCGCGCTCTGCGCCGCTCGCATCTTCCAACTCACCCGGGAACTCGGCCACCGCTCCGACGGCCAAACCATCGAATGGCTCCTCCACCATGTTGACCCCTCTCTCTTTCCCACTTCCTCCAGAGATTCCGCGGTGGCGCCGGAAAATCAACGGTCGTCGGAGCTCGACCTGTTCCCGAATTTGTCGTTTACGTCGCTGCTGATGCAAGTCGAAGAAGATGAGATAAAGACGAAAAGGAAGATTTGAGGGTTGGCCGACGGTGGGCCATGGAAAAGTTGTAAAATCTATGCTCTTTTGGTAATTCTCTTTTTCCAGATCAAGGATTCTCAGATTCAGATAAATGATGTTATAACAACCTGTACGTGATGCTCTCATAGTTGTACAGTGATCTGGATTTTGTCTATTTTAGTTATGAAAAAAGTGGGCCTTCCTTGCGGTTTGACTTAATGTTTGACCGACCCGACCCCATTAGCAGTAAGGGAACGCCATCGATGTAACTTGTATCATGTGCATCAGATTATGTACTTTTTCTGGTTTAAGCTTTTTGGTTTTGTTCTCGTTGGAATGTCAACGGATCATCTTCTCTTTGACTTTTTAAGTCAAAGATTTGTGAGATTCTTGTTTAATAATACGAACGAAGCAATAGCAATTAACAAGGAGTAAAAGTAAAAGTATATTATTTCACAAGAATGTTTAATGATATAATAAGCTGGAAGAGAGTAGAAAGTTGCAATAACCACTCAAATCATCATCTTCCACATCAGTTCTTCATGGTCTCATATTCGGGATATCTGGATATAAAAATACGTACAAAATTAGACTAATTTTTTGTATTTAAAATTTAAATTAACAAGTTCAATCTTTACCTTCCACAGGATGTATTGAATTGTAATGAACCTCAGCCCAAAAGCTCAAGAAAATTACTGCAATAAATAAATTAATCCCATGAATTCAAATTTAAATATGTTGAGTATTTATTTTGTTATATTTATATAAAATATACCTCGATTTGACCTTTGAACACTCGGAACAATCTCGATATAACACGTGTCCTTAAATGATGTGATTACAAAAACTTTGATGCCATACTGCAAAAAAATAAGAACAATATGAATTAGACATTTAGACTGCATCTCATTTTTTTACAAATAACAAAAAATTAAATTAAAATGAATATTTTATACCAAATCAGCAGCAGCCTGCAACGTGACATGATCACCCCATTCACCAACCCTTAAAAATATTCAAATCCACATAGATCAGAAACATAAAGTACGATGATATATCAGGAAAAAAGTGTTGCTAAAGTAACAGATAAAAGGAGCAGAAAAATACTTGGCCATATTCTTTAAGTAATCATCATAAACCATAGGGACATATCCCTCGTATATATCTGCGTGTAATTTAAGCTATTCGAAAAAAAAAAAGAATATCAGAATTCAAAAGGAAATATGGTTTTCATTAAAATAATTATATAAAAATTAACATTTTTTTAGACTAACCTGATTTACAATTTGTTGTCTCACAAATTGATGGTGTTCAGTTGTACGATAAACTTGATCTGACAATGCTCGAAACTAAAAAAAAAAATGAAATATATAATTTTGTTCAGGCATTATTTATATATTTGAGAAAAAATATCATAGATTGAAAAAATTCACCTGACAATTTCCATCCCCTTGAACTTTAGACTCTACTAATTGATATAACTGCAGCCTTTAAAAGAAAAAAGGTTTTCAAGCATTTTGTTATTAAAAGACTAAAAGAAATTATGATATTGTGTAATACCTATCGAGTAGCCTTTGATGATCTAAAGTTGCCTCATCTAAGGAAGGAATTTCTCCATTGACTTTGGGAATATGCTACAGAAATCCAGCAGCAAGTTTTTATTTATTTATTTAATTCATAAAAACATAATAATTGATAAATGATGAATACGCAGACTTACAGGAACAGAAGCCATCTGATTCAGCCTCTTGCCTACTTCATCATCACTCAACTCCAATGAGTAAGACAATTCCTCCCCATAGTCAAACTGCCTTGTAGGGCTATCATTTGTGTTCTCATCATCATCATCATCATCTTCTATAGATAAAGAATATTATAAACATCAGAAAAGAACTTAAATAAAAGAAAGTTTGTAGATTTATTACCAAGACTGTAGTTTGCCATAGACTGATTAAGTGAATCTTGTAGATAAAATGATGATTGTGAATGATCAATTTCTTCACAAGAAGGTGTAGACGCTTCTGCAACCAAAAAAGGGGATGTGTTTTCTTGAAGGGCAAGTTTGTCATTTTCTGTGGTGATGCATTCCGTGTGATAACTGGCTTCTTCTCTAGAATACTGATCATGATAACAATCTGTGTAATTTTGTGGACCATATCCACAATATGGCCCACCATCAAATAGCTGGAGACCCCACCGAACAACATCGGGATCTTGACCATATGTAAACATTTTGGTAATGTCTGAATTGTGATTGTTTAATTCATAGTTTTCCAGCTGCAAAGATAAGATAATTTTGACAAAATATGTGGCTTAGAAGAGAGAAAAATAGCAGTATGCAAAGAAAGCTACATAATATTATATAGACTAGTGGTCCCTGGAAAGATTATGATAATTCATAATAGACTTATTATGTGGCTAAACTTGAACAAAAAATTACTGTATCTCTTTATTGAGAGAAATATGTTAAAGGAAAGTGTGCCTCTTATACTTATTCTTGAGAATAGAGTAGTAATTAAACAATAGGATTGTCCGATCATGGTTAGGAGTGGGGTTATCCAAGAGTATATTTAAGTCAGGATCATGGAACCCTCATTATCGTTATCATGCATGAATCATGACTGTTTTAGATGATAAGATTGTGCTAGTGGCATGTTTCATAGTAGTGTCGTGACATGCAAGAACGTGTCTATGGTGGATTGGTGGTTGCTATCTTCTTGTCATACAAGTGATAAACGTAACAGCAGTAAAGGGGGAAGTCAAGTGAACCTATAAAACAATAAAATCAGTAAGAGTATGGATTCACTTACCTGATTCTTACTAGTCAAACAAGTTCTTTTATGCAGCAAATGGTTGTTCGTGGAAGTGACAATGCCGAAGTTAGAATCTTATGAACTACAAAAACTACTTAAATTAGGTGTCGTGTCCCTTTCGCTTTCCCTTTTCCCCCCAGATTTGATGCAACATTGTAATTGAATAGCTTCTATTTCATAAAGTTAAAAGTGTATAAACCTAAAAAAGTTCAAAAAGTATTCAATACAACCTGGAACGTATGGACAAACTGATTCAATTAACACTAACGAATAAACGATCGAGATGCATGTGCGATTGAAAGGCTCTTGAGTGCAATTTAGAACGTATGAACTCACTAATTCGATTGAAAAGCTATAAGCATCAAAGAATTAACAGATACTTGTGTGATTTAAGGCATTGCAGCATTTACCTAATAAGTGAATTTGAGACAATGAAAAGCAATCAGAATTCAAGGAAAAACAGTGAAGAGATCGAAAAGCTCATCCACATAAAATAAGTGCGATTGGGTTATGGATTAGATGCATTGGTAGGAATTTACCTTGGATTGGTGTCCGATTGATATTTTATTGCAGATCGAAAAAGTGTCCCTTCAAAAGCGGAATCATCAAACTTTGAACATCTCTATAGTGTTTGGCTGTTCGGAAGTGGAATACTCACCCGAGTCGCTTTTTGGGACAATTCTTATTCAATTTTATTTTTAATAACCAAAATCGTTTTCATAAATATGTTTTATTTTGAGATTTGGCCAACTAAATCTATTAGATTTAATTCAATTATTGGAAGAAAACATAAGGTGTTTTCTTTTAACAAATTTATGTTTTCTGAAAGTGTATCCAAAATAACATTTAATGGGACATGATGTGCATTTATAATTAAATAAGAATTGTTTTTTTAAGTAGGGATCAAATTTTATTATGTTACGCCAAGAAAACGATAGAAAAATATAAAACGACAGAAAGATTTAATGTGGTTCGGTCGACAGACAAAACAAAATAATTCTTCTATTATTATACTATTTCAAAATAATTACAAATAAAACACAACTAGGAATATTAATAGTTGTAACCCTCAATAATTAAACAAATCCATACTATAGGGGACCCCCACTTATCTCGTCGATATATGGTGTTGGGTTTCTTCATTTTAGGATCGAGTTTCCTTATTTTCTTTCAGATCGGGTTATCCATTCGGGTCACCAAATTCCAAGTCACACATTAACACAATATATGGAGTTTAATTTTAGGTAATTCAATTCATTATTTAAACTAATAATATAAACATATAAATCAAAATCTTAAGGGTAAATGAGTATGTCGTGTAGAACAAAAATTGATTGGAGACATTTCGTTTACGTGCAATTTACTTAATAAAACTTAGTATTGTATATAGTTAAATTAAATATGACAAAATTGGTTTATTATAAATAGAGATGACAAGATAAGAACCATGAGACTCATACATAATCACGTCTACTTTGACGTGTTAAAGTGTCTAAGATGAATTTCAACGGACAAATGCTACATCAAGTTTGGTGTAGAAAACGATATTCCAAAAATATGGTTTAACCAAAATTAATTCGGCACACTAATAATTTATCGATTAAATTATTCCAGAACAAATTACACGTTGGTCCGTATATTTTGTGAAAAGTTATGGATATGATCCAAATGTCGGTAATATTGATGAGATAAATGTCGGTAATTTATCGATTAAATTAGAAGTATTTTCTCTTTGCCTAAACTAAGAATTGCCATTTGTTTGGATTATCTTAATACAAAGTTCATAATACCCAAACATATAGTGGGTCGAATCATTGTATAATGATATTGATAAGAGAAACCTTGCATATCCAAACACTAAAAACATGATTGCAACTTCATTCTTCAAGTAGCAAAAAACTACACAAAACTAAACTTTAAAAATGTAAAACTTGATTGTGCATCACTTCCAAACCATATCCCCCATGAACTGGAGAGCTGGAATTCCCCTTATTTCCACATCAACCAAAGGCGCTTCAATTACATCTAAACTACCCAATTCTGGATCCTTTTGGATCATATCAATTGCACGCATTTGATCCTGTAACACACACACAATCATAACATATAAAAAAGGGGTCAAATTCAAAGGTTTGAAATAAATATAACTCATATAGATATTACCTTTCTTTTCATTGAGCAAAATTTGCATTCTGTTGAAGATGGAGGTAAGATTTGATTAACAATAAGTTTGTTTACAGGGACATTTTCTTTCTTCAATGATGCATGTAGCCTTGATGATTCTTTAACTGCCATAACCTGCCATCACAGTTAGGAAAACATCAACTTACATTTGGAATCACAAAGTCAAGATTCAAGAATCACATGAGTTAAGGAATTACAGTAGGGATAGTCACAATCACAAATTCTATAGTCTTTGAGTCATGAAAAAGATCTCTCACTTTTGCCATCTTCTCCCTCAACTCTTCTAACTTGTCAGTGTATTAAAAAAACAAACAAACAAACAAATAGCTGTTTATGTGGTTTTTCACACTAGAGTGAAACAAAAGGTTTAACTTATATACTCAATACTTACAGTGCCTTCCACAACTTTTGGTTGTTCTTTCCCAAATACGGATTTGATGGCAGAAGTTGCTGAAGCAATCTTCTTTTTCATCTGACAAGTGTATAAAACTATAACTAATTACCTGGATTCAAAATTAGGGTTCTTCGGTAAGAGGTGAAGATCAATATATGTAGCATACCTTCATTAATTTTCCTATGGATGCATTCATGAAGTCTGGCAAAGACAAAAGCCTAAGTGTATGACCCTGCAAGAAACAAGTATTTGGATAACAATCATGACATAGAATGCTACAATCTGTTGAATTTTAACATATGCAATTATGTTGCTTACTGTAGATGCAGTGTCAAAGACTATCCTTGTAAACATACTACAATCTGGTGAATCTACAAACTCCATTACCTGTAAAGAATCATTCTTGATATGTGTAATGTAAATATGTATTATCAAGAAGTTCCAAAAAGTACTCACCTTTAATATTGCAATAGCTTCATCTAAACCTGGAGGAGGTGTATCCAAAAGCTCTGCCAATTTCAATTCTCCCAACTACAAAGTCAAAAAGTCAAAGGCACAACAACTTTCATCATAAAGAATACAAGAAAGAAAGAATGTGTACACTCTATACCTGCTCAGCTACCATTCCAAGGCCCATGCTACCCATGAAATCCTTTACACCAGCACCATCATTGTTTTGTGATGCACTACGATAATCTTCCTTGGTTTTTTCCAGATTAATCTATCAAGAACTCATAATCGAATATATTAGCATACAATTAGGTATCATGTGGATGTGAAAGCATTGTTTAGGAATTGGTAGTACCTCGAGTCCAAATAATGGAGAATCCAATCCTTGAATTGGAACTAGTGTCCCACCAGTCAAATCCTAGATATGCATGTATCTTGCAGTAAATCAAACGCATTTTCTCCAAATTGGTTATGGATAATCTCATAATCCAAGTGGATACCTGATCGAAGGAATCACTTAAAGAGTGAGCAGGGTCTGTAGAAACTACAATGGTGGGATGGCCGTGATTTGAGAACTTTACAGCAAGAGATGCGGCGCAACTTGTCTTTCCAACACCTCCTTTCCCACCCAACATGTAGTACTTCCTCTGATTACCCACAGTCATTTTATCGAAAAGGGAAACAAAGTTGGTATCACTTGCGAATGTTCTTGTTGCTGCAGAAGAGATATGCATATTGTTTGAAATACATATAACAGTTTAAATTTTTGATGAGTTTTGAGAGTGATCGACGTTTTGAACCATAATGGTGGTCATTTTGTTATAAACTAACCCTAATCCCTCTCTTAGAAGACATAAAAGAGGTAGAATCCGCAATCTTATAATCTATTTTCACTTTTATTCCAAGATAAAAATTCAAATCCAACAAAGCAGCTTAAATTGACGAAGCTGATAAAAAAATGATCCTTGAGGGAACCGAATAATCAAGCTGACATATGTTTTGCAGCTGTGATGGAGAGAAATAGAAATAGCAAGGTACCTTGAAAAGGAGGTTTTAGCAGTGTTTTAGTGCTAATTGTACTAAAGCAGCCTCCGGTAGCATGAAGAAAGAGAGACGAACGGGTTCCACATTTGGCAATGCGACAAAGCAGAGTGTAGTTCGCCATTGTTGCAGACTTGCAGATTTGCAGCTGTGAAGAAAGCGAGTAATAACTAATAACTAATAATAGGAAATTAAAACAAAAGGACCGGGCTCTTTAGGGCTTTGTCTGACTTTGGTTGCGGAAATTGGGCCATTGGATTATATTCTTGTAGCCCATTTCTGAAATTCCAAATTTAATTATATTACTTCTGTTTATGTGTTTACTTGTTATGTTTGTTTTATCTTCATAATAAAAAGACAAAATTACACAGATGGTCCCTGTGGTTGGCACGAGAGACCAAAGATAGTCCTTATGAGGAATTTTGGACGAGTATGGTCCTTGTGGTTCCAAATTGTTGCACGAATAGTCCTTATGACATACTCCGTTTAATTGTTGCCGTTTATCTAAATCACGTGACCCTCACACGAGGGTATTTTCGTCATTTGCTTTGTTACACGAAATGATCATATACATAAATGATCCTTACATCCAGCTGCCATTTACGTTGCCCCAAGAAATCGTCCCTTTCTTTTCTCCTCTGGTTTATCATCTTCGTCACTGCAAAACATCAAACGGAAACTAGGGTTTTCATCTTCATCATTTGCGATGGTTCTAACTTTGTGGCATGTCCGTTCAAAATTCTCAGAAAATCCTGACCTGATCAAAGCTTATGGTGAGTGATCAGTTAACAACTTCCAATTTTGTTAAGTAATTTATGCACATTCAATTTTGAGACTTCATTCTTTCCTCATATCATTATTTATTTGTTTTTCAGTTGAGTTAAGTAGTTTTTGCACATTCAAGATTCACCATGGGGGTATGTTCACAAAATACCCAGGAAGACGTTACGTTGGTGGGAGTATTAACTATGTTGACTACGTAGACATGGATGTGTTCTCCGTACATGAGTTAGACGATATGATAAAGGAGATAGGTTATATCAACGGTGAGCCTATCTACTACCACTTCTTGATTCCAGAGATTGAAATCGATTATGGGTTACTTCCTTTAGGTAATGACTCAGACGTACTTTTGTTAAGTAAGCATGTCGCTAATCATAAAGAGATTAAGGTGTATACTGAACATGGAACTACTAGACTCCATACATACTTTATGTCTCCAAATAAGGTCTTATTGGAAGAAATCAATGAGCCTATTTCTCCGGAACTCAATCGAAAAAAGTTTACAAGTACTGAGGTTGGACATTTTGATAGAGATGTATTGAAAGATGTTGGAGTTCAGCCTGCAAGTGAGGAGCTTAACAAAGCCCAAGATGTTGGACCTTCAGAAGACTTTGATCCTTTCTTTTATATGGATCATAATGATTACCAACAGATGGGGGACGATGATTACCAACAGATGGGGGACAATGAAGAAATTGGAGATGCTATTAGTGATGAGACTAGTACCAATGGAAGTATAAGCGAGGATAGTGACTTTTTAGTGGATGAACTTAATATGGTGGAGGATGTCGAAGTGAATATGAAAGACTTCCACAGTGGTGTTTATTCTTTTCCAAATCTAGATAACCACCAATCATTCAATGCACCTGATGTCACAGTTGATGACGATTTGGAGGTGATAGATACACAGTTGTTTGAATCAGCTGGTGTAGAAGAAGATGAGAGGAAGAAGTTAATGAGAAGGTTAAACAAACCAACCACGTGTTCATCAGGAGTAGTACATGAAACTGCATTCTATCTGGGTCAAATATTTAAGTCCTCATCAGAAGCAAAGGACTACATTAAAATGCATTCAATTCGAACTAGGAGAAACATTTATTTTGCAAAAAATGATAAACAAAGAATTCGGGCAAAATGCAGGGGTGTGGTCCCAGAAATGACAGGTGGGCCATGGACAAAAAGTAGAATCAAATGCAAGGACAAAACAGTAAGTTCACAAAAAGCAACATGCCCTTGGGTGGTATTAATTTCTAGATCTGATGAAGAAAGCGATTGGATGGTGAAAACTTTGGTTCATGAGCATAGATGTGTGCAGTCAAGATCTATTAAAGCGTGTACTTCTAAGTTTCTTGCAACCACCATTCTTCAACAAGTGGAAGGAAACCCAACTATCCCAGTCAAAGCTTTGCGTGTAGAGTTACAAAAGACATACGAGGTGGGGATGTCAAGAATGAAGGTCTTTAGGGCTAAACAGCTTGCACAGAAACATGTTCACGGAGATTATGAAAAGCAATACAGCCTTCTCAGGGATTATGTACTAGAATTACAAGAGTGCAACCCAGGAACAACTGTGAAGATTGATGTATATAGTGAACCAAATGCAAACTTGGAAACTAGGATGTTTAAGAGAATTTATGTCTGTTTAGGTGCATTAAAACTGGGTTTTAAGGCAGGTTTAAGAGATTTCTTAGGATTCGATGGGGCTTTCATGAAGGGACCTTACCCTGGACAGGTTCTCACTGCTGTGGGTCTTGATTCTAATAATGGGATCTACCCACTAGCATATGCCATAGTTGAAGCCGAGAACAAAAGCTCATGGAGTTGGTTTCTAGAGTGTCTAGGTGAAGATTTGGAGCTGTCTACAAATTCAAACTTCACATTTTTTTCTGACAGGCAAAAGGTTAGTCTTCTTATGATACTTGTTCATGACATCTGTGTAATTTTGTCTGTTACCTTTAAAAAATAACATTTTTGTTACTTGTTTATTAGGGGATTTTACCTGCCATTGCCAACCTATTCCCTAGCGCTGAACACAGGTTTTGTTTAAGACATATTCACGAAAACATGAAGCTACAATGGAGGGGGAAGGAGCACAGAGATCATTTATGGGAATGTGCATCAGCAACAACAGTTAGACACTTTGACAGATTCATGGAAGATTTTAACAAGTTCAATTCAAAGGCATGTGATTGGTTAAAGAAAATTCCACCCAAACATTGGGCCAGAGCACATATGTCAGGTATATTTACCCTTATATAACAGTTAGACACCTTGACATATTCAAGGAAGATTTACACTTTGACAGATTCTTATAAGATATTTTGTTGCATTGTACAGGAAGAGCACATACAGATATTTTGTTGAATAATTTATGTGAAGTTTTCAACTCAAAGTTGTTAGATGCTCGAGACAAACCTATAATTACATGTTTAGAATATATTAGGGAATACTTAATGAAACGAATTTGTATTGTGCAAAATGTGATAGATAAGTCTCAAGGGCCTCTTACCCCAACAGCCACAAAACTTTTAGATGGAGTTAAGAAAGATGCTTCTCAATACACTTGCATATTTAATGGTGCTGAGAAGACTCAAGTTACTGGGACAATGGGGGAACAATTTGTGGTTAATTGGAGGGACAGGAACTGTAGTTGCAGGCATACAGAGATCACTGGGATACCATGCTCTCATCTTGTTAGTGCCATTTGGGATAAGGTTGAGCATGGGGCAAAAAATGTCCCACCTCTTGAGGAGTGGGTACATCCATGTTATAGGTTAAGCACATGGAATGAAATGTACAAGTACAAAGTTCAACCAATCAATGGAAGAAGTATGTGGCCAAAGTCAGATTGCCCCACAACACTAACACCCCCCAAACATACTACACAGGTAAATAATTTTCAATTTACAAGTTAGTATACGTTTATATTGTTTTATAATTTATTAATTATGCAGGTGGGGAGACCAAAAAAGAAGAGAAAGAGAGCTCAAACTGAAGAACCAAATAATCAAGGTAAAAGTTTGACCAGGAAGTTCCTTACAGTTACTTGTAGCAAATGCAAGAACAAGGGTCACAACTCTAGGAGTTGCAAGGGACAAGGGGGACAAACTGAAGTTAGAAATGTGGTGGCAGGGGGCAAGAAGCTTAGCAAGGCAAAGAAGCAGGGAGATGGAAAAAAGGAGAAACCCAAAATGAAGGAGAAAACCAAACTTAAGGATAAATCCAAAATGAAGGAAAAAGTTTGATTTGTTGTCTTTTGTGTTGTTTGTTATAGAACCTTAGAAAGGTCTTTTGTGTTGTTTGTTTTGGTACCTTAGAAAGGTCAGACTAAGTTGGTTATTGTGTGTCTTTATCTTTTGTTGGTATTATGGTTCACACAGGGTGCTAGACTAAGATGGTTCTTTTGGTTATGATACATTAGTCTGCAAGCTCTTTTGATATTTTTTTGGTATTATGACTTTGCACTTTAAGGTTATGTAATGAACTTTATGACTATGCAAAAGTTTGCATTTTATTTTTGAACATTTCAAATGTTGTTATGGCTTTACAATGGTTCACACATTATACTACAATGGTCTAAACCCTATAAAAACCTTTCACTTTCATTTTTTATACTTTAATGGATCTGGATAGTTCATTAAGCAAACCAATATTTTACACTCATTACGTTACAGACCAATATTTGTTAATGGTTGCAGACTAAAAGTTTCCCTAAGTTTCCCAAATAAAAAGCATTCCATTCATACATACGAACATTTCTTACATCACAGACAAAAAAACGAAATCATCTTCAAATTAATAGTACTATCTGATTCTACCCACAAGCAAAAGAACCATCATCTATCTACCCACAAGCAAAAGAACCATCATCTCCAGACTAATACTATTAGCATCTTTTGTACACATACATGAAAAAGAAAACCCAACTAAAAACTAGCATCATCTTCACTTTTTTTGCTTCAAAACTTGCTTGCAGCAGAGATTCTTGAAGCTTGTTCTTGGATCTTAGCAAACCTGGAATGACAGCCACAGCCCTTCGACACATGGGCTCATCAAACCATGCAATGAAACCGCAACTGCTAGGACATTTCCAAAACCTACGCCCTGGGTTGAGATCCGTCCATGATGTCACTACCACCGCTTGCCTTCCACAAAAACAATTTACCATTCTTATGCAAATTTTCTTACAAACACACAGAAGAGAGAAGAGAGAAGAGAGAAGGGAGAACAAAGGAGACGAAAAATTAAAGAAGGAAGTGACGGGGGTTTAATTTTTATAGGGAAAGGGACTATCTTTTGCAGATCATCAGAGGGTAGGGATAAGCAAATGACGAAAATACCCTCGTGTGAGGGTCACGTGATTTAGATAAACGGCAACAATTAAACGGAGTATGTCATAAGGACTATTCGTGCAACAATTTGGAACCACAAGGACCATACTCGTCCAAAATTCCTCATAAGGACTATCTTTGGTCTCTCGTGCCAACCACAGGGACCATCTGTGTAATTTTGTCTAATAAAAAAGAACCTAAACACAAATATGTGATCATGACTAATCGGCTTGATGGATAAGAAAAAAATATAAATGAAAATTTAAAGAATCGAGAAAAGATGTAAATAAATAAAAGTCTTTTTAGGTTTGTTTCAAGGTACCAAAAGTTGTGTTTTACATGAAATGAATATGATCGTCGATTTTTTTTTGAACATGGGCTAGTAATTACATTTATATAGACTGATTTGAGATTTTGATTAAAGGTTACACATGGTAAGTTAAAAAAAAATACAAATCCAATAACATTTCAATTTAACTGGAAATTCACTTTAAGATTAACATGCATTGCTATATTATCTATTATCACCGTGTAAACAAGTATATATTAGTAGTTGAATATATTTATGTAATTATGTGTTTGGAGTACAACCTTTATGTCTATTATATCCTTCAAAAACCTCTTTGGAACACACAAACATTAACCTAATAACACACAAAAAAGCAAATCACTATTAAACTGCAAGCTATGTGACTCCACAACTTCCCAACAATCATTAGTACATCTATTAGAGTTAAAAAGCAAAAAAAAAAATAATAAAAAAAAAACATAAAAAATCAAGTGCGAAAAAATATCCATTTTGCACCATCCGTTAAGGGATGTGAACATTTCTTGATAAAAAAGATAATAAATATCAATAATTTTCAAAACATTGCTTACTTATATATTAAATTTTAGAAAAAAAAATAGACCTTGACATTAAAATGTTCGATTCAATTTGTTTTATCGTCCATTCAACTGATGTTTTATCACCAAGCCCTCCCTAAATTACAACCACCCCTTGGTTAACCGCATCATGTACTTGATAGACTTTCCTAGCAAAAAATAAAAAACAAACTCACATACTTACAAGTTTTACACATAACAACAATATACTTGCAATACCTTACCCGAAATAGCAATGTACTTTGTTAATATAGAGAAATTATAAAAGTGGATCGACAAAAGCTGCAATTTTAAAAGAGGTGGATTGAAAATAATTCTATAGAAGCTACAAAATCACACAAATTTAAGCTCCATGTCAATTTCCAAATTTGACCAATTGCACCGTTGGTGGTCAACTGGTCATAATGTGCTAAATTTGAAAAAAAAAAAAAAAAAAAAGGTGGTCAATTTGTTCAATAGGACCACCCATTATCTATGTTTTTTTAATTATCCCCAAACAAAGAGATAAAATGATTATTTTCTAAAATTCAACTCAAAAACAATATTCACCGCCTGATGAGAAAACATTTTTCAAAATCAGAGCATTTAACCAATAAAAAAATAAGGCCCATCATTCTAATAACCAAAAAACTCTACCCTTTGGACAATCAAATTTAACCTAAAATCCTTATATCTTCATATAAACAATACATGCAAATCCCATCGGTAGCAAAGAAGTTGGTAATGTCATTTCTTGAATGGGCAGACAGGCTACAAATAATGTTCTTTGGGGCCTGGACGATATAAACAAAGTGGTATTAGTTATATAAACACCAAATGATGAAACTAAAGATGGAGTTCAAACAATCAATCTAAGATCTGTAAAATGAAACATGAAATATGGAAAAATAATATAAAAAATAAATAAACTGCAATTTGTCACACACATGAACAAATCTAGAAAAGTAAATAAATGGAAAGGTTATAAAAACAATATAGATAGCAATTAAATGTTCGAAATAGCAACATACGTTCCTTAAATGCTTGTCATAGCATCATACTTTCAAAATCAAGCATGTAAATAGGTAAAATATTATCACTTTGACAGAATGACACATTACCAGCACACACACACACACACACACACACACACACACACACACACACATATATATATATATATATATATATATATATATGTGTGTGTGTGTGTGTTTTGACGTACTTATTTTTACCATTCACGAATGATTCGGCTAAGTTTTATTTTATTTTATTATATTATAATAATCATGAAACACATAATATTCATATAATTCTTCTTTATTACATCAAATAAGTTATAATTGTTGACCCTAACTAATACATAATCTTATTAATGCCTAGCAAGAAACACGACCATCACAAAAACTAATTTGCTATATATGTTTTTCTCAAACATTGAACAATCATACGTGTTTTATTGACATGGGTTTATGTATTAGATGGAAGAAAAGAATATTTCTAAGTTTCCACATAATTTAATTTGGGGAAATTTGTTTGTAGGTGGAGAAAATGAAGGAAATTGCAAAACGAAAAGCTAAAGAAGAGTGAATAAGATTCAAAATCAATGTTTTAAAACCCGGGTTTTTAGTTGACCCGGTGTGATGACCGGTTCACGGGTCAACCGGTTGAACCGCCGGGTCAACCCGGTTTATGGTCTTTTTCTATTTCTATATATTTTTACTTTCATGCATAATGCATAAACATATAAAACTAATAATTTGATGTCTACAAAGTTTAAACATTGAAAAACATTGAAGAAACCGCAAACGGCTCGTTGTTTTGGCGTTCGCTACTTGTATCCAACTATCCAAACTCTATTGAAACGGGTCAAACCGGTTTAACCGGTTCAACATAAGCGGTCGAACCGCGGTTTAGGGGAAACTCGGCCGGTTCGATCCGGTTCGCATTTTTACAAAAAACCGGTTTCAATTGACCCGCCTTCTACCCCGGGTCACGGTCCAACCGGTTGAACCGGCCGGGTCAACCCGGGTTTTAAAACATTGTTCAAAATTGACTATAGGTGTTAAGTTGATGTAAAATAACCATCTTGCCTTGAAATGACATTTATTCACATTTTTTTCCCTATGGTGGTTCATGTAACATGACCATTTTGCCCCTAAAATCACATATGGTAACACTTTTTGTCCCGTGTGTTAACTTTAATTAGTTAGATTTTTTAAAGTATACTGTTTTTATAGGAAAATAAATGAAAATAGCATGCTACGACACATGAGTATCAACAAAAAAACAACACCTTCTATCCCACACAACGGGCGGGAAAACCTTCCTAGTTGTTCTTAAAAAGATACTTCACTTGGCACTTGGTAGCCCGCTCATGACGGATTTAACCAACAAGTTTTAGTAACGTCATCTACTTGACTTTTATTTTTTAATTAGAACAACTTATATATGATACTACTATTCTACTCCTAAATTTATGTATATTCTTTTAACTCTTGATACTAAGCCAAAGGCCATTTGGTCTACGATGACTTCTATTTGACTCGTCATTAAGGGTTAAGATCTGAAACTGATAGCATATTTATTTTGTTTGCCTAGTCTATCATATTTACAAAAAAATTCGCTCAAGTTACTTGACATTTGTTAACTTGTTGATCGGTTTATTCAGTAATTTTTTTAGATATGACACTTATATAGTATGTACTTGATATAACATTGGCTCATTCACCTATATAAATATTTAATACTCAATTTTAAATTATCCCCATATTGGTTTGTTTATGATGATTTTTATACCAAATCACATTTATTTTAATCATATACAGGTTTCTATTGATATTTGTTTATATATCGAAGCTAAACAACAGTAATTCACCATTTGAGGTCGTTCAACATGTAGTTGAGACCAACATATTATTGTTGGTCTCTATATAATCATCATTGTGATCCTTCCCGTCCACTTTTATAGCTCCATAAATTCATTAACAATAGAGCTATAGCTCAAATTCATCCATGTTTGGCCTTAGACTTATTGCCTCATTTTTATTGATTACAACTTTTCTGTCTGAATTATGTAATTTGTTTCATGAGGTTATCATCTCTTCACTTGGATTATACAGTGATGCTATGAACGTTAATTAGTTGTGATAAATTATTGATCACATGCTTATTTTCCTTTGTTACACATTTGGTTACAAACGAGATCGATCACCACATTGACATTTTATAGACCGTCAATTTATTTTCACCTAATTAATAAAAATTACATCACAATTTAAAGTTGATAATAACTTAATATATTCATGAAATTATGTATCAAATCAAGCATTACGAATTTTTTTTCTTGGAAGGGAAGGAGAATTTGTTGGTAAAGTTAGTTTAAAATGGAGATAAAAAAGGTATATAGTAATAAGACTTATTAGGCAAGTAATAACCTCGGTAACCCTAAAAGGGCAATGCTTACAAGTTAAACGTACTCCATAAAACAAGTATCCAATTAGAACCCCACCAAATAAAGATATGGAGTTCAATTCCCACGTCATCATAAAATTACTATTTTTTACTTCGGATAATAATACTTGATTTATTATATTGTTTAAATTGTTTAATAAGATATTTAATACGAGTAATTAAATAGATACTACGCTTTTAAGTTTTAACAGGGTAAAAAAGACTATTATCCGTGTACATATTGTCGATTTGTTTTTTTTTAGCTTCTTGAACTTTTGTTTATGTTTAAAAATATATCATTATTACTTACTATGACAAGTAAAATAGGGTTTTTATGGTTTGAGTTGCATTTCCGATGACATCTTCAAAGACTCTAACTCCTACCATGTTTTTTTACTCGGGAATGAGATAGACAATAAATGTCATATGCACAACTGGTCCAAACATTTTTTAAGCATCGTGCAAAAATAAAATAAAGAGTCACTCAATATCGAAAGGATCCTACTTTGGACACTCCAATCTAAAACACTACCCTAATAGTCTATCTTTTTTATTATCTTGCCTAATCATTTGATTTATTTTTATCATTACTATATTATAACATAATTATTACATTAACTTTTTATTTAATTATTACATTATTATTTTACTAGCTTCATTATAACCAGAAAAATTAATTATTTTACTAATAAAAAAATATATTTTTTTTTATTTTTTCAACCTATAACATAAAATATGTTAAACAAAACGTTTATATATATTTTTTGTATGTAAATTATTAAAATTATTTTTGTATAACGTTTTAAAATTACAAATATAGATGATAGTGGTCGCCGGAGGTGGCAGCTCCCAATAAAATTTAGTCAAAAGTCTAAACTATAAATTTAGTTATCTTCAATCTCTCAATTTTTTTTTATTTTAAATATTACGATAAAATTCGTACAAATATTACATTTTATTTATTGCGTATAATGGTATATTAGTTGAAAGAATAAAAACTGATGTCTTTTAAAATTTACGATTTTTTGTTACATTATAATTCAAGACTTTAATTATAAATTGTATTAGAGTTAAAATATATTATAAAGTATAACATATTTAATATTTATATAAAATATACTTATAAAGTTGGACATTACAAATAAAAATTGTGAGTTAAAAAGGTGGGTATTAAAAAAACGGGCAGATGCATCAATTTTATGATATTAAAAAAAGATGTGTAAATTATGAACACATAAAAAAATCGAATTGAAAAAAAAAGCCCGGAGGTTTCAAGCACTCCCTATCAAATTTAGTCAATAGTCTAGATTATTGTGTAATGATGGTGTAAAAAAAAAAAAAAAAAAACCCTATAATCTAAATTAGACTTGTGTGTGGTAGAGTAAGCTAGGTTAGATTGGAATCGGGCCCTTGTCTTGTATGTAAAACGCTTTTACCAAATATGTAATAATCAATTTGTGAATTTATTTGGTACATACAAAATATATATATACAATACCAAGAAATGTAAAATTAGGACCCAAGTAGACACGAGGCCCTGGGCCATCGCCCAACCTGCCCTCTTTTTGGGTTGGCCTAGTTATATGTTATGTTAATGACACCAAAATGATATTAAGTAAACGGAATAGGTATACGGATGGTATATAATGAAATAGAGTCACTTTAAGGTTCCCTATAAAATGAGGCATGAAAGGGAGCCACTAAGAATCAGTTCATGGAGTTACGTAAGAAGCTTCGAGCTCATATTGGTCATGGGTTGAGAACATGAATGAAACTCTATGATATCGAATTTCTCGTTGTTCCTTAGTAGCTAAGTGGGAGAGTAGTCAGATGTTAACCGATTGACAAATATAAACCTTTGGTGCTCACATGTGCCACCTATGCGATTAACGATCAACAAACCGAATGAGAATTTTAAAAGAACAAAAAACAAAGAAGCATATATCCAGTTTCCACGACGTGAGAAGCCTACTGCCACGCTGTAGCCAACGCAAAATCACTCTAAAGTTTTGTTTGTAAATCCATATCAACCGCCACTTCCATATCCCAGAAGAAAAAGGCTATCTGAAAAAGAACATAGACATAAAAAGTTCATGGATCAAATTAAAGCACTTTTTATTAATATATTATTTATAGATATGATTGCTCAAATACCGGAGTATAAGAAGTTTCTCAAGGATCTCCCTAGGAATTGGAAGAAATTAGAGCAAGCTTCAGAAGTTACTTTAAACGAGCAGTGTTCAATAGTAACGAAGATGAAAGATTTGAGTAGCCTTATAATTCCTTGCAGGTTTGGAAATTCGAAAAAGACGAATGCACTATCCGATTTTGGAGCTAGTATAAATTTGATGTCATACTCGTTCTACAAAAAACTCAATCTTTCATATTTAAATCCAACAAGAATGGATATCCATATGGCCAACCGATCTATTACATATCCACAAGGCATAATAAAAGACTTGCTTGTTAAAGTTGACAAATTCGTTTTTCCAGTTGATTTTGGTGTCCTCAATATGGAAGAAGATGTTCATATTCCCATTATCCTTAGAATACCATTCCTTAGTACCGCACGAGCCCTCGTAGATATTCACGACTTGAAGTTATCATTACAAGTGGGGACCGATGATATCACATTTGGAGTCAATCAAACGAAAAAGACTTTACAATCAACAGGCGATAAGGTAAAATTAATGATGCAAAAAGAAGAATCTAAGGAAAATAAAGAGCATTTTGAAGACGGGAAGCCAATGAAGGAAGAAAAACAAAGAAAGGTTGAACAACACTCACCACAACGTAGTGAGGACGAGACCGTGTCGTGGTCCAAAGAAACTTTTCGATCTGAGTTCGAAGAATTTTCTCCACCGCGCTACCACCAATCTGATAACCACGATGTGGCACACATGTTTTCGAATTTGCAGAATTATATTTCAGCATTTCCGACTCCAAAAAGTTTAAAAAATTTCACCGACTTCAGAGCCGAAAGAAAGCAAAATGTTGTGGGAATTCCAATGCCAGTTTGGAACATAATGCGAAGGTTCATAAGTAGTGTGCGAAAAAAGTTGAAAAGTATTTGGGAATGTAAATGAGAAAGACACTAAAAAGAATTGTCATGATAATGCACAAACGGGAATGAAACAACAGAAAGACGAAGGCAAGATCTCAAGGAAGAAAGAGAATACATATAAGGCGTACAAAACAATACTTGTCATGTTTAAACGAAGAAGGGAAAAATTAAATATGAACATAGAGGTACCCCTTCAAATCACCTAAATAACTTAAGTGAGGGGTGGGTCCGACTTATGATTCCTAAAAAACAAGCTTTTTGCGAGAGGCAACCTGATACTTAGTTTTATGCCATGAGTCCACAATTTTCATCAAGCATGTTCAAATTCTGGAAGTTTTCAAATAAAAAGATTCAAATTTGGTATCGACAAGCAACCCACGACAGTCAATCCAATCTCGCGACTATATACCCAAGGCGAGTTCATTCCTTTTCTACATCTTTTATTTTATATATTTTAATTGTTATTATATACAATTAGGGCATTACATAACTTATGTTCGCGGGGGGGGGGGGGGGGGGGGGTAGGGGATTAAAAAGTGCATGCTGGATTGAAAAGAAATAATTTTGAAAAAAATAGAGACTTGAAAAACTGGTCTAACTTAGGAAAATCTAGAAAATATAAATTTTATTCTAATATTATTATGCTAGAACTAAGTTTTCTTTTATTGTGTGGGTAATATTGTGTTGTTTGAGGGATATAAAAAGTTTTGCGTTGTTTGCATAAATATACCCTAGAAAATTTATGTAGTTATTGCACATTAGACTAATATGTATAACCAATAAAGGTTGATGTTAAGTTTCCGAGCATAAGCATATATTTTTATTTAAGTTTTTAGTTGAGTAGAAAAAAGTGAGTTATGAAAAAGAAAAAAAAAAGTGAAAAAAAAGTTGTGAAAAAAAAAGAGTGTGAAAAGAAATTGAGTCAATAAGAGCTTACAAAGTATAAAGATCAATAAATTATGAAGCAAACCCTAAGTCAAAGATCTAAAAGTTATAAATTTTGAAGGCTTCGAAATAATAGTTGTAATTTTTATTTCTATGTTATTTTATCGTATGTATGTTTGGGAACTTAAAAAAATACCTTGAGGTTAGAGAACTTTTGAAGGATATATTTGAAGGAATGCATAAATGAATATTGTTAAAAATGAGTAGGATGTTTAATTGTTTATGAGGATTGTGAGTATTTAGGATTTGGAAAGTAATTAGGATTTTAGACACAAATATATATATATATATATATATATATATATATATATATATATATATATATATATATATATATATAGGAGAGACATAATTGGGGAATTCAAATTGCATTATTCTATGTGATGTCGGTGAATAAGGTTTTGATATGGTAGTATAATAACAACCTGGTTTGCTTGGAAACAAGCAAAATATAAGTGTGGAGCATTTGATATGCCATTTTTTGCATTATTCTATGTGATGTTGGTGAATAAGGTTTTGATATGGTAGTATAATAACAACCTGGTTTGCTTGGAAACAAGCAAAATATAAGTGTGGAGCATTTGATATGCCATTTTTTAACTATATATTTTAGGTCATTATCTTAATATATTTGATTAAAAATGTTATATTTTAATATATATGATACTTAATATTGTAACGACCGTTATTTGAGGTATTAATTATTAATTATTTCTTAAATTATTGTTGGGCCAAATATGGATAAAATGACTTTTGGTTTGGGCTTAAGCAAATGGGTCAAGGATTTGGGCCGCCCATAAGACGTACGCTGAGCGTAGCCTTAGTGTACGTGGGGCGTAGAGGCATGCTTTGGATATGGGAGGCGCGCGCACATACGCGCAGCGTACGTGAGCAGATGCCAAAAGCCTAATTTTTAGGGTTTAAGACCTATAAATACCCCATTATAGCCACCCCTGGCCTGCTTACTGATCGAGGTCGTTGTCTCTGTCAAAAATAAACCAACTAACCTAAGTAGATAGGGTAAGTCGGGTCGAATCCACAAGGAGTTCGTGGTTAGACTTTGTGTCAAAGCAATCAATAAAAAGAAAAGTATTACTAGCAATTGTCATGAAAAAGATTAAAACAAAATTCAAACAAAAGCTTGGAAATTTATTAATTAAAAATATAAATCTCAATGAGAAAAATAGATTACTCCCAGTTCAGTTATGGACAGTTTAGATTCACACACTTTCTTCCCTAGAACCCTAATTCAATTACGTAAATGCAATTGGGGTTTATTAACTTGTAACACATAGTTTTGGGTACACTAGATGTTCATTCAACTAGTTGTCTTACTTATTTATGTCTAAATGGATTAGGGACAATTAGTGAACTAGCAATAAAATGTCTTACAACTACCTATTATTGCATTAACATTCAATATCATAAGTTGGAATAATATATGTTGATTCAATCACTTGTCTTTATTCCTAAACTAATTGAACTTGGAACAAGTGATGAATTGACAATAGACTATCCTAATTATGACATCAAACAATTCATATAACCCAATTTCAAGTATCATTACCAAAAGATCATCACATGAAGCATAAAACAACAATTAAAATTAACTAGAATCAAGTAATAATCAAGTGTGTTCATCAAAAAGTCCTAAACATCCCCGGAAGTAACCCTAATGATTTAGCCTTCCATTGAGTTCATAAAAACATTAACTTGGATGAAATAAATAAAATACACAATAGAATTCATAATCAAACTTAGAATCATCAAACAAATGTAGCATACTGATTATCAAAGTATGAAACAAATAAACATTGGGAGAAAGTAATCATTTCTGAAAATTACCAGAGTTAATGAGAATCACCGGTTGAATGATCTTCAAATGTTGTTTGATGATGAATTGAATTGAATCTTACCTTGAATCCGGATTGAAATGGAATGGACTTGTGTTTCCAAATGTTTCCAAGGGTTTTAGAAGCCTCAAGAACACAGGAAAAACTCTGAAAAATCGCAGGTGGTAACCCTAAAAACTAACGCACAAGTCCCTATTTATATTATTTGAAAGAAAAGAGTGAAATCGGGCGATGTGGGACGTTGGACGTCCTAGGAGACGTCTTAGACGTCATGTATAACGCCCAAGCGTTCTTTGTACGTCCTAACATGCCTTCTGCCGTCCTTGAAATACACTAAAAAATGGCCAAAAACATCAGATGTCTTAGGAGACGTCTTAGACGCGTTCCAGGACGCCCTTTCTTGATTTCCAAACTTTTCGAAACACACCGTTCCAACACGGGACGTCCTTAAAATGCCAAGACGTCCTAGGGGATGTCTTAGACGCCATGTAAGATGTCGACGAAGGTTCTTCCTTCTTTTCTGCTCTAAAATAATGACCAGATGCTGACCATTTGACCTGGATGTCCTAGGGGACGTCTTAGACGCCTGTAGGTGTCCTTCATCTTCCGTGAAAGTTTTGGTGGTCAAAACTACATAACTAGTAGAAACACAAAACACAAAAGTTGTAGCAAATCTTGTCTAGTTTCAAGAACTTCTTTACTCATGTCAATCAGATCTGCATAACTTGAGATATGACCAAAACATTGAATCATGGTCAATTTTCCCAACAACGTTTCTTCATTCCTTTAGCAATCCATTTTACTTGCAGGTTCCGCCCACTTTTAGGACAATATATTGACCTGCATATGAAGTTCGACAACTCATCAAAGTAGTGCCATTCTTGGACAATTATACATCAATTCAACAGATTTATGATAATTTAGTACATTCATAAAATGGACTTATCACTTACCAACCCCTCACCCTCAGAAAACCCTAATTCGCCTCATACTCCATTGTTGTATGTGTTTGACCTTTTTGAGCTCATTTGGTGAAGAAAAGCTTGGAAGAAGTGTAGAGAAGTTGAATGAGAAGAACTTGAGTATCTTGAGCTCAAGGATCAAGAACTATTTCATCTTTTGGCACTCAAAGGAGGTATAAAGCTTCTAACTTTCCTCTTAGAAGTTTAGACCTAAGATTTTGGAGCTTTGGGCCTTTTTAGGTCCAAAGGATGGATATTTATCATGCAACTTCGTTTTTGAGCTTAGGGTTGCCACCCTTGGAGCTCAAAGATTTCCTTTAGCAGTAAAGTTTCAGTCTTTGGGGCTTTTATGGAACCATGCATGAGATCTATCAATTTCTATGGAGTTAGTTGCTATTATTCTATATTTGGGCTCATTTGGTGGGTTGCAAGCCACCAAGTGATCGACTTTATGGTTTAGGATGTTGAACGGGACTTGGATCTGTAGTTATAGCATATGAAGTTGAGTATTAAGTGCTTAATGGGAAAAGTAGCTTAACAGGGTAGTATGTTGGGCGTACTAGCTAGTACACATAGCGTACAGGCCATGCAGCAGGCACACACTGCATACAGAGAATTACGCCCCACGTACTCAACAATATTGGGCTTCTACGTTTTGGGCCTCGATTTGGGCCAACTTTTGGACTTATTAGCTATTGGGCCTTTTTGGGCCATCAGAAGTCTGATTTTGGACTATGGACATTGTTGGGCTTAGGAAAGGCCCATTTGATAAGTTGGGTCTAATTTAGAAAATTGGGCCATTAGTGGGCCTTTAATGGATCATTAGTGGACTTAGAAAGATTAGATGGTATTGGGCCTTGTTTATGGTCCAAATCAGAGCAGGGGTGAAATTGTCATTTTACCCTTAGAAGGATTCTCAGTTTGTCTGACTAAGTATTGTTGTATAGAGTTAGTCGGGGTGTCGTGGGAGCAGCCAACAGAGATTCCACACGCACGAGTTCAGTATCCGGTTTGAGAGGTGAGTCCTCTTCCAGTAGGAACGGGTCTACGACCACAATGCCGACCCGTTTAGATATTAGTAATTCTGGATTTCGGTCCGATGTCGAGGAGGTCCCGAGAAGAGCTTATGTATGCTTGATGTCTTTGTGATTCTTGCATGTTAGGTGTTATACGATCCGGGCCAAGCCCGATGTCGGGGCAAGCCCAATGTATGTTAGTGTATCTGCTATGTGTTATGTGTTTCGGGGTAAGCCCGATGCATGCTAGTTTATATGTTGTTTGTTATGTATTCCGGGGCAAGCCCGATGTATGTTATATGCTTATGTTATGTGTTTATGATTTATGATATGATGCGTATGTGTCGGGGTAAGCCCAATGCTAGACGTAGTCTGATGCTGGGGTGAGTCCAATGTCGGTTAAGTCGATTTCGGGTTCGTCCCGGTGCAATTGGGCGGTGTCCCAAGATTTATAGTGCATGTTATATGTTATGTGTATGGTATGTGGTAGCTTGGGGAGACTCACTAAGCTTTATGTTTACAGTTTTCAGTTTTGGTTTCAGGTACTTCCACTAACAAAGGGAAGGGCTCGGGATGATCGCATGGCACACACCACAGTTTCAACCTAGGATTATTTTAGACTCTGATGATTACTTATATGATTTTGATACAGTACTTGACATGATGTTTTTGAGATAAATGGTTCTTGTTTTATTATGATGATGGATGATTTATTGTTTAAATAATGATTTTAAAACGAAAATTTTGGACCGTATTTTTTGGATGTTTCAAATATGCCTTGAAATGTTAATTTATAGTTAAAATCGGAGCATGGATGAAAAAGGATGAGAACGAAGCTAAAACAGACGAAAAACAAACGTAACCAGAAAAATAGCTGAAAACACACCGCACCATCTTATGAGGCGCGTCGCGCCCTTATGAAAATTCCAAAAAGTTTCCCGTCTTGGTATACGTGTTCACGTGCAACAAGGAAACCCGATCACCACATCGTGGTGAGACCTTTACCATGTCATGATGTCGGAATTTTATAAATATACGAGTTTTGCAGCCCTAATTCGGATGCCAACTTACACCAACTTGGGGAACAAGTTATTTGACGATTCCAGACATTTTTGAGAGATGAAGAACACCTTTGAAGGGTGTATTTTTAAAGATCTAGCAAGAATTTATCAATTATATCATTTCGGTTTGTTTAATATCATGTTTTTTTATTCCGGGTCCATTAGATTCAGTTTTCTAGTTATGATGCAAGGCTACAAAACTTATTACTTTCATTAGATGTAGATGAAGCCGAGTTAATATGTTTTGATTTAATTATTAGAATTATGTGAGTTGGATTTTAACTTGTTTTCGATTGATTGTTTATCTTTCATGTTAAAGTTATGATTTTTATTACCTACATGTGAGTTATGTGTTTAGATGATCAATCTAGTTACATTAGTTTGATTCTTAAATGTTTATGATCATTAAATTGTTAGGACTAGAGAATTATCCAATCCTAGGGTTAGGTAATATGAATTATTACCTTTGATTATGTTAGAGAGTTATAGTTATCCATGTTATGTTTGATTTATTGGCATGATCGTTGATAAGAAATCACTAGATCATATCGTTCATAGTTGAATTAAATTAAATGGTTTTGTGTTCACTAATTGCATGATCATTGGGATTAGATGTTCATTAATCATTAGTACTAGGATTTCGGACCAAGATAACTAGTCATAAAATCTGGTATCCAACGCATTAATCCATTGCATGCTAACGAGTCAAACATAGAAACTAGGGGATTCATATTCTAGTGGAAGTACTTCAAATCTACTGTTTTTAACTAGTTCTTTACATTTGTTTGCTTAACTTGGGTGTTTAAACAAAGTTTAATAATTTAAAAAAGGGAAAATTAAATATTAGCCCTACAATGTATTGCACATTTGTTCATTCAATCCCTTAACTTATTTTTGTGCTTTATAATGGAATAAACTTGTTTTTGCCTCCTCTATTTGGTCACTTTGGAAATATTGAAGGGGTAACCCGGTTACCCATTTGCCACATAGACTGACTATGAAACTCCCCACCTTTTGACCTAACCCATGTCTCGTTTCTCCTCCAAACCCATGACTCGATTCACCCCTTCCACCACCTGTAACACTTTACATGGTCATCTTCTTTTGCATTGTCGTCTTATTTTGAAGTTTTCGTCTATCATAAACCCTTTAAATCGAAGAATAATGACACCCTTCCTAGAAAAAGGCTTTTATATTGTAGCCGACATCACCATAAGCATTGCTCGTGAAGCTGTTCAGAGTATTTGGGAAGACGGAGAAATGGGTGATAAAAATCGAGGTTTTAAGCCATGTATTACATCCATTTCTCTCAAATGCAGACCTCCTCTTTGTCTCTTCTGTCGATCGAAGAATTAATGGATGGAATGAAAAAGTTGCAAATTTGAATAGTTTGAGTGATGAAATCGCCATAGGGAAATCATTAGCTCAAGATCATGTGTATAAAGAACCAGAAGAAACTGTTTCTAAGCTTTTAAATTGTGCATTAAAAGGTATCTAACTTTTATGTAACTGAAATTTTATAAACTCGATGATGATGATATTGCTTTCGATAAAGGCATGTGAAGAAGATAAAAACACCTAGATTAAATTGAAAACATTCAATTCATCGTCATCATCAGAAGAAACGACCGTTTTTATGGTGATGAACGCTTGTTCAAGCAAAGATTACACAGATAACATTGCCGGTGCTTGCTTCATTGGTCAAGATGCCACTGGACAAAAAGTCGACATGGACAAATTCATTCAAATTCAAGGCGATTAAAAAACAATTGTTCAAAACCCTAACGCTTTAACCACCCCCCACCCCACATATTTGCATCCAGATATGATTATCATTTCGGAAAAAAAAAACATCTCATGAGAGAGAGAGAGAGAGACTAAAAAGAAGAAAAGAAATGGTCAAAATGTGATTTTGAATTTTAAATAGAAAAATTCTTAAGTGACATGAAACTGGCTAATATATGTTAGAGAGACTAAAAAGACATATAATTTCAGAGTTTATTCCCTCATAAAGTGTCACAACTAGCATTTTTGGCTAGGAAATTCCGTCCTCAGGTAAGCAAGAACTATTGTGAGACTTGTGATAACACATTTAAGTATACAATACGAGTTCCTAATGAGCCATGTAGTGTTAGAATGCAAATCTCTCCAATTTCTCTCCCAAATCTCTCCAAGTATATGAAATCTCTCCCAAATCTCTCCAAGTATATTAAATCTCTCCCAATTCTCTCCAAGTATATGAAATCTCTCCCAAATCTCTCCAAGTATACCAAATCTCTTCCAAATCTCTCCAAGTATATCGAATATCTCCCAAATCTCTCCAAGTATGTGAAATCTCTCCCAAATCTCTCTAAGTATATCAAATCTCTCCAAGTATGTGAAATCTCTCCACATATCTCAAATCTCTCTATGTACCTTCCTCAGTCGAAAACAACTAAAAACCTAAGAAGAAAACCCAAAAGGACCCTCTTGGCCCGGAACCCTCTCTACTTCGGAGCTTTTGATGGATTCAGAAATGCCCTAGTTCACTTCGGAACCCCTCTTGCATCATACAACCTCGCATGCTCCGAAAGGTTAACTCCAGATGGTCTTGCTTAATGCTTGCTTCGGAAACTCCTAGCCGGCTTCGCACCTCGGACCGGACCTGTTGACTCCGCCTCCTGACTTCGGAACCGAGGGAATGCTCCGAAACTTGAGAATTGCCTTCGGAACTCACCAAGCGACTTCGAAAATTACCTAGTTGACTTCAGATTTTGCTAAGAGGCTCCGGAACTCCCCTAAGCCCTTCGGACCCTCGCAGGAACAGGGCTACACTCCAGATTTTTGTCCATTTCGGAATTTTTCATCATTTTGAGGTATTTTGACGTCGGGAATTCCTCCAAACTCGTATTTTTCCTAACTTAAACCCCTTAAACATCTGTTTTAAGCCAAATTTGATTATTTAAGATAATATTTAAAGATTTCAAAAGATATTATTTTAAACCATGAGATGTGAATAAGACAAATGCCTTTGGCTTTTTGATGCAACATTTCAACAATTTCCAAGGTGTTCACGAATAAACAAGTAATATCCTCCAGACTTCCAAGCACACATCAAATCAACTCCCCTTCTTTTATTCAAAAGAAGAACTACTTCTTACTGATCCTCACTTTTACTCCATTTTCCCCTCGAGGTTTCGTCTTTCTTCAAGATCTTTTCCTTCGCCCACTTAACAAACTCCTCTCATGAACAAGTGGATTTTCCAAAAATCTTTATCATCAAGGTGGTTCTTGGAAATTAGGTGAGCTATTTCAAAATCTCCTAGTTGTCATATATATTATTTTGTTAAAATCACCTCATTTACACACAAGGTCCTAATTTAACCTCCTTAGAGTAATCTAGGCTTCAAGGAGTTCAACAACGATATTCTAGTTCTTAGAATCAAGATCTCTTCACTACATTTCAAAGCACCCACAAGTAGGGGTGTAAACGAGCCGAGCCAAGCCCGACCCTGACCAAGCTCGAGCTCGGCTCGTTTAATTTTGAGGAAGTTCGAGCTCGAGCTCGAGCTCGATTCGAGCCTTAAAATGAAGCTCGAGCTCGGCTCGTGAACAATTTAGTGGGCTCGTGAGCCTAATCGAGCTTAAACAAGCCTCTCTCTCTCTATATATATATATACATACATACATACATACATACATACATACATACATACATACACACACACACACACACATATATATATATATATATATATATATATATATATATAGAGAGAGAGAGAGAGGCTCGTTTAAGCTCGTTTAGGCTCGCGAGACTATGAGTTGAAGCTCGGCTCGAGCTCGTTTAATAAATGAGTCTCATATTTAGGCTCGAGCTCGGCTCAGGATCACTTAATTCGATCTCGAGTCGAGCTTTTAACGAGTCGATCCTGAGTAGCTCACGAATAGCTCGGCTCACTTACACCCCTACCCACAAGCTAACTCAAGGTAAGCTTCATACCCCTACTTTTTCGAGATTTTTATTATTTTTGGGGGAGGATACAAGTCAAAGTCTTGCTTAAATCATAATCTATTTTCTTATTGTGTATGCATGCCATATTACATGTGCCTAAGTATGAAACCCCTTATAAATAGTCCAAAAACTCGAGATTTTGGTTAAGTCTCAAGAGTTTTGGATTATATTTCCTCAAATCATGTTTGGAAAGAAGAACTAGTATGTTACCAAGTATAAGTCACGAATTATTGTAACACCAACTATAAGGATTTGCTTCAAGATTAATTTAAACAAGTTGTGGGACAAAATATTTTTAAAAGTGATTAAGTTATGGAGATAATAATATTTTGGATCACTTTTGGCCAAACATAAACATAAGGGTTATCTTGGAACATTATGTCATACTCAAGACTTTTGACCAGATTAACAAACTATTAGTGATTACTTATAAATATTTAATATAAATAATTTTATCAAGAAAAATATACGAAAACAGAGTTGTTATGACAAAATATTTACATGTCATAAACTAATGTCATAAAACCTTCAAAAGCATAAGTGATGATCTGTATGTCATAAAACAGATAATGTGTGTCATAACCTGAGGTCATAAATTTACACAAACTATAACTTGACACTTTTTCTTTTGACTAATATGGGCATGAGCCGAGAATTTATAGAAGGGAAGGACTAGTTTAGCCAACCCCAATAACATTGGGTTATTTTGATAAATGTTCAAAATTGATTATTTTTCAATAAATGAAACGAGACGAACATGAAGCACTCGGTTAACAAGCACAATAAACGATATGAAACGAAAACGATATTTCTATTCAATAAGTACGAGTATCATTATTTATCTAACAAATAATGGGTCTCAACGATTGCGCAAAAGGTTGTTAATATTCTACTCAGACGAATCTCAAAAGTACCTAAATATAAATATATAAGTGTGCGTCTAAAGTCCTGTAAGGAGTTATAGCCAGAGTCTTCTGGAGGGAGAGCGGGAATGTGTGTATAGATCTATACGGGGTTGACACCCTGCACCTTCGCTGTTTGCTATAGCTAGACTGGCCAGTCTAGGATGACAAATGACTTTAACAAAACAAGGGCGCCTGAGAAACGCCAAAACAGGTCTGGTCATATTAGTATGGTTATAACGACTCACTAGAATACATTATGTTAGCTAGAAATTTATGTAATGAAAATCTCATAAATAAATTTTGGCACGTTGTGTTGATTGTCCTACACACGGCAGTGATGGTCCGCATTTGTTGTGTTGACTGTCCTTTTTCATTGCGTAGAATGTCCACAATCGTCATGTTGATTTCTTTCACCTAACAAGTATTAGAGTCTTAGTACTGCTATTTTACTAATAAGAAAACATAGGAATTTCTAGGGAAAAACATTGTAAACGATTTTGGAAAATGATAAACTAACCACACACATATGCAAGTATACACAATTGGAGACAGAACTTCCGAATATTTTATAGCAGAAAATATAGGGTTTTCTGGAGAAAACGATTTTATGCGATTTCGATAACGATAAACTAGAACGCATACTCACTTGTACTCGATAAGAAAAACAAGATTTACAACTATATTCTTTTTGGAAAATAGGGGATTTTCTAGAAACTGTTGGTTATTACTACTCAAAAGAACTATTCTCGAAAACAACTCGTCTTTACAAACTATACTACTTTTCAAAGATCACTCCTTATATGGATGAACAAAAAGTATCGACACGCACGCATATATCTATAATTTTCAAAGCAAGACTTCAAACGATTTCATAGAAATATCGGATTTTCTGAAAGTACAAGGATATCGATTGTAAACATGTGTAAAACTATTTTTATATAAAAAACGCTTATGAACTTACCAATTTTTTAGTTGACGCTTTTCAAAACGACTTGTATTCTCAGGGATCTAGTAAGCAAGTAAAAGGGGGACGCAGATGCAGGATTATCTTTGTTGTAGTTTGGAATATTTCTACTTATGTCTCTCTTGTGTAATTTAAAGGACAAATGCAATATGTAAACAATGTAAGCTTGTTATCTTAATGTATGATATTTGGATTGTTCTGTTTCATTTATATTCAATTGTTATAATACTGTACAATGAAGTCACCCGCCTCTAGACGTTTCCGCCGTCTGGCCCGGGGGTGTGACATAAAGCACAAAAATAAGTTAAGGGATTGAATGAGCAAATGTGCAATACATTATAGGACTAATGTGTCATTTTCCCTTTAAACAAAACCCCCATCTTTATTTTTATGTATTTAGTTTAACTATTTACTTATTTGTTTGAATCAAAATCATACTCGTTTCCTTAGAGTTCGACACATTTTCTTCCCTTATGATGTATTACTCTATAACTTGGTAGACTGTCTAATTATATTTTAAAACTAGTTGAGATTTGATAGGTTTTTATAAATTTAAAAATAGTGGCGCAAAAAAAGAAGGGCTTTTGACTTAAAAGTCCTTAAGTTTGTCAGATTTTATTGGTTTTGTCCCTATGACGATTTTTTGTTCGTTAATATCCAAAATTTTTCAATTTTTTTTCATTATTGCCCTTGCTACCTATAATAGTAGGTGTCTAGGGATAAAACCGACAAAATATAACAAACTTAAGGACTTTAATGTCTAATTTGGAAAACATAGTTAGGATAAAAACATATAAGATTTATAAATTCTAGGGCTTTTTGCAAACTTGAAAACTATACTTAGGGTAAAAACATTAAAGATTTTTAAAAAGGAAAAAAAAAAAAAAAAAAAAAAAAAAAAAACTTTACAAATTTTGAACATTAACGAACAAAAAGTCGTCACAAGGACAAAACCAACAAAATCTGACAAACTTAAGGACTTTTATGTCAAAAGCCCAAAAAAGAATGACGATAGTGCGTTAACGCACGGTCTCTTCTAATTGCTTTATTTAACTCTTCTAATTGCTTTATTTATAGGATATTAACCTTTTAGTTGATAGTTACCTTTGAATGAAAATGCGATAAAAATGGTCTACTAAAATAGAAAAATGTATATATTTGATTGGTATTATAAATGAATTATTCGTTTAAAGATTTAAATATTTCTATTTAAGTATGTATATGGTCCAACGGCGATGATTGATATTTCACCTTTTTACGTTTATGTAACCACCCCAAAGAATTAGAAATATAACAACCAGAAGCAATCTTTCTCATCATGAAAGCTCTTTTAATCCTCATAACGCCAAATCCAAACGTCAACATTCACAACCACCACTACCGCCACCACCACAGCCGCCATCACCACCATCCCACCAAACATCCTTCCTATCAAAGCAACACCACCAACAACTCGCTTACTTCATATCAACTTAAACATATCTGTTTCTTCACAAATCTTCACTCCCAACTGCTTTTACTTCTTCCCGGGACACTCTATACCGGTCATGTGGATGGCAGCTCACATATCCACCACCACCAATGCCCCACCGGCCAACACCACCGGCGTTACTGTAAGTGTATTGTAATTCATCATTAATAAGATTTGAACATTTCGATATTGCTTTTATACCATGAGTCGTTGTTTTCAGAAGAACCAGAATCAGCTTAGTGGACATCAGAAGAAGGAAGAATTAGAAAGAGAGGTAATTCAACTTTTCCATTTTTGTTATAAGATAACATTAATTAATTTGTTGGCGTATTTATCTTAAACTATGTAATCAATTTAAACAAATGTTACCATTTTCATGAAATATAACATGCATACATCTTTTGCTTTAATCAATTCGAGTACTATACAGCTTAGGTTGTGGGCATGATATGGGTAGTTTACATGTTAAATGTTTAATGGTATTATTTACAAACATGTCAAACGAATCGATCAAGAAACTCTATTTTGTAAATGCTTCTTTAAGCAAAAAAAAAGTTATGGTTCAATTGCAGATAACATGACTTGCATACCAACACAATCATGAGTCATGGCTCACCATCCCCCATTCTTAATTGGCTTTCATCCATCTCTATATTTGTATGTAACTTTTGCAGAAGTTAATCTTCATGATTATCCAATGCATTTCGATTCATATATTTCGATTCATTAAATCAGGTGTCGACGCTTCAGAAGATGTTAGACCACGAAGAAAAAGTCGGGGAGCTTTTGAAACGAACGTATCAACAACAAGATCATTCCTCTCTTCATATCCCGAATTCCCTTCCTCCAAAGGTGCCATTTTTTCCGATTTACAGTTCATTCCACCTCCAGTTCATATATGTAATTTCTGACACAATTTTTCGTGACACCCATTTGTTTTTATATGCGACAGATGAAGGAGTTACTGACAGAACTAGCCATGGTTGAGAATGAGATCACAAGACTAGAAAGCCAAATAACCCATCTTCAAACTGACTTACATAAAGAAAAGGAAGCCACAAGAGAATCTAAAATGAAACAGGGGGAGTTTCGTCAAATTCCCAACGGTTCTCTAGCTCCGGCGACGCCATTGCTGCAACCGAACACTAGAGGATACGGTGACAAGTCGTCATTTGAGACAAAGGCATTGCACTTTATTAGTAAAGCCATAAAGGGTGATTATAGTCTCCGAGATTTCAATTCACACGAGAAGTCAAGAACAAAAATCGTATCGTTTTCTGATCAGAAAGAAAATCACGAGAACAACGATGAACTTGGGACCCGGGAACGAACCCCAAGTAGAAGAACTGGGATTCTTAAACCACCGTCGCCTGCAAGAGATACAAGGCATGTAACTCCTAAGGTATGCTATAAATGTAAACATATTGTGAGATTCGAAATATCGTTTTGATCTATATATATGTTTCAATTACAATTTCTGGTGTTGTATCTATTACTAGAGAGAACGAAATCTCGCGGCGTCTTCAGATACGTCATCACAATCCGAAGAAGAGAACATTCTAAAATGGTCACCAAACAAACTTTCGGAAAACATTATGAAATGTTTGATCTTCATCTTCACGAGACTCTTGAGGACGTCAAGAACAATGGAGCTCGAGAAATCTGGGCCAATTTCTAGATCAGCCAACTTTTCGATGAGTTTCAGGGCTGAACCCTGCTTGAACTCGAAGGCTAGCTTGCTTCTTCAGAAGGAGTCTAGACAGCAAGACCCATATGGGATCTTTAACCTGGAAGACTCCATTCCTAGAGACATTGGGTGCTACAAGAACTTGGTTAAGTTCACATCAAGTTCTTTGGACCCTAAATGCATTTCAAGTTCAAGTTACATTCCATTGCTACAAAAGTTGAGGTACTTTTCAAGACTTTGACACCCGATCCATGCATTGATGAGTTGTATCTTGTATGATCAATGATGTGCTATAGTGATACTAATGTTGTGCTTTCAGGGCTTATATGAATGGACTACAAAAGGTGGATTTGCTGTTTTTGTCTTCACAGCAGAAATTAGCATTCTGGATCAACATGTACAATGCTTGTATCATGCATGTAAGCTTTCCCCCTTCACCAAATCACCTAAAGATGATGTTATATCTACATTTCCTTAAATGGCCAGTGTTTTGAGTTAACTTATCGTTTCAGGGTTTTCTTCAATATGGAGTTCCTTCTAGTCCAGAGAAACTACTGACCCTCATGAACAAGGTTCGTGATGATTCCCAGATCAGGAAAAGAATTCATTTATTTATTATTATTTATATTTATTTGTGTGGTTATAAAATGACTGAAATGCCCCTGTATTTATATATAGATTTGTAAGATTAACATTAATAAACCCAAATTTTGCAATGATGATCAGGCAACATTGAAGATCGGAGGCAACACAATAAACGCTCAAGCTATTGAACATGTCATATTAAGAAGGCAAGAAGCATCAATAATCGAAAAGGTACACATGCTTAATTAGTTAATTAACCCTGGAATGGTTTCTCAATTACTCCTTTATCCAATCAAGTTTACATTTTAATCGATTAGATTTATGGTAAGGCGGAAAGGGATGATAAAGAAGCAATCTTGCGCAAACTTCATGGACTCGAATCAATGGACCCAAATGTCACATTTGCTTTATGCTGTGGCACACGCTCTTCTCCTGCGGTAAGTGTCCATTTAAAGTGTTGTCAAGTGGATATATATATATATATATATATATATATATATATATATATATATATATATATATATATATATATATATATATATATATAATTATCATCTTTGGGTATCATGTCGTAAGTGCTAATATGTTTCGATAAAGGTGAGAGTCTATACAAGTGATGGGGTAGTGAATGAGTTGGAAAGAGCAAAGCTAGAGTACCTACAAGCTTCAATAGTTGTAACAAGTGCAAAGAAAATTGGACTACCAGAGCTTTTGCTTAGAAACATGCATGATTTTGCACAAGACTTGGAAAGATTGGTGGAATGGTTGTGCCAAGAATTGCCAACTTCTGGTTCATTGAGGAAATCAATGGTGGATTGCTTTAGAGGAGTGAATAATGCAAAGGTTGCATCCATTGTGGAGAAGCTACCTTATGAATTTGAGTTCCAATATTTGTTGCCGATGTAAGCTTTTGCACCTTCCTTTGTATATTTGTGGATACATACATATATGTACATATTGATAAATAAAATCATATTTGTATTTTGGATATTTTTGAAAATTTCCATTGATTTTGAATTTAGTTTCTATTTTAACGATGAGATATTGTTGTTCACTATTCATATAAAACAAAATGTTTAATTGGACAATTTGGATTAAAAAATATGGTTTGAATAGTCGGATTTTTGTCTTGCAATCGACTTAAACCGAATTATTAACTTGTATTTTGGTTGGATTTGGTTACTAAAATATAAACTAATGGTCCAAACAAGCTGAATGACATTGTTTGATTTATTTATTTATATTTTATATTTATATATAAATATTTTCAATTATATATTATTTTATTAGCATTGTTTTATGAATTAAATTAGAAGGCATGTCCCATATATAAAACTTCGGTTAATATAAATTTTAATTCACATGTATTTGAGTTATTCATTAAGATGACATGAGATGAACAATTTGTGGATTTAAACTTGACTAATCAAGTTTGTTGATGCTAAAGTTATACTATATACTTTGGAATTTTTTGACTTTTGAAAACCGAATTTTGGTAAAACACAATCCAACATAATTATAAGTTGGTGGTTCGAATCGAATTTTAATTTAATCCCGACTATTCGGATCCATATTGTAAAAACCGAAGTAAATTTAGATTTATTTGATCACAAATTGATCCAGTCAAAGAGGCATTCATAACAATAAGTTAAGACATCCACAATGCATTGAACTTATAGAGTTCAATGGATTGTCACATCATTTTTCTATATTCCATACAACTCAATCAAAATTTTTCTTACAATGCATTCAACTCTACAAAGTTGAATAGAAAGTTACAAAAGCTAATTTATAGTATGTATTTAAGATTAAAAACTTTCATTTTTCCCATTGAAGAGTTCAATGGTCATTGAACTCCAAAGCCATTGAATGTCAAGGTGACATCTCATTCTGGTAGAGTTTCATCCATTGAATGACAACTAGACTTGCAACCTCATTCATTTCTTCCATTGAATTCATCATTGTGGATGCTCTTAGTTGTTGAGAAGTTTTTCACATTAATCATTAGAAACAACTTGTTTAATACTTTAATCGTGTTCATAAATTACCCAATTCAATTCAAACGACAAATCCAACTGGATACGACTCACAAAATCAAATACTTCCTCTGTCCTAAAATTATAATCCATCTTTCATTTTTGGTTTGTCTCAAAATAATAGTCAATTTCTAAAAATAAATAACATTTTTACCAAAATATCCCTTCATTATTACTTAACCAACTAAGAATTTAATGTAACATTAAATGCAAAGTAATGACAAAATTGTCATTTTATTGTATAAAGTTAATAGTAATTAATGTTTTTTTAATTTGTATGTTTTTTTGTCTGTGGTCAATAACTTTGAGACGGATGGAGTATTAAACTATAACCGGATCTTAATAGTTTCTAATCTATTATCCAATTTTTTTTTTCTAGATTACAGACCCAATCCAAAAACCAAACCTACCTATTCCAATTGGATTTATCTAATAGGACATTCGATATTCCAATTAATAAAATAATATTTATGTGTATACCTATATCTATTTATCGTAATTTTCGTTGTTTTTTAGTTGGATGAACAATAGATAATTAATAGTGGATATTCATTAGGTAGAAGTAATGCAGTTCAATGTCCAGTTGGATCTGTTTGGTTCAATCGACCACAACCAATTGGATTAGAAATTTCAACATACAATGGATAATTAGATTAAATCAGTTTTATAAAAAATATCATATGTGAACCGAACTTATGGTTTATATAAAAACTAGATTTGGCACCCTGTGCCATGCTGCAAAAAATAACAGTGTAAATGAAAACCAAATTTGTAAAAACAAAATAATATAAAAAAATATACATAAAAACGATGAAAACGACTAATTTTGTGAAAAGCAATTCATAAAAAAATAAAATAGAAATTGCGAAAAAAAAATATTTTTCTAAAATAACAATTTTGAATAAAAATATAAGAAAAGTTTGTAGGACCAAATTCATTAGAAAAAATTAAAAGTAAAAGTAAATTTGAAAAAACAAAAAGTTAGATTCGGTGGGCTTTTGAAGAAAAAAATGGGAAATATTTGGTAAAAATACTTGGACAAAATTTTTATGTTGGCCCATACATGTGAAAAGAAAATGAAAGGTCAGCCTAAATTTGGATCGGATTATAGGCCCGTGATAAAACACAATTTCACATACAATTTCACATATAACCTTGAACTTAACACCATCTTAACATCATATAAGAAATGATATTGCTATATTATAACATGTTAAGAGAAAGGAGATAATGAAAGAAAGAAGAAGAAAAAATAGGGATTGGTTGATTTCTCTCGTTAAGACATAATGTTACCACATTTTATACCATAGCGTCATTTAGGGGTGGTTTATGGCCTAATAACGCAGTTATGATGTGCAAAGTCAACCATAACAACTTGTAGCGCAATCCATACCCAACACTCTTATGGTTCGTCTATAAAACTGAAAAGAAGAGCGATTGAACCATCAACATGTTAATCTTTGACAACAAATCAATGTATTATTTCTTTAAAATAAGAGAGATCGTTCATTTAAATAATGTACAATACGAAATTACTTATCAAATCCGAATTAGAGCACATGTTAGAAAATCCATTTTAAATAAGTTAGTAAAGAAAGAGTAGGTAACATATCAAAAGTTTTTTATTTAAATCAACAAATAATTATGAAATCTTTTTATCAAAACACTTAAATTTCCTTATCATGGTAATACATTTATAATAACTTTAAATAATTAAATCTCAAACACCTCAGTTGGAATGTAAAATCAAAATAATATATGTTTTATTAAATTTAATAAACTCAATTAGTCTTTAAAAATAATATTTTATATCATTTTAAAGGAAATGATTGTTCATTTATATATATATATATATATATATATATATATATATATATATATATAAAAGGTTAGGTTATTGTGTTCTAACTATCTATTGTGTGCATGTAGGATTGATTCTTGATCAATCATTTTAGTTATTTTAAAAAAATAATTAATGCATACATGTTGAAGATATAATGAATATTAATTAAATCTTTAGCATTTAATATGCATTAATTATTTTATTAGAATAACTAAAATGATTGGTTCAGAATCAATTCTGTATACACACAATAGATAGTAAAAATATTTGAACCTAACTCTATGTAGGGTTAGGGGCCACGATAGTACTTCTTCAATAGTGAAAGTATCTACATTATTTTGTTTCTTACATCTATTGTATGCTCGTAAGCATAATTCTGGACTAATAGATGAATAAAATCAATGGTCATGATCTGAGGGTCTATAATATTACAATAGGGTAATATGTACCATATAATCACTCAAATTTAATTAAAATGTATTTTAGACAATTAACTATATTTAAAAAATAAAATTTTAGAAATTAAAGGGATAATTATGATTTTTTTTTAAAATTAATTCTAATTTAATTTGTAATCATTACCGATTATAACTTATTTTATTCTGTAAAAACGCAATTCTATTATAATGAAATTTTGTTATAATGACATTCTATTAGAATAACAGTTTATGATATCCTTTAAGAATATATAAATAAGAAAGAAACATGAATAAATACATTATGAAACAATCTACAAAATCGATTCTTGAACTAATAATATATCAAATAATTATATTCTATGATTGTGATACAAAAAGAACATTTTTGAATAATAACAACATTATGAAAGAATAACAAGTGTAATTCTTAAAAAACAACAACATTCTTAAACTGTGAGTATGATCAATCTTCGATTCATTCTTCACGTTATTCCTATAAAGTCTTCAAGCCATTCTTATCACAAATGCAACAAAAACATCAAAATCCAACAAATAACACTAATTCATTATGAAAGAATAATGTTGTTAAGATTTATTTTATACATTCTACTTTAAGACACTCTTTTTCTCCATATTTTTTTTTCTGTTTTTTTTCACATAAATAACAAACTCTTCAAAACCTAAAAAGAAAAAAAAACCATTGAAATCTAACAAAAACACTAATCTATTCTAAAATAATATTATTGATAAGATTTGTTTTATAAACTTTGGCAGAATACATAAACTACATTATGCTATAATACAAACATTCTAAAAGAATAGATTTAAATAAATAAATTCTAACAGAATACACACAATTCCATTTACACCTCATACTCAACTTTCACATCATAATAGACTAATTTCTTCTAAAAAACAACACCAATTGGGTTTTTAATACATTGCAAGAGAGAAAAAGTAAAAAACAAACATTAATGGTATCCTACTAGAATTACAGTTTACAAGTTTAATAATGCATATGGTTTAGGGTTTAGGGTGAAACATCTCCTTCTTTTAAACAAAGTGATTTAATTAATGATCTCAACGTATAAATTAAAATTTTTCAATCGAATAAATCTATTTTGATTTCATACATATATTTATTAGTGATTATATACACATACAGTAACCTAACATGTGTCTATTTTAAAATTTATGTTATTAAACTTTTTATAGTATTTGTATTACCCTTTATAGATGATTATTAGTTTTTTTCATTTTAAAATTTTTTTTTTTAAATCTTTTAACACTCTAAAATTGTTAACTACTTCAACTTAGAAGATGTTAAGCATACAATCTTCATTTTTAAATTTAAAAATCGTTTGCTACATTAGTCTTCATCCACTTCACATGCTTTTAATATGAAATGCAACGGTAATATCTTTACTTTCTTTTGGTATAATGTTTTTTTTTTAATCTTGAATTCAATTTTTCAAACACTTTATTTCTTATGGTTTCTAGAAACAAAAAGAGTACACTTTTTGTTACCAATTAACTATGACTATTTAGAATGATGATTTCTATTCTTATCTTATGGTTTAGGAGTATAAATATGAAGGAGAACCAACCACTTCCATGACTAAATTAAAATTTTTATATTTTATTAGTGCAAGAATGGGTGATTTGTTATGATTGATATGTAGCACGTATACAAAGATTTAGTGGTTTGAAGATCATCCTTATAGAACATAGTTAATTATTAGATAGCTAAGTATCGTTAAAGTTTTTGATTAATGAATATGTTTTTTGGTATTTATGTTTTTTGACATCCAATATTAAAGGTAGTTACTTACCATTCAGAATCAACTGTTTTTTTTTTTTTCAAAATCTTTGTTAAAGTGTTATGTTTATTTTACTTATCAAATAAAATTATAGTTACTTACCATCCAGAATCAAATGTTTTTTTACAGTTATTTTTTTTTTTGTCTATATAAAATTTTTAACTTACCTCCTGTGGTTTCCACGGGTTATAACCTAGTATATAGAATATGGCAGAATACATGGGTGTGTTAGCAATATTTGCTTGGAAATTTCATCCTTACCACAGACACAACTGGTCAACTATTTCACAAACATGTTGATTGTAAAAATTAATAGAAACTATGTTTTAAATATGAAATTAGTCAATTACCTAGAATTTGGCTTGAAACATCACTTATGCTTTCTAACTACTGCAATTGAGATATGAGATGATAAACTTTTCTGGTCACCAGTTCCATTCGACGTCTCCATTACCAAAAAAAGGACACTTGAGGTTTGATTTCTTGTACCACGGGGAGCATGCTATGTGCCCATTCTCACACTACAACTAAAAAAACATGTTAGGATTAGTACAAGAGAATAGCAGTATTCAGATAGTCAAATTCGAAGAGGGAAAGTATTAATTACCTGGTAGATTGGGGCGCACAATCGAGCAACCGCATTAGGGCCATGATAGTACTTCTTCAAGATGATTGGCCACTCAACGCATTCAAAGCAAGAGGCCGACAAACATGAAGACGAGGAAGAAGAGTAGTCAAACAGAGGATCTAGAAGTTGCTGTCATGATGGCGGATAATAGTGGATGCCAGATTGTGTCTGGGAAATATATGTAGAATCATTTAAATCCCCAAACGGAATTACTACTCCCTTCGATGATGGTGCTCGGAGGTATGGAATGGAATCGATTTCTGGTGGAAAAGAGGAACAGATGTATCGATGATTTGTGGAAGCCGTCGTACTCTTTAGGGTTAGGGATGTTGGTTTTGTAGGGTTTAACTAATTAAGGAGAGATTAATTGAATTATTTTTTAACATAATTAGATATACTAAGTTTACTATTATACCCTTTTTAATTTATTTAAGGATTTATTATTCCTGAATTCTCATTGGTGCATACATGCACACAATAGTTGCTAGAAACATTTAAACCTAGCTCTCTCTCTCTCTCTCTCTATATATATATATATATATATATATATATATATATATATATATATATATATATATATATATATAGGCTTAGAGTATTTTGTTTTTACTAACTATTGTGTGCCAGAATGCATAGATCTGGACCATTGGATGGAATATAATCAAAGGTCATGATCTATGGGTCTATGATATTTGAATAGGATAACATGTACCATATAATCACACAAATTTCAGCATAAGGGCATTTTAGTCAATTAACCTATATTAAAAAAAGGAAATTTTGGGATTTTTAGTGATGGGATGTCAAGCCCACCAAGCAAATTACACCCTTTGATTGCTAAATAAACGTAATATAATGGTAAAAAGGGGTATCGATCCTCGGGGAAATGGTTGTATTCAATCACCAATGCAATTCAATAGAACTAGTGAAATTAAACTAATTAACTACAATTAAACTAAAAGGGGGTTTTTGATTACTTGAAAACTAAAATATTTGAATAACTAAGAACCTTGCAATTAAGCAAGTTGTTGAGATGCTCAAAGGTTGGAAATAATTGGTTAACTAAGGCAATTCAACACAATGAACATTTGTGTGTTTATCATTAGGATTTAATACAAAGCTTATCCTTCATCCCAAATTGGTTATAGCAATTATGAAGCATGATATTCCAAGATTCCTCATAAGTAGTATGGAGGTTGGGGAAGACCACAACACACCTTCTTAATTAAGATCAAGGGTCAATTGAAGCAATTAATCCCAATAAATCAATTAGCCTTAAGAATGAAGGAATCCCCAATTCCTAGAGGATGTCAAATGCTTACACATCCATAAAGGAGATATGATTCATAAGCTAGAGATGATTTCTACCATCATAAAGCCTTTGTTCTAGATAAATTTAATGATCCAATGCAAAATCAATGAAATAAATCAACCATTGCTCAATCAAATATTAAGCTCATGATCAAAGCATCAAATAAGCATCAGAAATGTAAACTAGAATCATAAACATGGAATAAATTGATAATCAACATAAATCCTTCAAAACCCACAAACATTCATTGGTTTTCAGCCAAAGTCAACCAAATGAGAGTATTAGCCACTCATGGCAACAAAGTAACAAGAACATTAATCTAATTGCATAAAGAAACTACCTAAGATTTGGAAAGATGAAAGGAAATGATTTCTAGCTCCCAAAATCGCCTCTTTCAGGTCTCCAATGGTGGAAAATCGTGAATGAGCCTCTAGATCTGATCCCCAAGAGTTATGGTGAGCCAAATGACCAAAATACCCAAACTGGGCAGTTGCGCGGGTACCCGCGCAACGAAAATTCCACCCGCGCAAATGTTGTTGTAATGTTATTGGTCCACCAAGCCACTCCACCCTTCCACTACCAAAGATTCCTTTGGTCCCCCTCCTTGTCCATGTAATTTGAAATGCACCAATCATCATTTAGCCACCAAATGAATGCTCCAAGCCTAAAATTAGAATTTTATGATCCATCTTCACAAGCCCAAATAATCCAAGCCAATAACTTTCAAAGCCCAATTCTTCATCTTTGATTCCGCCAAGCCCAATAATGTCTCGGGAGCCCACTAAGCCCGTCTCCAATCAACCTGCAACCGCAACAAGCACCGAAAAACCTACAAAATATCTCATGCAACATAACAAGCACCCGGTACGATCCATACTAAAGAAAAATAAATAAAATACAATGTATTAATGATAAAAAGATCTAAAAATCTAAAATAAACTAATAAAAATAAGGAAATAAAATAATCTATCATTTAGTGATAATTAATTCCTTTATTTTTGAAAATCTGAATATTTTAAATTAATTCAAATTTAAAAATCCGATTTTATTCTGTCAGAATGACAGAATGCCAACCATGAACTAGTAAATATATTTTCTATTTTATTCTGTTAGAATGACAGAATTTCAATCATAAACTACTTAATACATTCTGAAAGAATACACAAAATCGGTTCTTGAAGTAATAATATACCAAATAATTACATTGTATGATTGTGATTCATTGAATAATAACAACATTCTGAAAGAATAACAAGTATAATTCTTAAAAAATAACAACATTCTTAAACAATAAGTGTTATCATTCTTTAATTCATTCTTCAAGCATTTCCCATCAAGTCTTCAAGCCATTTCTATCACAAATTCATTGTCAAATATTTTGTAGTGATACACTAGTAACAACTGCACATTAAACATATAAATAATTAACTATAATTCTATCAGAATACAGCAATAATATTCTTACAGAATAAACTATTCTTGCATAATGGTTTTGAATATTCTTATAGAATATGTATTATCAAGAATATATCCAACGAACAAAACATTTGAAATATAAATGCAGGAAAAGATCATGTTAACACAAAAGGTGACTAAGAAAAAAACAATTAGAATATATAAGCCATATTCGTAAAAGGAACAATAAGTAGGAAGAAGACCCTCTAAGGGTAAAAATGTCAAAATAGATAGTATCTATCCCAGCAGATGTAAAAACCCACCTTTGTTTGCACCTGCAATTTGTGTTAAGAGCCTATCTAAGTTAGAACAGAGTGTTAAGAAAAAAATCACGAGTCTCTACAATAATACATGTTTCTAGTGATATTGTTGATACTTCCAACAAACCAAATTCAAAAGAACTACTGACATTAAAAACATCATTTTTTAGAAAAAATAATATATATATAAGAAGCAACACATGACATATTTAAGAATGACTTAGAAATTCTAAATGATTTTTTTAAATAAAAAGTAAGGTTGGAGAAATTACCAGGTCATATGATTTCCTGAATTCCAACTGATTTATTGACAATCTAGAATTGTGAACATACTAAAACTTTTGCTTTAATTGTTCCACTTTCACCTCTGTTTTTCCCCTGCATTTGTAACATCCCAAAAATACGAGCCAAAAATTTCATTTTTAAAACATGTACTTAGCAAAGCATTAGGACTAAAACATTCAACGATCATATCATTCCATAAAAGATACTGTATGTCTGGAAAACATTTTTATAAAACATAAAAGTGTCAGAATACAAATCCCCAGGTGATATCATAATGCGGAATATAAAGCATGTGTGTGATGTACCGCTATCGCGCCGGCTCCTTCCCCTTCGAAGAAGAGGTACCTGAAACCAAAACTAAAAACTATAAGCATGAAGCTTAGTGAGTTCCCCCAACATACCACATACCATACAAACACATAACATACATGTATTGTCAGGCATATCTGGGTGCCCGACCTACCCCTTTGGTCCTCTCGACCGGATACTGTCTAGTACGTCTGGGAGCTGTCCTCCCCTTCGGTCCTCTCGACCGGATACTGACCAGTATATCTGGGAGCTTGCCTCCCCTTCGGTCCTCTCGACCGGATACTGACTAGCATATCTGGGTGCTGGTCTCCCCTTCGGTCCTCTCGATCGGCTCTGGGGACTATTTCACCCCTACTACTACCACACAACACGTATATCACATAATCTATCTAGCATGGCTAGGCATGTCCGCCCCTTCGGCCCTATCGACCGGTAATCTGGGGGACTATCTCCCCCCTACTGTCACTAGCACATAACATTATATCATATTATCACAATAACATATCATAGGTAGTAGCAACCCTAGATGATATCATAGAGACAATCATCTATCATACAACTCCTACTGGTGCGCCGGCATTGTGGTCGTAGACCTACCGCTACTGGAAGGTAACTCACCTCAAAGTAGCTGCTGATCGGTGTGGGAATTGACTGCTTGCTGCTGCTGCCGCTCCGGAACTCCTCTGGCTATAATTCCCACAAAATACTCAGTCAAACACCGCTAATTGACCCTTGGGGTAAAATGACCATTTTAACCCTGATCAAATCAAAAGTCAAAGTGAGAGTCAACTTCCAGTTGACTCGACTCGCCGAGTTGGCTCGCCAACTCGTCAAGTCCCGTCCATTCGATTGTCCTTAATCCCGTCTTTACTCTTCGAGCTAGGCATTGAATCGACGAGTTCGCCTTCTAAACTGATGTCTAAGTCCTTCATCCTACTCGCCGAGTTGTATAAACAACTCGCCGAGTTCATCTTCATCCGATGAACACTTTATGCTGTGACTCGCCGAGTTGTATGAACAACTCGTCGAGTCTGTTCTTGATCTAAGAAGGTTGCCTTGAACTCGCCGAGTCAGAGAATTGACTCGTCGAGTTCCTTCATGGATGAGTTCGGCTTCCAACTCACCGAGTCCACCCAGGACTCACTACTCCACTCGGCATAAACGAAAAGGGGGAAAAACTCGGGGACTCGCGGCTCGACTCGCCGAGTCCGATGAGCGACTCGCCGAGTCTGCCACATGCAAATACTATACACTCGATCTTGCTCGAATCCAGTTCATGCCATTTACAGATCTGGGTTCTTAGGGCAGGATTTTCACATAAAGTTTCCAACTTTACGTGTAGAAATGCATAGAATGGGGATTAAAGGCGAAATAAGGGCTAAGAAGGTAGATCTAGGAAATTCAAGCAATTTACTCCCATAAAGGTTATAGATCTGAGCTTCTAGAGCTCAAACATGACTAGATCTAGTGGATAATCAACCTATTACGAATTCTACCTCATGCACAAGCTTGTAAAAGGTTCAAGAAGAGCTCAAAAGGTGCTCTAATGGGGTTTTAAGCATACAAACAGAATGGAGCAGAGATATACCTCAGAGAACTCTGAAATAGCACCAAGATATCTGGTCTCCTTCCTCTCTTCTTGATCCACTCCTTCTTCTCCCAAAATCTTCAAGAAATCACTCTAATCACTTCAATCTCACAAGAAGCGAGTTAGGGTTTGATGTAGGGTGCTCTGAGGGTGAAAGGGGGCGGGCTTGGTGAAACAACCCAAAAATACGACCCAAAAATTTCAATTTTTATTATAACAAAACCATGAAACTGAGTATCACATATTAAAACCATACGTTACGTGTTTTAAAAAAAAAACATAATAAAATATTGTGAGAGAAACTGTAACACAACTGTATCCAAACATATCAAGAAACTGAATCAACTCCCAGGACAAAAACTGAAGCTGTGGTGTGTGCGATGCCATCATCCCGAGCTCTTCCCTTTGCTTGCGGAAGTACCTGAAACCAAAACTGTAAGCATGAAGCTTAGTGAGCTCCCCCAAACTACCACATACCAGACAATACATAAAAAGCACATACTGGGCCTTGCCCACCGACTGGGACCCCGTCCCCTGCATCGGACCGAAGTCTGGACTAACTATCTGGGACCCCGTCCCCTGCATCGGACCGAAGTCCGAAAACTGACTGGGACCCCGTCCCCTACATCGGACCGAAGTCCGAAACTGACTGGGACCCCGTCCCCTACAGCGGACCGAAGTCTGAAACTGACTGGGACCCCGTCCCCTGCATCGGACCGAAGTCCAGACTAACTGAACACGGCATAACATAACATATCATCTAGCATAAGCACATAAATCCTGTCTGAGCCGCAGAGGCGTCAAACATACTAACTACTGCATTGGAACGAAGTCCAGAGACTACTGCTAACTGAACGGGCCGACATTGTGGCCTTAGACCCGTTCCTACTGGAAGGAAACTCACCTCGTGAACTGGCTGCTGAGTGTATGGCTCTGGAAGCTAACTGCTGCTGCTCCGGTATCTCCCCGGCTACAAATCCATAAACACACTCAATCAGATGCTAATCACTGCCTTGGGTAAAATGACTCTTTTACCCCTGGTCAAAGTCAACTCTCCCGGTCAAAGTCAACCTACAGTTGACCGGACTCGCCGAGTTGGGCCGCCAACTCGCCGAGTTCCCAGTCTCACTTCTCAACCCTACTCGTGGCTACTCGTCGAGCATGGCATCGACTCGACGAGTACCCTCTTGATTCAAAAGCTCAGGCAATCTGCATCCGACTCGTCGAGTCATATGAACAACTCGACGAGTTGTTCTTCGATCTAAGAAGATTGTCTTGGACTCGCCGAGTTGTATGAACAACTCGCCGAGTCCCTCCATTACTGAGTCTAACCTCCGACTCACTGAGTCTATCCTACTGCTCACTGGCCTCCACTCGGAATCACTCAAAGGGTAAAGATCGGGGACTCGCGACCTGACTCGCCGAGTCCGAAGAACGACTCGCCGAGTCACATGCATGCAGATACTAAAAACTCGATTCTGCTCGAAACCACCGCATACAATTTATAGATCTGAGTTCCTAAGGCTGATTTACTACGTAAAGTTTCCAACTTTACGTGTACATACGCATGAAAAGGGATATAAAGGCTAAAAGGTACTTAGAAGAGTAGATCTAGGGCTATCATGCAAAATGGCCCTATAAAGGTGATAGATCTACGATTTTGGAACTGAAACATGGCTAGATCCGAAGGCTAATCAATCTAATGTGATCTCTCTACTAAGAACAAGCTAAGAAATGGCTAAAAGAGGCTAAATATGCTTGTGAAAGATAAATAAATCATAGAAACAGAAGGAAATCGGCTGATACCTCAATAAACTCTAAAATGGGTGCAAGACCTTGGATCTTCTTCTTCTCCTTTGGATCTAGCCTCCTTCTTCTCTTCAAAACTTCAAGATTCACACAAGAAATACTCAATTACTCAAGGAAACGATTAGGGTTTGCTAAATGATGCTCTGAGGGTGAAGGGGACGAGTTTGGGGCTCATAAGGTGGTTTAAATAGGGTGCAAACCCGAGGATTTAGGGTTTCTACCTGGCAGGCAAACTCGCCGAGTCCCGAATATGGACTTGTCGAGTCGCCGGCTAACACGTGCTCGAAAACTCGACCCTACTCGACGAGTCGGGCCATAGACTCGCCGAGTCCTTCTCGAAAACTTCTAAATAAATGCCACGAAAGCAACATACCAGAAATGGGGCGTTACAATTCTCCCCCACTTGTCTCAGACTTCGTCCTCGAAGTCTGCTTTGGCTGAATCTGCAAATAACTCCGGGTAGTGCTCGCTCATTTCTTCCTCAGCCTCCCACGTCCACTCGGACCCCTTCCGGTGCTGCCACTGCACCTTCACTAACTGAATTGCCTTGTTCCTCAAGGTCTTTGTCTACTGGTCCAGAATCGTGACCGGCCTCTCAATATAATTCAGGCTACTATCAACCTGAATATCTTCCAAGGGAACCACTGCTGACTCATCCACCAAACACTTCCTCAACTGAGACACATGGAAAGTGTTGTGTATCTGGCTAAGCTCTACTGGAAGATCCAACCGATAAGCAACCCGACCCACTCGGGCCATAACCCTGAAAGGACCAATGAATCTGGGGCCCAGCTTGCCCCTCTTCCGAAACCTGATGACACCCTTCCAGGGTGAGACCTTCAGAAGAACCATATCGCCCACCCGGAACTCCAAGTCTGAACGCCTCCTGTCGGCGTAGCTCTTCTACCGACTCTGCACAATCTGCAGTCTACTACGGACCTGCTGAATCAACTCGGTCGTCTTGAGTGCCACCTCTGTGCTCCCAACGACTCGCTGACCGACCTCGCCCCAACAAATCGGGGTCCTACACTTCCTCCCGTAAAGCATCACAAAGGGAGGTCGATCAATGCTCGCATGATAACTGTTGTTATACGAAAATTCCGATAACGGAAGATACGTATCCCAACTGCCACCGAAGTCTAGAACACATGCCCTGAGCATGTCCTCGAGAGTCTGAATCGTCCTCTCGCTCTGCCCGTCCGTCTGAGGGTGGAAAGTGGTGAAACCGCTTCCAGAACCTGGATGTAAAACGGACATCTTGTTTGAGACCACCGATATCGGTAGTCCATGACGTGCCACGATCTCACGCACATAGATATCGGCTAACTTTTCTGCCGATATACTCTCCTGGATCGGGATAAAATGAGCACTCTTCGTCAACCGATCCACTACTACCCAAATCGAATCTACCCCTCGCGCGGTCCTTGGAAGCTTGGTGATAAAATCCATGGTGATGTCCTCCCATTTCCATACAGGAATGTCTAACGGCTGCATCTTGCCGTGAGGCCTCTGGTGCTCCGCCTTGACCTTCCTGCAGGTCAGGCATCTCTCAACATACCAAGCGACATCCCGCTTCATGCAGGGCCACCAATAATCTGGTCGAAGATCTCTATACATCTTCGTCGCCCCTGGGTGGATAGAAAATCGAGACTTATGAGCCTCATCCATCAACACCTGTCGTACCCCACCCCAGTACGGTACCCATACTCTCCCATGAAGTGTCAGCAATCCCCGACTGTCATAATCAAACGAAGCTACTCGGCCCACTATCCTCTCACACTTTTGCCTCTCCTCCTTGAGGCCCTCAACCTGAGCCTCCCTGACCCGTTCCAACAATGGAGCAATCACTGTCATCCTCAAACACAAATCTCTGATAGGGGCTGCCGACGGAGGCTCTCTATTTGCTTGCAATGCCGGCTCTTCGCCTTTAGTTAGAAGTAGAAGAAACTTTGTGGCTTAGGGCGTCGGCCACCACGTTGGCCTTCCCTGGATGGTAAAGGATCTCACAATCATAATCCTTCAGCACATCCAACCACCTCCTCTGCCTCATGTTCAGACTCGGCTGATCCATAAGGTACCTCAAACTCTTGTGATCCGTGTAGATAGTACAACGGACCCCATAAAGATAATGCCTCCAAATCTTGAGGGCAAACACAACCGCCCTTAGCTCTAAATCATGGGTAGGATAGTTAGCCTCATGAGGCTTCAACTGCCTCGAGGCGTATGCTATCACATGGCCTCGCTGCATCAACACTGCTCCCATACCTGTGATTGAGGCATCACAGTAGACTACGAAGTCCTCGACTCCCTTTGGCAAGGTAAGGATCGGAGCCTCGCACAATCTCTGCCTGAGGGTCTCGAACGCTACCTGCTGCTCAGGCCCCCAACGAAATACCACCGACTTCTTGGTCAGTCGGGTGAGCGGCACTGCTATCTTGGAGAAATCCTGAATGAACCTCCGGTAATACCCTGCCAACCCTAGGAAGCTCCGAATCTCGGATGGAGACTTCGGGACCTCCCACTGCATCACGGCCTCTATCTGGGCCGGATCCACCAAAATACCCTTATGGTTGACGAGGTGACCAAGGAACTGCACCCCGCGCAACCAGAACTCACACTTGGAGAACTTTGCGAAAAGTCTCTCCCTCCTCAAAACTTCCAGCACCTCCCTCAGGTGCTCCTCGTGCTGCTCCTGCGTCTTGGAAAACACCAAGATATCATCTATGAATACTATCACTGACCGATCCAACATCGGTCTACACACGCGATTCATGAGATCCATGAACGCGGCTGGAGCATTGGTGAGCCCAAATGGCATCACCACAAACTCATAATGACCATACCTGGTCCTGAAAGCAGTCTTCTACACATCCTCATCCCTAACCCGCATCTGATGATATCCGGAGCGTAGATCGATCTTGGAGAACCACGACGCTCCCTGAAGCTGGTCAAACAAATCATCTATCCACGGAAGTGGGTAACGGTTCTTCACCATTACCTTATTCAACTCCCGGTAATCTATACACATACGGTGCGACCCATCCTGACTGGGACCCCGTCCCCTAAATCGGACCGAAGTCCGAAACTGACTGGGACCCCGTCCCCTACATTGGACCGAAGTCCGAAACTGACTGGGACCCCGTCCCCTGCATCGGACCGAAGTCCGAAACAGCTCGGGTTAATGCTCCATCATTTCTTCCACCGTCTCCTAAGTCCACTCGGACCCTTTTCGGTGCTGCCACTGCACCTTCACTAACTCCACCCTCTTGTTCCTTACATCCTTCGACTTCCGTTCGAGGATTACGACTGGGCGCTCAATGTAATTCAGGCTGTCATCAATCTATATATCCTCTAACGGCAGCACCGCTGAATCATCCACAAGACACTTCCGCAGCGGGGAGACATGGAAGGTGCTGTGGATCTGGCTGAGCTCGGCTGGCAGATGCAACCTATATGCCACCTTGCCCACTTGGGCTACAACCCTGAACGGTCCAATGTACCTCGGGCCCAACTTGCCCTGCTTCCTGAATCGGATGACGCCTTTCCAAGGCGACACTTTCAGGAGAACCATATCCCCGACCTGGAACTCCAGGTCTGATCGACGCTTGTCCGCATAACTTTTCTGCCGAATCTGCGTAGTTTGAAGCCTGCTCCGAACCCACTGGATTCTCTCGGTCGTCTTGAGCACCACCTCGGTGCTCCCCATGACCCTCTGGCCAACTTCACCCCAACATATCGGGGTCCTGCACCTCCGAATATACAATATCTCGAATGGAGGACGGTCAATACTCGCGTAGTAGCTGTTGTTGTACGAGAACTCAGCCAAGGGAAGATAGGTATCCCAGCTACCACCAAAGTCTAGCACGCAAGCCCACAACATATCCTCCAAAGTATGGATGGTCCGCTCACTTTGACCATCCGTCTGCGGGTGAAAGGCGGTGCTAAAGTGCAGACGAGTGCCCAACTCATCATGAAACTTCTTCCAAAACCTGGAAGTGAACCGCACATCTCGATCTGATATCACTGACACTGGCACCCCGTGCCGCGTCACTATCTCCCTGATGTAGATATCGGCCAACTTTTCGGCCGAGATACTTTCCTGAATCGGAATAAAATGGGCGCTCTTGGTCAATCGATCCACGATGACCCAAATCGAATCCACTCCTCACGCCGTCCGAGGAAGCTTTGTGATAAAATCCATCGTAATATCCTCCCATTTCCATAACGGGATGTCCAACGGCTGCATCTTGCCGTGCGGTCTCTGATGCTCGACCTTGATGTTCCTGCAGGTCAAACACCGCTCGACGTACCATGCCACATCCCGCTTCATGCAGGGCCACCAATAGTCTAGACAAAGATCCCTATACATCTTCGTCGCCCTGGATGAATAGAGAATCGGGATTTGTGCGCCTCCTCCATCAAGATCTGGCGCACGCCTCCATGATACGACACCCACACCCTACGGTGTAGTGTCAATAACCCCCAACTATCATAATCGAAGGAGGTGACTTGAACCACTATTCGCTCACTCTTCCGATGTTCCTCCTTCATAGCCTCATGTTGAGCCTCCCGAATCTGCTCCAACAGGGGAGTCACCACAGTCATCCTCATAATCCTTCACCACGTCCAACCACCGACGCTGCCTCATGTTCAAATTCAGTTGATCCATGAGGTACCTCAAACTCTTGTGGTCCGTGTAAATGGTACATCGAACCCCGTAGAGGTAATGCCGCCAAATCTTGAGGGCGAAAACCACCGCCCCAACTCCAAATCATGCGTCGGGTAGTTCGCCTCGTGTGGCTTCAGCTGCCTCGAAGCATAAGCAATGACATGCCCCCTCTGCATCAATACTGCGCCCAAACCTGAGATCGACGCATCACAGTATACCACAAAATCCTCTACGCCCTCGGGTGTAACGACCGAAAAATACAACCAATTTTAATTTTTTTTAAAAACAACTCGATTCCATTAAATCATTACAAAAAGGTTTTCAATACAAAAAATTTAGCGTATTCCCAGAATCACATTACTACAAATTCATGAGGAGCGGTACAATCACGCCTTCACCTTGCCACGGTCTCCTGAAGAGCCTGAAAAACATAAAACCACAACTGTAAGCCCGAAAGCTTAGTGAGATATCCCCAAAATACCAACCACTTATACCATACACGCATAACATGCCACAACATATCAGATCACAGAACAGCCATGCACTTCGGGTCTACTGTGTGACTGGTCCGCCGCACCGGCCTACAGTCCACCTGGTCCACCCTCTTGAGTCTAGCCATAAACCTCGAGTCTACAGTGTGATTGGTCCTGCCCGCACCGGGCCTTCAATCCACCTGGTCCAATCTCCGAATCTAACCACATACATCGAGTCTGCAGTGTGATTGGTCCGCCCGCGCCGAGCCTTCAATCCACCTGGTCCACTCTCTAAGTCTACAGTATGACTGGTCCGCCCACACCGGGCCTTCAGTCGGCCTGGTCCACTCTCCGAGCCTCGGCACGTCTGGTCCGCCCTCTTGGGGCCTACAGCCTATCCGGACCGCTCACTGGGCCTTCGGAACAACCGGTCTGCCCTGGGTATCTTGGCCTACAGCACAAAGCAGGACCCGCCTCAACCCAACTCCAGTCCAAACAACCATGTGCACATATACATACAATCATATAGGAATTCACAGTCAACAAGCAGATCAAACAGACCACATAACAAATCATCATCCTAACCAGGATACCGACCTATCAGGTCACTAGCATAGCATCTCCCTATCTCTCAAGATACCGATCTCAATCAGGTCTCTAACATATACCATCCTAGCTCTCAGGATGCAAACATATCAAAGCAATAACATAACAACAACTACCCGGATCTCAATCCGATAAGGGCCGGCCTTGGTGCCTTAGACCCTGTTGATATAATGAGGATAACTCACCTCGAAACTGTCGGCTGAAAGGATAAGATCCCGCTGCTCCAAACTCCGACACAAACTCCTCCACTGAACACCAAAACACTCAACTCAATAAATACCCTTAATTACCAAAATACCCCCGGAAGACAATTGGTTAACCCTTGGACAAGGTCAAAGTCAACCCCTAACTAACTCTACGCGCCGAGTCAACCCGATGACTCGCCGAGTCCCCAAGCTCAGGACTTCCCTCAATCCGCGACCTAACTCACCGAGTCACCCCGAGACTCGCCGAGTCCAACAACTCTGAGTCCACTCGCACACAACTCACCGAGTCATCCCTTGACTCACCGATTCTTGACTCGACCAGAAAATATTGGGACTCTTCGACAAGACTCGCCGAGTCTAAGGCTATCTTCAACCTGCTCGCCGAGTTGTTTATACAACTCGCCGAGTTACATGCCATCTTCATCCAACTCGCCGAGTTGTTCTTCCAACTTGTCGAGTTCCAGCTCATCTTCAAGTAACTCGTCGAGTCCACCCATGTGACTCGCCGAGTACCACCGGTCTGAAACCATACAGAAGCATTCCAGTCCATGCAATTGATCCAAAACATAGATCTAGCCTCCTACAACCCATCCATTACGTAAAGTGGCAAACTTTACGTGAATCCAAAGAGATCTAGGCCTTTAACACTTTAGGGCTAGGGTTTGGGACATGATAGCTTTACTACACCCTCAAACACAGGGACTTTCAGGCATTCCAACCCTTCTCCATTGCAGATCTGAGGTAGCAACCTCAGATGTAACCCCTAAACTCCAAAACACCAAAAGATAAGCTCCCCACAAACCCCAAATGAAGAATCCAAAGAGTAACAACCCAAGGACGAGATATTACCTCAAAAGAATGCCCCAACTGCAATGGAACTCGAATCCAAGCAAAGCCCCTTGCTCCAAGCCTCCTACCCTTCAAGATTTCCACAACAATTGCTTCTCCAAGCTCCCAAATGCAACTTGATCCACTCACATACGAAGGTTAGGGTTTCTGGACTTGAGGATGAGTAAAGAGGCTGGGAGAATGGATGTTATGTTCTTTATATAGGGCTCAACCCCGAGAATTAGGGTTTTCTCCACTCAACGCCTACTCGCCGAGTCCATCTTACTGACTCGCCGAGTCGGCTACTTAACACGCGACCAAGTCGCGACTCTACTCGCCGAGTCCACCCATGGAGTCGCCGAGTCGCTCTTTCCCAATTTACTCTTTTAGCCCTTCAACTCTACTCTTGATATTTCGGGATGTTATAATTCTCCCCCTCTTAAATTAGGCTTCGTCCTCGAAGCCTACGACAACTCAACTCCAAAATACTCCCACGACGCGCCACCTGGCCCTAACCGAACCAGGTTCCTCAAGGCATAACCATCGAAACTCGAACTCATTTCCTCTTTCCTTGCGGTGTCCTGACCACCTTCTCAAACCGGGCACCGGCTATACCCTCTGATAATCACACTCAACAATCGAGAATTTCCCAAGATGCATCACTGCTCCAAATGACAACCATCACTCGAACCATATGAGCTAGAAAACGATAAACCATCGGATCCCCGATCCGAATCCCACTCTATCCATTCCATGCTGATGGAAAGACCCATTCTTCAATCTCAAAGCAACTCCCACGAGTTCTCCTCTTGCAATCACATACACATGTTGAACTAGCTCTAGCACCCTTAGGTTGGGAGAACCCGATACACTGATGATATCCTCAAACATCCCCCAGGATGAACCACTAATACATACCCAATTCCCTGATCAGAATCACACTGAGAGCCCAAGACTCTCTCCCTGCATCCCTTCCGAGCCTCTTGGATCTACACCTGCAGAATTCCCTCCGCGACCTCAGCAGACATCCCAAACCGGATGTGCTTCTATTCCACTGCCGCAAACACGCTGCTCAATAACCATACTCGAATTACTCTAATCATAACTCTGCTCTGCCGCCTTCACTTCCGTGAACTTGCACTCCCTCTCGGAGTTACACTCCTCTCTCATTCCTTACCAAGGAAATCCACTTGGCTGCCTTGTCACCACAACAAGTGCCATGGTGCTCACCCAACGCTGCACCACCCCTTTATAGCATAACCGCTATCCATGCAACACACATGCTCTGAATCTGCTCACAAGGACTCTCGAGTCCATGCACCATCTCCACTAATCAAGATCAATACCCAGGGCCAGACCTCCTGATGCTAACACATCGCAACATACTCAATCCATCTCCTCAACCGGACTAGCAATACCTGTAGAGTCTTCAGCATGACTAGACCGCCTCACCAGGCCTTCAGCCAATCTGGACCACTCTCAGAAACTTCAGCCAATCTGGACCGCTCTCAATGCCTTCAGTTTGGCTGGACCGTTCTCTGAGCCTTCGGCCTGACTGGTACGCCTACCGGCCTTCAGTCTATCCGGACCGCTCAACTAGCATTCATCATTCCGAGCTATCTCTCTCGGAAATCCTCCCATGCATACTGTTCTAACCCTTTAAGGGTTCTGAACTCTGTCTCAATCGCACATGCTCGATCCCGGCCTGCTCCCAGGCCCTCCACAATCGAATGCCCTAGGTCTGTATCCCTCCCCGCATGCCTGCCACTTACTTGTACCAGCCTATACTCTTGACTGACAGAAGCACTGCCGAAACTCAAGCAGCTAAGCACCCTCAAATACTCATCGATCTCCCGGAGAATTTTCCAATTCTCCCTCACTAGTAGCACTAATTAACAACCACCGGTCGCCATCACCGACCTCCCATAACAGCTCTGCACAAAACCCACACTTACACGCGGACTGATTTACACAGGCATAAACAACCTTAACAAGATCCCACATCAACACTGATTAACCCACTTTTAAAAAATTCAATCTGCATCTAACCACTCCTCAGAAAGCAGATGCTACTCGGCCTTCAAACCAATGCCAGGTTTCCACTAATAACCCTCATGAGTGGTAACCAACGAAATTCCCAAAACAACAACCCATAACCAACCCAAAACTCTCAAAACGACGAATACCGCATCGAAAACCACACAAAGATACCAGCACATAAAAAAAACACCTCAATAATCACAAGATAACAAGATATCAAGAAAGAAACATACCCGCAGTTGCATCCGGCACTGCTCTGACCTCCTTTGCCACAAGCTGATTAGCACGACCGTGAGCCCTTGGGGGCTCCGCTCCACCCTGACCTCCACCTGTAATCCTCAAAGTGGCTGGTGCTGGAGCCTGCACCGGTCCCGCAGCAAGCTGTGGACAGTTGACCCTCAAATGTCCAACCTGATGACAATGATAACAAATCCTCAAATCCCGAACCGGCGCTGACTGCCGACAATCCCTCGCATAATGCCCCTCCTTTCCGCACTTGCGGCATGCACCACCGGACCTACAAACTCCGATGTGACCCCTCCCACACTTCCCACAAGTGTGGCTGCTCAGACCCCCCACTCTAACATCAACGGTCTTGGACCGTTTCGGCGCCGGCTGCGACTGCGCCGGAGCCTGCCTCAGCTCATGCAATTGCAACTCAATCTCTAACTCATGCCGCCTAGCGGCCTCCTGCAACTCCAACAAGGTCTCGCACCTCTGGGCAGACATAAACTGTCTGATGTCCCTCGTGAGCATGCTCAGATATCGAGACATTTGAGCCTGCTTCGAAGCGAACTCTGGGCAAAACATTGCCCTCTCAGTGAACATCCTGGTGATCTCAGTCACCGACTCCAAATCCTGCTTCAGCTCAAGGAACTCCTGAGCCAATCTCTCCCTCTCAACTTGCGGAACATAACGAGTACTAAACATCTCCCTGAACTGATACCATGAAACCGTAGCCCTCTGCGCATCCGAATATAACCCCGTGGTCAATCTCCACCAATCCTTCGCCCCGAGCCTCAACAGGTTCAGAGCACACCTCACCCTATGATCAGCAGGGCATGAACACGTGAAGAAACACCCCTTCACGTCCGATAACCACCTCATAGCAACAATCGGGTCCTGAAATCCATCAAAGGTGGGAGGCTTCGTCTTGTCGAAGTCCCGATACCAAAAGCCCCGACCAGCTCCTCCCCCTGCCGCTGCTACAGCTGCTGTAGCCGCCGCGGCAGCCGTCTCTGTGAGAGCTGCATAGCGCTCATCAAAATACTCAACCATGGCGGTCTTGATCGACCCAAACAGCTCCGACAACTCAGCCCGGAACAACTCAGCAATCTCATCACGCAGGATCTCACGAATCCTCGCATCCAACTCACACGTGCTCATCTGACCGATAACCTCGGGCGGTAATGACCCGCCCGGAACTCCCTCTCCTGCTCCCGATCCTGATCCGGATCCACTCTCATCATGCCTCAGAATCTCCATACTGAAAAACACCACACAAAATCTCAGACTCTTCCCATTATCCTGAGATCTAACTCTCTCAACCCAACCCTAGAGGTCATGGTTTCCCTGATACGCGTATGGGTCCTGTGCTTTCAATAGTACGGGCCCATACTACCTTCCACACCTACCCATGTTTGTATGAAGTACTACCACAACACCCTAGTGAAAACATGCATAATAACTCTCAACCCTCACCACTAGAGGAACTCTGAAATCTCTCACAAGGAAACCCTAGGCTACAGGCATCACAAATCAGGCAACATTATCATGAAATCCTGAAGATCCCAAGCCTAACACTAGCATGTTGTTCTATCAAAGCTCAAAAACAAATAACATGCATGGTATTCTGGGGTTACTTACTGGCTCCGGCTGATCGTACCTCCGCGTCCTCCTTTGCTCATTTGAAAACCATTTTAAACTCTCTTTTGAAAACTCTCCTCGATTTGAGACTGGAGTCACACGAGTGTTTCTCCAATTCACTCAAACCAAGGCTCTGATACCAACTTGTAACGACCGAAAAATACAACCAATTTTAAAATTTTCAAAAACAACTCGATTCCATTAAATCATTACAAAAAGGTTTTCAATACAAAACATTTAGCGTATTCCCAGAATCACATTACTACAAATTCATGAGGAGCGGTACGATCACGCCTTCACCTTGCCACGGTCTCCTGAAGAACCTGAAAAACATAAAACCACAACTGTAAGCCCGAAAGCTTAGTGAGATATCCCCAAAATACCAACCACTTATACCATATACGCATAACATGCCACAACATATCAGATCATAGAACAACCATGCACTTCGGGTCTACTGTGTGACTGGTCCGCCGCACCGGCCTACAGTCCACCTGGTCCACCCTCTTGAGTCTAGCCATAAACCTCGAGTCTACAGTGTGATTGGTCATGCCCGCACCGGGCCTTCAATCCACCTGGTCCACTCTCCGAATCTAACCACATACATCGAGTCTGCAGTGTGATTGGTCCGCCCGCGCCGGGCCTTCAATCCACCTGGTCCACTCTCTAAGTCTACAGTATGACTGGTCCGCCCACACCGGGCCTTTAGTCGGCCTGGTCCACTCTCCGAGCCTCGGCACATCTGGTCCGACCTCTTGGGGCCAACAGCCTATCCGGACCGCTCGCTGGGCCTTCGGAACAACCGGTCCGCCCTGGGTATCTTGGCCTACAGCACAAAGCAGGACCCGCCTCAACCCAACTCCAGTCCAAACAACCATGTGCACATATACATACAATCATATAGCAATTCATAGTCAACAAGCAGATCAAACAGATCACATAACATATCATCATCCTAACCAGGATACCGACCTATCAGGTCACTAGCATAGCATCTCCCTATCTCTCAAGATACCGATCTCAATCAGGTCTCTAACATATACCATCCTAGCTCTCAGGATGCAAACATATCAAAGCAATACATAACAACAACTACCCGGATCTCAATCCGATAAGGGACGGCCTTGGTGCCTTAGACCCTGTTGATATAGTGAGGATAACTCACCTCGAAAATGCCGGCTGAAAGGATAAGATCCCACTGCTCCAAACTCCGACACGAACTCCTCCACTGAACACCAAAACACTCAACTCAATAAATACCCTTAGTTACCAAAATACCCCCGGAAGACAATTGGTCAACCCTTGGACAAGGTCAAAGTCAACCCCTGACTGACTCTACTCGCCGAGTCAACCCGATGACTCGCCGAGTCCCCAAGCTCAAGACTTCCCTCAATCCGCGACCTAACTCGCCGAGTCACCTCGAGACTCGCCGAGTCCAACAACTCTGAGTCCACTCGCACACAACTCACCGAGTCATCCCTTGACTCACCGATTCTCGACTCGACCAGAAAATATTGGGACTCTTCGACAAGACTCGCCGAGTCTAAGGCTATCTTCAACCTGCTCGCCGAGTAGTTCATACAACTCGCCGAGTTACAGGCCATCTTCATCCAACTCGCCGAGTTGTTCTTCCAACTCGTCGAGTTCCAGCTCATCTTCAAGCAACTCGTCGAGTCCACCCATGTGACTCGCCGAGTACCACCGGTCTGAAACCATACAGAAGCATTCCAGGCCATGCAATTGATCCAAAACATAGATCTAGCCTCCTACAACCCATCCATCACGTAAAGTGGCAAACTTTACGTGAATCCAAAGAGATCTAGGCCTTTAACACTTTAGGGCTAGGGTTTGGGACATGATAGCTTCACTACACCCTCAAAAACAGGGACTTTCAGGCATTCCAACCCTTCTCCATTCCAGATCTGAGGTAGCAACCTCATATCTAACCCCTAAACTCCAAAACACCAAAAGACAAGCTCCCCACAAACCCCAAATGAAGAATCCAAAGAGTAACAACCCAAGGACGAGATATTACCTCAAAAGAATGCCCCAAATGCAATGGAACTCGAATCCAAGCAAAGCCCCTTGCTCCAAGTCTCCTACCTGTAACGCCCCATTTCTGGTATGTTGCTTTCGTGGCATTTATTTAGAAGTTTTCGAGAAGGAATCGGCGAGTCTATGGCCCGACTCGTCGAGTAGGGTCGAGTTTTCGAGCACGTGTTAGTCGGCGACTCGGCGAGTCCATATTCGAGACTCGGCGAGTTTGCCTGCCAGGTAGAAACCCTAAATCCCCGGGTTTGCACCCTATTTAAACCACCTTATGAGCCCCAAACTCGTCCCCTTCACCCTCAGAGCATCATTTAGCAAACCCTAATCGTTTCCTTGAGTAATTGAGTATTTCTTGTGTGAATCTTGAAGTTTTGAAGAGAAGAAGGAGGCTAGATCCAAAGGAGAAGAAGAAGAATCAAGGTCTTGCACCCATTTCAGAGTTTATTGAGGTATCAGCCGATTTCCTTCTGTTTCTATGATTTATTTATCTTTCACAAGCATATTTAGCCTCTTTTAGCCATTTCTTAGCTTGTTCTTAGTAGAGAGATCACATTAGATTGATTAGCCTTCGGATCTAGCCATGTTTCAGTTCCAAAATCGTAGATCTATCACCTTTATAGGGCCATTTTGCGTGATAGCCCTAGATCTACTCTTCTAAGTACCTTTTTAGCCTTTATATCCCTTTTCATGCGTATGTACACGTAAAGTTGGAAACTTTACGTGGTAAATCAGCCTTAGGAACTCAGATCTATAAATTGTATGCGGTGGTTTCGAGCAGAATCGAGTTTTTAGTATCTGCATGCATGTGACTCGGCAAGTCGTTCTTCGGACTCGGCGAGTCAGGTCGCGAGTCCCCGATCTTTACCCTTTGAGTGATTCCGAGTGGAGGCCAGTGAGCAGTAGGATGGACTCAATGAGTCAGAGGTTAGACTCAGTAATGGAGGGACTCGGCTTTATGAAGGTGTGTTGTGGGCTTCCCCAACCTCCATACTACTTATGAGTAATCTTGGAATATCATGCTTCATGATTGTTATAACCAATTTGGGATGAAGGATAAGCTTTGTATTAAATCCTAATGATAAACACACAAATGTTCATTGTGTTGAATTGCCTTAGTTAACCAATTATTTCCAACCTTTGAGCATCTCATCAACTTGCTTAATTGCAAGGTTCTTAGTTATTCAAATATTTTGGTTTTCAAGTAATCAAAAACCCCCCTTTTAGTTTAATTGTAGTTAATTAGTTTAATTTCACTATCATAGATGCTCCTCATGTTCCTCCTGAGTCTTGGAATAAACCAAGATGTCATCAATGAAAACTATCACAGACCGATCCAACATCGGTCTACACACGCGCTTCATGAGGTCCATGAACGCGGCAGGAGCATTGGTGAGCCCGAACGGCATCACCACGAACTCATAATGACCATAGCGCGTTTGAAACGCGGTCTTCTGCACATCCTCTTCTCTGACCCTCATCTGATGATAACCTGAACGCAAATCGATCTTGGAGAACCAAGATGCTCCCTGCAGCTGATCAAAGAGGTCATCAATCCTCGAGAGTGGGTAACGGTTTTTCACCGTTACCTTATTCAGCTCCCGGTAATGTATACACATCCGATGCGACCCGTCCTTCTTATTCACAAACAGGATCGGGGCTCCCCAGAGTGTGTTGGGTCAAAATATGGTTTATACTTTACTTTTCTGGGCAGTTGTATTTTTCTGTAATATTTGTGAATTTATGGTCATGTTTACGACCGTAAACACCTTATGGTCGTAAACTCATTTATGGCCCATTTGTTTCCGGCCCATGTTCCCTAGTATAAATAGAGGTGTTAGGGTGAGGAGTAACGATTGATGAACTAGAATGAGTTTACGGCCAGAGAGAATAAGGAGCGTATGCGTGTGAATCTTTTGTATCTGGAGCTTTAATTCATATCAATACATACAAGATTCATATTATTCTTCTTCTCCTTCTCTCTTTCTTTATCTGACATCATCCGTTTGATTGGGATTCCACACCATCAAACGGATCTGATTGATACACAGGCAAATTAGGGACTTACAATTGGTATCAGAGCCAAGTTGTATCAGTCAATTTTGTCAGATTTGGGGCATTATTTGATCTTAATTTCGAAATATTTTTGCGTTTTTGGATAGATCTCGCAAAAATAAGGGGGGTTTGTTCTTCGCGTTTTTCATAAAAACGGGTTTTTGATCGAGTTTTGGAGCAAAAAAGGGTAAAAAACGGTGTTTTTAGTCGTAAACAGCGAAGGGGTGGCGGCCGGCGGCTAGGGTTTCGGAGTTCACGGCCCGAGGTTTACGGTCCGAGGCCTCGGAGTTTACTGCTCGCGTTTACGGTAAGCGGCGTTTACGGTGTCGCATCTCGCAACAGGTCTCCGCTTCGCATAGCATCGGCTCGCATCGCTTCGCATCGGCTCGTCCTCGCAGCAGCAGCCTCGCATCAGCGACTTCATAAAAAATAAAAGCGACTTTGGGGGTTGCCGGGGATCGAACCCGAGACTTCTAGTTCACAATCAGCGCTTCATGCCAACTAGACCAACCGAACCCTTGTGACTTCTCTTCGAAAATTTAAACTTAAACACTTCCAGCCGGACCATAATTTCAAAATTTGACACTTTTAACCCCCAAAATCAATTTCTTTTATTTGTAAAACCTCATTTTCAATAATATATATATATATATATATATATATATATATATATATAATAAAAAAAATTAAAATAATAAAAAAAATTATTTTTAACTTTTATTTTTTATTTTTTTTATTTAATATTTTGATTTTGACTTTCAGGTTTGACCTTTGATTTTAAACTTTGACTTTTTTGTTGAACTTTTAAAATTTCAAAATTAACTTCTCGGTTTGACTTTTAAGTTTGACTTTTGAGTTTAATATTTTAAATTTGACTTTTAAGGTTGATTTAAAAAAAAGGGGGCATTTTAAATTTGAGGTTTAATTTTTATCTTAGCTTCTAGTTGTGCTTTTTAATTGATTTTAAGGTCTACGAGGGAGTTGAAAACATGAAAGAGAGTCGTCAGGATATGTTAAGACAAAATTTCAACTTTTTCGATTTTATCCCTGGAGAAACCCTTGAAACTCAGTTGCAGCGATTTACTACACTCACTACTGAGATGAATATAGCCGGGATCTTCTTGTCTAAATCTGAGATAAACAAAAAGCTATTGAATTCACTTCCAAAATCGTGGAATATGAATGTAGCTGTCATCAAGAAGACAAAAGATCTCAATCGTCTTAGTATTGCTGAAGTAATTGAAGAGCTTAACGCTTTAAAGAGTTCTGTAAACCTTCCGGTCAAGGAAGTGTCATGTTTTCATTCATGTGAAGTTTCATGTTCTCAATCATGTGAAGATACGATTAAGTTTCTTCGAGAACAAATTGATGTATTTAAAAGAGAAGTTGAGGACCTGAGATATGAAGGATATCAACTAAGGAAAGGACAGAAACCCCTGAAGGCTGAGTTAGAAGCAAAAACCAAGGACTTTAGGAAACTTCAGGAAGAATACAGTAACAAATGTGAAAACTATGATTATGTAGTCAAACAAAATGCTGAGCTAGTGGTTGAAGTTGAATCTTTGAAAGGAAAGTTTGAAACCGCCAAACTTGATGTTAGAAAATATGATTTCTCAAGTGAGGTGGTTGCAAATATGATAGACCAAAGCATGCAGTTTAAAAGGAATCAAAACAAGGGTCTAGGGTATGATAGTGTACCTCCTCCTTTCAATCATAACTACACATCCATCCCTATGACAAAGAAAGAAATTGACAGGGAGGCACATCTTCAATATGGAAAACGAGCTGGATTTGTGTCAGGAGGAGTTATTAATATTGAAGATACTAATGTTGCTACTTCATGTGCAGGTAATGTAGCAGAAGATGAGAACAAGGAGAAAACCATTGAACAAACCAACATCTCCTTGAACTCTGAATTTGTTGCTTCAAACTCAACTGCTTCTGATCAACCTGCAGTTGAAAAATACAAGCCACCAATTCCAACGCAACAGAGTTTTTGTGGCAAGTGTGCATGTGGGAACAACAAGAAACGAGGCAAGGATACGCCACCAGGGGCAGGAAGAGACAACTTCACAGTGAAGAAAAGGACATGTTTTCACTGTGGAACACCTGGACACATTGCCAGAAATTATCCTAATCGCGCGTACGTTCCCTACTATGCCCAAGGATGGCAAAACGCGCCAAGAGGGAGATTTTTCAAAAGAAACCCCTCAAGTTCACATTCAGATAACGCCGACTGGAATGCGCACAAGGCCAGGCATCCGAATCCCAAGGGCAAGAAGGAAATGTCAGCCAACAAGCCCAGTTCAAGAGATGCTCCTGTGAAACCAAGACCAGTTAGGTCAAAGTCATCTCGGCAGTCGGCTTCAAGTTCCAAATCAAGTGCCGAGGCACCCATCGGATTGAAAAATAAATGGATTAAACCCGAATATAGATGGGTACCAAAGGCTCAATCTCCCAAATCAACTAATGAATCTAATATTTCTACATCTTCTGTTTGTGATAAGCAGGATATGTCATGGGAGAGAGTATCGTGCATTGATGACAAAGGTCGACCCAATTTCAAAATGGACTGGGTTCCAAAGACCAACTGATCCCACTCTGTGTCGGAGCAACTATGGAGGCATATCATCAGACTTCGGTTTGTTGGTAGTGGCTGTTCCAGGCACATGATAGGGGACATCTCTCAAATGTACAACATTTTGACCTTTGCTTGAGAGTATGTGTCCTTTGCGGGAAAGGAAGAAAGGAAGAGATCACAAATGGGGTTAGTACTTAACGATGTGAAGAATTTTTGGATATGTTCTGAGATTATGCTTGCTGTTCTCAGACCTTCTGAATGCAGATTCAATCGGTGAATTACGGTTTGGTTTTTCTTCTCTATACTCTTGTGTTGTTCTTAAGCTGATTCGCTTTAAAGACTAATTTTTGTTTTAGGATAGTTCAAATTTGCGCATTTACTTTCGTTTCTCTCATATGCACAAATTTAGGGGGAGAAATAAAAACAAAACAAAAATTAGAAATTTTTTAAAAAATCCAAAAACATTACAAAATTAGAAAATCCAAAATAAAATAAAATAAAATAAAATAAAAAAATAAAAAAATAAAAAATTATGGTGTAAATGAAATGTGCTTGAGGGAGATGTTTTGGGAAGTGATATTATTAAGTGATAACAGGCAACCTGAGTCTGCGTAACGTACCCGAAGTTGAAGGGTCTATGCTCTGGTTTGATGCGTCGGTAGGCATGAAAAATTTTAAATGGAATTGACTAGGGAGATTTGAACTTAGGAAATTTATAGACTTGACAAATCTTGACCTAGTTAGATCCATTCAGCCTGACAATACGACGCTCGGATAGGTTGAGCAGGGAGATATATATGGGAATCTACTCGTCACATTAATTAAACCCGTACTTGGAACCGTGGTTTAACTTTTCCTCGATGTGCGAATTCTGTCCTTAATTCCGGTTGGATGGGGCGACTGGTAAATTCCGATAAATTAGGTCTGTAGAATATCATTTTCTTTCTTTCCGTCTGTTAGTCATATGTTGTCTCCTTTGCGTGACTTCCAATCCGACCTGGTACACAACATATGCAACTCTATTTCTCTGCAGGCTATATATATATATATATATATATATATATATATATATATATATATATATATATATATATATATATGTGTGTGTGTGTGTGTGTGAAATACTTCTCATCTGTTAGCCATATGTTGTCTCCTTTGCGCGACTTCTAATCCGACCTGGTACACAGCATATGCAACCTTCTTCTTCTCAACCCCTCTGAAGTAGTTAGCAATTGAATTCTGAATCTCTTCTCTCTCTGAATGGTTGTCTGCTCACCCGATGTAAGGAGTACTCTGGAAGTTCTTGATGGATGGGGCATATCAGGAAGCGGGAAACACGTTCTAGTACACTTAAATTTGAACACATACAGATTGTCTATAGATCTCGCTGCTCAATTTAGGTGGACAACAATATCTCTGGTCGTCGTCAGATGAATGGTCCTTAAGATATAATTTCTAAGAAATTAGGATCAGATATAATTTTTTTTAGGAACTTAAGTTCACCTGTCTTGTAACAAATAGTATGTCCTAAATTTGTCACAATTTTTCGTGTTTAAGTGGACAACAATACCAACGATCGACCAGACATAGATGTGAATATGGAAGGTACCGACAAGTGGATAAAGGTTGTCTAAAAACTTTGATCCCAAATCATTCTTAAAGTTAGATATCATTTTTATTTCTATTAAATTTGTCATAGTTTCGTCTAATTTAAATATTAGGGGAGAATTAAAAATTAAAAAAAAAGGAATCAGAAAAATTCAAAAATCAAAGAAAAATCAGAAAAATTAAAAATCCAAAAATAGTGTTATTTCTGTTTTATTTCTTGTTCAGAAAAATCAAAAATCCAAAAATATTTTTCTTTCGGTTTTAATTTGTGTGCTAAGTTTTCTTTTAGTTTTGTTTTGTCTTGAAAAGTGATTTCAGGTATAGATAAGACTTACGGAGTTTGTGTTGAAGATTTCTGAGCCAAAAGCCTCGTCCGTGAGCATTGAAGAATTCACATTCGAAGGAGCAAGAAATGAAGATTATTCTTTCAACATTCAATCCTTCAACCCCAGAAGCAAGGTGAAGCTGCAATTGAAGATTATGTGACGGATTGCATTGAAGCCTCCTCAATCAGTCTGCTACTATCTTTGTACCTGCTGAAGTGATCCAGAAGATTTGTTCTCTCTGAAGATTCTCAAGATGAAAGCACCAATTTTCAAGAATCAGTACAAGAAACCTCCTCACCCAACGTGCGTTCAATGTAAAATTCTGAAGAAATTCCCAACTGCTCAAGATGAAGTCATTTATTGAAGATTCATCAAGTTCATCTTGATGCCGTGAAGTCATCGAAGATTAAAGCTGAAGCCAAGTTCCCAATGAAGATTATCAAGAAAAGCCAACTACTTTTTAGGGGGAGCTTGTTGGGTCTTTAAGAAAAGAAAGCTATAAACCAAGGGGGGATTGTTGGGTCAAAATATGGTTTATACTTTACTTTTCTAGGCAGTTGTATTTTTCTGTAATATTTGTGAATTTATGGTCATGTTTACGGCTGAGTTTACGGCCATAAACTCATTTACGGCCCATGTTCCCTAGTATAAATAGAGGTGTTAGGGTGAGGAGTAGCGATTGATGAACTAGAAGGAGTTTACGGCCAGAGAGAATAAGGAGCGTATGCGTGTGAATCTTTTGTATCTGGAGCTTTAATTCATATCAATACATACAAGATTCATATTATTCTTTTTCTCCTTCTCTTCTTTCTTTATCTGACATCATCCGTTTGATTGGGATTCTGCACCATCAAACGGATCTGATTGATACACAGGTAGATTAGGGACTTATAGGGTGAACTGCTCGGTCTAATGAATCCCTTGTTCAACAGCTCCTGCAGCTGCGTAGACAACTCCTGCATCTCAGGAGGAGCCAACCGATACGGTGCCTTGGCTATCGAAGCCGCACCAGGGATGAGGTCAATCATGAACTCCATCTGTCGCTCTGGAGGTATTCCAGGAAGCTCCTCCGGGAACACATCAGCATAGTCTCGCATCACTGGAACCTCGCTCACCGTCGCTTTACCCGTCTCCCGGGTATCCATAACATACGCGACATATCCCGCGCAACCCTGCTGAAGGTAGCGCCTAGCTCTCGCTGCTGAACATACTGCAGGTCCACGTTGTGGCCTCTCGCCGTGAATCACCAACTCTCCCCCTCCTGGGGTCCTGACTCGCACTAGCTGCTGCGCGTAATCTATCACCGCCCCATTAGGGCTCAACCAATCCATGCCTATAATCACCTTGTTCCCCCGCAACAAGATGGGAACCAAATCCACCAAATAGCACTCCTCAAACAACCTCAGGACACAATCCCTGAACACTGCTGATGCTCGTACTGATCGATCATCGACAATCTCTACCTCTAAAGGGCAGTCCAACATGCCCGAAGACTCAGTAAACCTCTTGCGAAACGCAAGGGAAACAAACGATCGGGTGGCACCCAATTCAAACAACACCTGAACAGGAATACCTTCACATGAAACGATCATAATGCATATACACAGAGCACATATCAATATCATAACATCACAAAAAATAAAGTAGAGGGAAAGAATCATACCAGTCACCACATCGGGTGCGGCGTGTGCCTCCTCTGCCGTCAGCTGGAACGCCCGGCTCCTCGCCACTGGAGCCTCTGCCTTGCCCTGCCGACCATCTGTAATCTGCAGGGTAGCTGGATCCGGCGCCTTAACTGGCGCTGATGCTGTCAACTGGGGGCAATTGGCCTTCTTGTGGCCCCTCTAGTTGTAGTGAAAACACAACAACTCCGATTTCTGGATCACATGTGCAGAGGCGGTACAATCCCTGCTGAAGTGCCCCAACTTGCCGCACTTATAGCAGCCTGACGATCCCAACTTGCACGCTCCCTCGTGCGTCTTGCCGCATTTCCTGCAGCGGCCCCGCCCCTGTTGGCCTTTCAGCCCCCCATCTGATCCCTTGGGCTTCTTCCCCGAAGCCCCCATAACATGCCCCTCCTCAGCCTTCCTCTTCCGGATGTGCTCCAGATCTATCTCCCTCTCCCTTGCCCTGGCAATCATGGAGTCCAGGGCAGGGCAAGCTGAAAAACTGACATGCTCCCGAATATCAGCTCATAGCATATCATGATAGCAGGTCCTCCTCATATCCTCGTCACCCGCGTACTGGGGCACCAGCAACGCCCTCTCCCGGAACTTGGCGGTGATCTCCGCCACAGTCTCCGTCGTCTGTTTCATATCTAGGAACTCTGTGGCCAGCTGCTGAAGCTCGACAGCCAGCGCAAACTCTGCCCTGAACTTGGTCACGAAGTCCGACCAGGTCATAGCCTCGACAGCCGAGGCCCCCAACGAGTCACCAACGGACTCCCACCAATCCCTATCTCGATCTCTCAAACATCCTGCAGCATATCTCACCTTCGACCCCTCAGGGCAGAAGCTAGTCAACTGCGCAGACTCAATGTCTACAATCCATCGTCTGGCAGCTATGGGGTCCTTCGCCCCGTGAAAATCCGGCGCACCACTGCCCCGAAAGTCCTTGAAGGACAGCGTGCGAGATCCTGACTGGCCAGATGCCATGTCGCTCCTGAATGCCTGGAGGCGATCCTCCATCATCTCCAATATCCCTTCCTTGATCGACCCGAAGATAATGGGGGTCGACTCAAGGATGCCTCTGGTGATCTCAAACGCGATGAACTCGCGTAGCCCCTCATCTACTGGCTCAGAACCTGATCCCTCTCTTGTACTGCCAACTGCTGGCCTCGAGCGTAGTACCACCATTCTCAAATACAAAAGAAATAACAACTGTTAGTGATACTGATACCTCTAGAGGGATCACACCTACTACAAGTTCCCTGGTCTTATCTTGGCCTCCCTTGATTCGGGTACGGATCATCTGCTTTCAGTAGTACGGGCCCATACTACCTTCCACATCTATCTGTACCTTCTCCAAGGACTGCCTTGACTCCACCAGGTTCCTTTCACTACCACTGATCTCTGCTACTTTTATCCTAGGCTTACCCTAGGGAACCTATGACTCCACCCAACCCAGTCCTCAGCTGCTGAAGGTCTCTTGCTGATGCCAATTAGCTATTACTTGAATACAATCACATGCAACGAGGCTCGAATAATCCTTCGAGTAAGGGACTCATCCCTACAACGGTTAGGACTCAAACAAGAGCTACGCAATAGGGTCAATTCCAATACTCTGAGATTATTCAACCCTGGTCACATGTGACCTTAACGTATTCACCCAACAGCTAACTCCCATCACCCAAAGCCCACATAGCACAAAGCAACAACATTTGGACAAAGAGGAAACAATATCAAGCAACTCTATCCTTGTAGAGAAAAACTGAACTAGCATACAATGCTAAACTCGTACCACCAGGCATAACCTAAACAGGCCATCCTACTACTGTCTACTCAGTTCTAGCATGCAACTTTTCATACACTAAAGCACATAAGCAGGTACATAAGGCATCACTCCTAGATCCTTAGTCCTATTCTAGCATGCTGTTCTACTGAAATTGATAAACATAACATAAGCTTGTATGGGTACTTTGGGGAATACTTACTTGAGCTCGGCCGGTCGCGCACATCACACACTTCGTTCTTTCTTAAAACCCTTTACTTAGCCTTTTAGAAAACATTTTCTTTTTTTCATAATCTTTTAATCCCTCGATTTGAGTTCAAACATCCCCGAAGGTGTGTCCGAATCCCTCAAACCAAGGCTCTGATACCAACTTGTAACATCCCAAAAATACGAGCCAAAAATTTCATTTTTAAAACATGTACTTAGCAAAGCATTAGGACTAAAATGTTCAACGATCATATCATTCCATAAAAGATACTGTATGTCTGGAAAACATTTTTATAAAACATAAAAGTGTCAGAGTACAAATCCCCAGGTGATATCATAATGCGGAATATAAAGCATGTGTGTGATGTACCGCTACCGTGCCGGCTCCTTCCCCTTCGAAGAAGAGGTACCTGAAACCAAAACTAAAAACTGTAAGCACGAAGCTTAGTGAGTTCCCCCAACATACCACATACCATACAAACACATAACATACATGTATTGTCAGGCATATCTGGGTGCCCGACCAACCCCTTCGGTCCTCTCGACCGAATATTGTCTAGTACGTCTGGGAGCTGTCCTCCCCTTCGGTCCTCTCGACCGGATACTGACCAGTATATTTGGGAGCTTGCCTCCCCTTCGGTCCTCTCGACCGGATACTGACTAGCATATCTGGGTGCTGGTCTCCCCTTCGGTCCTCTCGATCGGCTCTGGGGACTATTTCACCCCTACTACTACCACACAACACGTATATCACATAATCTATCTAGCATGGCTAGGCATGTCCGCCCCTTCAGCCCTATCGACCGGTAATCTGGGGGACTATCTCCCCCCTACTGTCACTAGCACATAGCATCATATCATACTAGCACAATAACATATCACAGGTAGTAGCAACCCTAGATGAATATCACAGAGACAATCATCTATCATACAATTCCTACTGGGGGGCCGGCATTGTGGCCGTAGACCCACCACTACTGGAAGGTAACTCACCTCAAAGTAGCTGCTGATCGGTGTGGGAATTGACTGCCTGCTGCTGCTGCCGCTCCGGAACTCCTTCGGCTATAATTCCCACAAAATACTCAGTCAAACACCGCTAATTGACCCTTGGGGTAAAATGACCATTTTACCCCTGATCAAATCAAAAGTCAAAGTGAGAGTCAACTTCCAGTTGACTCGACTCACCGAGTTGGCTCGCTAACTCATCGAGTCCCGTCCATTCGATTGTCCTTAATCCCGTCTTTACTCGTCGAGCTAGGCATTGACTCAACGAGTTCGCCTTCTAAACTGATGTCCAAGTCCTTCATCCTACTCGCCGAGTTGTATGAACAACTCGCCGAGTTCATCTTCATCCGATGAACACTTTATGTTGTGACTCGCTGAGTTGTATGAACAACTCGTCGAGTCTGTTCTTGATCTAAGAAGGTTGCCTTGAACTCGCTGAGTCAGGGAATTGACTCGTCGAGTTCCTTCATGGATGAGTTCGGCTTCCATCTCACCGAGTCCACCCAGGACTCACTACTCCACTCAGCATAAACGAAAAGGGGGAAAAACTCGGGGACTCGCGACTCGACTCGCCAAGTCCGATGAGCGACTAGCCGAGTCTGCCACATGCAAATATTATACACTCGATCTTGCTCGAATCCAGTTCATGCCATTTACCGATCTAGGTTCTTAGGGCAGGATTTTCACGTAAAGTTTCCAACTTTACGTGTAGAAATGCATAGAATGGGGATTAAAGGCGAAATAAGGGCTAAGAAGGTAGATCTAGGACATTCAAGCAATTTACTCCCATAAAGGTTATAAATCTGAGCTTCTGGAGCTCAAACATGACTAGATCTAGTGGATAATCAACCTATTACGAATTCTACCTGCACAAGCTTGGAAAAGGTTCAAGAAGAGCTCAAAAGGTGCTCTAATGGGGTTTTAATCATACAAACTAAATGGAGCAGAGATATACCTCAGAGAACTCTGAAATAGCACCAAGATATCTGGTCTCCTTCCTCTCTTCTTGATCCACTCTCCTTCTTCTCCCAAAATCTTCAAGAAATCACTCTAATCACTTCAATCTCACAAGAAACGAGTTAGGGTTTGATGTAGGGTGCTCTGAGGGTGAAAGGGGGCGGGCCTGGGCCGCACAAGCTAGCTTAAATAGGGGGCAAACCCTTGGGATTAGGGTTTCATCAGACAGCGGGGACTCGCCGAGTCTAAAATATGAACTCGCCGAGTCGCCAACTTAAACATGCTCCGGATCCCGTCTCTACTCGGCGAGTCGGACCTACAACTCGCCGAGTCCAAGGCTAAAAATGAAAACTGCTAAGATAAATTTACGTAACAAGCACCAGGTGCTACAACATTTCAAACCAACAAATAAGGAAAAACAAAAAGCATAGATAGAAAAATCGCATGCAATAAGTAGATAGGATAATGGTTTAAAGGTGTGACTGATAGTGGTGAAGTCTGATGTTGGTGAGATGAGAGGTTGGAGAGCAAATTCTCTACAGATTGACATTTGTCCCCTGCAACTCCAAATAAAATTTATCTTTAAGTGTCCTTCAACTTGAAAACAAAAAAATGTCCATTCAATGCATATAAATTTTTTGACTCAATTCACAGTTGAAAAAAAATACAAAAACAACTTACCAGAAGGTGTTGGTGAGATGAGAGGTTGGAGAGCAAATGCTCGACAAATTTGACAATTATGTGATATGGTTGTCATGGTGACGGTGGGTTAGGGTTAGGGTTGTCAGTTTCAGGTGGCGATGATGAAGGTGACATAGGTTAGGGTTTCTGGTAGGGATGAGAATTTGGCCCGAAAACCCGAACTGAACCGAAAACCGTATCGAACCGAACCGAATTAGACCCGAATAAGCAATTCGATTCGGTTTTCGGGTAATTAAATAAGTCTTATTCGGTTTTCGGGTTATTCGGTCCGGGTTACCCGAATAAGGGCTTATTCGGTCCAAATGGACCGAACCGAATATGAAAAGTCAT